>NW_023998416.1:7665482-7698150 GCF_014805625.2 Glossina fuscipes
TACTCTGCCAACAAGCAAAGGTAACAGTGCAGCCGGCGGTGGTAATGGCGGTAATGCTGGTGCAGCAGTTACTTTGACAAAACCGCATCATTACAATTTTACCGAATTGAGTGATTTTGCTAACGTTGACAATGAGGAGCAAGCCAATTGCCAAATACAAGAATTTCCACGTCATTCGCTAGTGATTGTGGAGAAATTAGGCAGCGGTGTATTCGGTGAATATCATTTGTGCGAAACAAAAGGATTAAGGTAAGCGGTTTTTCATAACATTCACAAAGAAAATCATTTTTCAAAGAAGATATTCAAATATGCAGAGAGATTATAATAATCTTATAGTGGAAAGAAAAATTACATTAATAAAAATGAATGTGAAATGTGAAATATAAAAAAAAAGTTTCTATTTTTAATTTATAAATATTTCTTATTCTCTAAAAATGCAAAATTCTTTAAGACAGAGAATCGGTAAAGCAGAACGAGCTAAACCTTCAAATTCTTTGTCAAAACAATTCAGTTTTAGGAGCAAAAAAGTAAAAACTTGCTCTAGATGTCTTGTGACTCTCATTTTGACCTTCCCTTAAACCAATAGACCTCTTTTTCAAAAGCTCGAAACCAGTTTAGTCTAATAGACGCAATAAGAACTATCTATCCCGACATGGAAAAGGAATGTGTAACAACGATCTCCCATTTTTTTTGATCCATAGAATCTTTTACTATTGTTTGACGAGCTTCAGTTTATTTTGAAAACAACGCGACTTTGTATCCATTTTTTTCCACTCTCTATACAAAACTAGTTATAAACTGACACACACACACGTTTATTCTTTTGATTTCAATTTGTAAGCGACGATTTGCCAGAAGATTGAACAAACAAACAATAGTCGAATCAACTTGAAATTTGCATAAAGTACTAAAGCATTCATCAGATTTTATCTTAAAAAAAAGTTTTATGCATTTCAGTTCAGTGATCGATATATAAAAATAGCAATCTTAACTCTTCCTTATAAAGATATGTTTTTTTTTTTTTTTCACTGCATAAAAATTTCGTGGCGGTTTTTTGCTAAAATTTAAAAACATTTTTCCAAAATTTTAAAAGAGTTTTATTATTAACCTAAGCTTGCGGCATTTTGAACAAAAAATTTTTACTATTGTCTAAGGTTTTACTTAAGACATTATCATGTCAGCAGCACGACAACTCCTAATTGTTATATCGGGATCTTTCGAAGGCAGCTTTACATCATAAAGGATGTTCTTTATATACTAACTTCCCAGCCGAAGTCCCGCATGGGCTCGCCTTGTCTTAATGCAAGACGACGGCTTGCTTACTAAACAATTCTGGATCGATCTTGGCTACCGATAGCAGAGAATGCAAACAACCGTCAGATTTGAGAAGCTCATGACAAGCCATTCCCTTTTAACTCTAGCAGATACAAGGCAAGACCTTATGTCATGTCAATTCGTGTTTTGTACCCTTTTGTATATTCTTAAAGCTGCGTGGGCCACGATTTTTCTCGGAATTTCTTACCGATGCGGTCTAAATTTGGCAAATGGCCTCGTATGAAAATCTTCAGCACATTTTTGGCAGCTTGATTTGCAGCTTGAATTAAGGCGCATTAATGGTGCATTATCAGTTCGTGTAGTGTTCATATATTGAGATTGCTTCTGCATCCTCTCCTGTGCAAATGGTCGACAATTCCCTATTGGTCAATGTTTAGCTACGCAACAGTATCATAAGACGGAGTGGGCTGAGATTATTCAGTTCTTTCGCGAGTCCTAACGAGTTTTTCAAGGGCTGTTGGCTATTAACCTCTTCCTGACCTCTTGCTGTCTATGCGTGCAAAGTAGCTTCACCTTCATGCAGGTAATATTTTCATAAGCTTGTTAAGGGTTGCATATCATCTTGGCCGAATTGACGGATCGAAACTTAATTAGTCGCGACCAACGCCAATAGCGTCATCAAATCCACGCCATCTAATGGGAAAGAACGCGACGAACTTTTTACCTCTACCTTTACCATTATCAAATTGCTTAACCATGTTGAAGTTAACCCTCAAAAAAAAAAAAAAAAAAAAAAATTTACTGCCAACTTTTTTTGACAAGCTTTTTATTATGATTATCACATCATCGAAGATAATTTCAAATGTTGCCAAAACGCATTAAAAAAAAAAAAACTTCATAAAAACTTTTCCAATAAACTTAGCAGGAAAACAAATCGAAATGATAATCAGGAAACAAATGAATAACTTGCCATCATACAACTACTACCGCTACTTTTACTATAAATTGGAATAAATTCAGGCGTAAAGAAATAAAATCTTAGAAATCATTTCAAGCAAGTATCGTAAGAAATGCTGGTGACATATAAAAATCCAAAAATTCTTAAAGCAATTAAGAATTTTTCCTAAAAACCCTTTTCATCGACAAAACACAAAAGCACAAGGTGGTGAGAAGACCTAACTTTTCTATTTTTAATAGGAAAATATTGTTCTTTTTTTTTTTTCTTTCTTTTCCTTCTTTTCATTTTTATTATTTAGTTTGTCTTTGAAAGTTTGACAATTCACTAATCAAAAATTCCATTAATAAAAAACTTTTTATTTATGTTTTTTCCCGTTATTCTGGTTTAAAATTACTCTGCTCGTTGTCGAATATGTATAAATTTATTGTGTGCACTGACATGTGGTGGTATTTGATTGAATTTTGTTGTATGTTTCTCTTTTTACACACACACACACACACACACACACACACACACACACACACAAATTTCAATTGTTTTGAAAGGTAGACAATTGCTTTACAATATTAAAACTTTTGCATACATATGGAGAGCGACGATGACGAAATCGAAAAACAGCTAAAAAGTTAGTTTTGAATATTGAATCAATATTTGTGCTTTACAACGTCTAAAAACTTTTTGAAAAGTTATAGCCAACAAATTTAAATGAATAACTAAACAAAAGAAAATTCACTTAGGCCACGGTTCTTAACTGAAAACTAAAGAGGTGAAAAGATTAGTCCGTTGAAAAATAGGAACGTTCACAGACCGCTGACAACATGGAAATCATTAAATTTAGTTGTATGCCCACTAATAGAGATGAAGAGGTCAGAGAGCTACTCAAGAGACTAAATACCAGCGGGTGTGCGGCCACGCAGTGCCATATTGCATATGTACAACGGACTGCAGGATTAATCCTATAAAGTGGGAAACGATCCAAGGTAGGTTAGAATTTAGAAATCACTAAAGCTAGTAATATGGCCAGGAACAGAAGTGAAGAGCTGACAGAGTCATTTAAGAGATCGAATACAAGTAAGAGTGCGTCGCCACAGTTTCATATTAGAACTGAACAACGGACTAAGGAGGTGTAAAGATTAATCTCACGAAGTGAGGAACGTTCACAGGTAGGTTAGAATTTAGAAATCGCTAAAGTTAGTTGCATGTACACTTATAGTTTTGAAGAATTCAGAGAGCAATTTAAGAAGCAGAATATAAGCGCATGTGCGGCCCCAGAGCGGCATATTGGAAATGTAGAACCGCTTCCCCGGATAGATCTGTTTGCGAAATTTTTGCTTTGCAATTTTTAAAGATAATATCTAATAAAAGAAGAATCGAATCAAATTTAAACAAGCACGCCCCCTGACCAAATTTTTTCACAGTTATTCCCTTGTCTGTGCGCTCGGCAACTTCAGGAAAACTAAAGCTCTCGTCATGTTTCTCTGTTCGAAAATATCAATTAGGTTCTTAAGTCTTTTCGTTAATGGGTCCGCGCTAATTATTTCCGTTTGTACAAGAGCATACAAACGAATTACTTATAACCGTAGCATCTGGAAAACAAACCAATGAAAAACAGAAAAAAATCAAAGGATAAAAAATACCAACCGGAGATATAACGCAATTTCTTTCTTGTGGTCTGCCACTTGCCACCTGCTTGTGCCGTGGTAGATGCTTCAGGCTACGCTCTTCTCAATCACATACATCACGAAAGTGCTTTAACTTTGACAACCGAAGCCGGATCTATCCTGTACGCTGTGAACGTACTATTGCTGACAGTTTGTCTGCATTAAAAGCTATACGGAATCCTTCGACTTCGAGATGGCGCACCATCAACAAATTTGCGGAATATCCTTACAACACCTGGCGAAAAAATCAAAATGCTTTGGTACCAAGTCATAAAGAAATGAGCAAATTGATCGAGCGGCAAAGTATGCTGCTTCTGCATCTCTAATTATGGATGCCGTCATGGAAAAGTTGGATTTTCAAGGATACATTGGAAGAAAAGTTAAAGAGAAAATTACCAAAGGAAATCTACAATACCATCATCAGCGCTACTCTTATATTAAACCTCGATTAATTCCCCTTTTATATCCGACAAATGTTGCGAAAATCAAGATCCAAATCTTTTCGAGAATTCGTCTTGGCAGCACAATTGCAACTCACCAATGAATCTTAAAGAAGTCCCCCTTCCCAATCTGCAGTTGTGGGCAAATTTTCACCATAAAGCACATTCTCTGTGACTGCCTTAGCTTTTCCCTGTCTAGAAGTATTGCATTTGGAGCGATTAATCCTATGGACATTTCCCAGTCAGCTACAGAACAGAACATCAGCACAATATCTTATGGACTTTTATAAATTAGAGCCGATAGCCTGTGTTGCTAGTGCTCCATGTCTTTTTCTTTTAGTCTAAGCATTTATTTTATTAGTCTAAAATTATAATAATATAAATAATAATAATAATAACTTTCTTTCCTTAACGAAACGCAAAGTGTTCTTAGTTTATCGTTCAATGAAAAACACCTACAATATATGTATGTAGAATGCGTAACTGATAGATAGGTAACTAAGTTTTTCTCTATTTATTTCAGAAAATTGTTAAATAAAAACTTTTCAATTAAGAGCTTGAGTAAAATCGACAAACACTTGTATTTAATGTCAATTATAATATTTAAATAATAATAATAATAATAATAATAACGACAACAAACAAACAGCTCTGGAAGTCGACTTCATTAACTTATGATGTCATATTTGTATGAAAGTGTGCATATTACTGACAATATCAAAACACAAAAACAAAAAAAAAAAAAACAAAAAACAGCAACAAGGACAATGCAAACTATAAACTACCATAACATTTGAGCAAATTGTTTTGTGGTTTTATACGGTCTGTCTCAGCAAACACAAAAACACGCATAGACATACATACACGCATTCATAATATAAACGCACAAGCCGACAGATATCCTATAGACAAATTCAATATGAAATCTCTTAATAACACTTTTTAATATATTCGTTATCACATGTGTACATATGAAAATTATAGAATAAGTTGAGAGTTGCTTAGGTATGAGTGCGAGGGTATTTTATGTACACATATATATGTGCACTATGTGTGTAGCGTTATGTGTATATGCATAAAATAAATAATGTCTAACTTTTAATGTTTCCGTCTGTCTAACTGTTAAAAGTTTAGAGGAGAGCAGGAGAAAATTTCCATTAGTTCAGACCTAGGTGTATATTTGCGAGCAATGTATGAGCAAGACAGAGAGAGAGAGAGAGAGAGAGAGAGAGAGAGAGAGAGAGAGAGAGAGAGAGAGAGAGAGAGAGAGAGTGATAGAAAAGAGGAGAATATGTGTGTATGCTCGGTCGACAATAAAGTCCATCTGTTGTCTGATAACTGTCTATCCAAATGTCTATTAATATTTTATCAGAGACTCTATGTCGTACTACACGCTGAGATACAAATGCACGCACACAGCACACATTTATACAGATTTGTTTAATTATTTTTTCACACTTTTTTCTTCTTTTATTTTTTTTTTTTTTTTTTTTGTATTATTATCAGACTAAGCTAGAGAAATAGAAGGGAAGAGACGATAAAAAAAAAAAAGAAAAGAAAAATGGAAAAACTAACAACTGACCAGTAGGTTATATTAACTTCTCTAATAAAACTAAAAGGAAAACAGAAACAAAGCAAGCGGAGGATATAAAAATTTATGCAATATTTTGCTTGTCTGATGAAAAAAGTTTGCATTTGTAATTTTCAATTAGTGTTAATCTGTCCGTCTGTCTGTCCGTCTGTCCGTCTATCCGCCTGCCTGTATGTCTATTTATGCATAAGGTAAACCACACATATACATGCAAGGATTTTTCCCATAACTGCCTGTAAAGCTACTCAATACTTTCTCTACGTATGTTGCATAGACAACAAGTCCTGCGTAGTTAACTTGGCATATGTGGATTTCTCAATCTAAAAGTGTCCATCAGTTTGTGGCTTTAATAAGATAGTTATTGTCATGTTTGCAAATCCGTTTCCATATACGTATGCGTATGAACATTATAAAGTGCGATGGAGGAATTTTTAAAACCATACCAAATAGTTGATCGTATTAATTATTATATTTCAAGTGTGCTATGCGTTTTTGTAAATACATACGCTACGCCACATATGTCACATATTTGGTTTCTATATCATACCTAGAATAATTGAGACTGGTTACACACCATTATAATCTTACTTACTTTTGACATGGACAACCATAAATTCCTAACATTTCAAACCAAACTATTTTAGTGTTCCCTTCTTACGATAGACATTGATGTCCGTCTCTCTGTCTCCTATTCTCTCCCCCTCTCTCTTTAGTTCCCTCTTCTCATACCCACTATCTCCTTATCTTTCTCGTTCTGTCACATATGTTATTCTCGAGTACTTATGTGTACGTTTTCTGTTAATAATTCACTTTGTCACTGTTCGGGCAAATTGTTTTTCCTGTATTAATTAAATATTAAAATATGCAGAGCGCCCCACTATGCTATCTTCATACAAATCTCTTTCACTTCAATCATTACATTCTTTGTGCATAGTTACGTGTCCCTGCGGTATTGTCAGTAAATTTAACTTAACGCGTGTATTGATGTTTGCGCCCTATTTTACTAAATGTGCGGTATTTATCCCAAACCTCAATATGGTCTCCTCCTACAATAGTTCAGTTTCGTGTTGGCGCATTTGTGTCTACAGCAACAAAAACCGTGATATCATGGTTGCGGTCGATGAGGCTAATTAAAAATAAAAGCTTGTTCTCCATTCTTTTTTTTTTCCCTGAGAAACACTAAATTATAATAAAAATAATCCAACTTATCAAAATAACTGCCACCTGACTATCAAATACGGGGAAAGTTACTGCATTTTACATTTGCCCGTTCAAAGAGTGCTACGGTATTTTACATATTTTATAAGTTTTAGAATACTTAACTAACAGTGGAGTAATTTAAAAAAAAAAACACGCTATAATATTTCGTCCAAAACGTATTTTGTATACATAGAGTGTAACATGGCGTACGATGGAAAAAAAATGATGTCAATGGTAGTGGAGATTATGGGTGGATGTAGCAATTGTGGAGAACAGGAAAGCTAAGGAATTCAGAATAAACGAAATTCGACAATATAACTAGGTTCCCCACATCCGAATTGAGTCAACTTATGGTATATCAAAACTGTCAAGATTGCCATGGAGAACACGAACAGGATAAAATAGCTTCTACAGTCTACATTTTTTGAGTTGCATGGGCTGAATTTGACGATCTACACTACGTGAATAATAAAACTGATGCATCAATTTTGCCGTATCGCACGTCACACATAAATCTTATATCCCCGTTCCTAAAGAAGATCATAACTCCAAGCTTATGTTCGTAAGCTAAACAGCGTATGGAAGCCAAATGAAAATTGCCCAACGCTAACAGTAGGACCAACTTTTCAGCAGGTTCAGTGAAGTCAATATCACCTCGGTAAGTACGAAATCAAGGACTTGAGGAATACTTAAAAACACATACGATCATAAAGCACAGATGAGCTCTTCTTTGGATAAACATGTTGAAATGCTTTGGAGTATAGTTTGATGAAATCTTTATTGCTTCGATAATTAGGAAATGACGGAAGTGAGGCAAATTTAAGAACACAACCGATTATAAAGCGTAGATGAGATCTTCTTTGGATAAAAATGTTAAATACTTTGGAGCATCGTTTGATGGAATAGGAAATCAAGGAAGTGATGCATATTTAAGAGCATGGATCACCAGATGCTTCTTTACATAAGGATGATGGAATTCCATGGACCGTCATTTGGTAAAATCTTATTGACTTTTTTCTTTATTGGTAATAAGTTTCATATATACATTGAATTGAAGCCTGTCATCAAAAGAAGAGATGTTTTCTCAGCTTAAATTATCAATATGGTAAAACTTGGCGCATGGTAATCTTCTGGTAAATGTCAACCTTTTGCATTTATTCAAATTTAAAGGTTTAAAATTTTGTTCACCTCATGTCACCATTCAATTTGTTTCGTATTACGACAACGAACATTCTGGCGGATTAAAGGTGAAAAATAATTGAAAATCATCCGCTTATATAAAAGTTTATATTGCTCACTTCAATCAGTACAATGGAAACCAAGTAAATCAAGAGTTTCCGGAACAATAGTTTTTAGTTCATTCTGTCAAAGGCTTTACTGTTATCGATATGAACGAAATTAGTTTGACAAATTACGAAAAGTGTGTTATGAACGCCATGTAATAATTCAAGAGGCTTTGTTGGACTTAATTAGTCCTCGATGAAACCATATTGTGCTAGGAACATTACTAGATTCATGCTGCCAACTGGTCTTGGTAAGAAAAAGGACGTAGGAACGTAATCGAGGCTCGGCTCATTCTTCATGGAAAAGCGCGGCATCGTCTCGGTTATTTGATGAGCCATGGTAGGGGCGTTGTGTCGAACGAAGTATGCATAACAGAGATAAGAAGAGATACAACGTTATGCACCACATCACAGAAATGAGACAAGAGAGGAATAAATAGATTGGAATAGACAAATTTGTCAGCAATAAGGCTCTTTAACAAGTCGTAGCCCAGGTACCTTGACATTTAAGGTTAGAATTGCAAATGTGATAAGAAGCTCTGCAGGCAGAATACTACTTGGGTAAATACTGATAATGTGACGCTGGGGATCTCCAGGACGTACAAAGGAAGGAGTATGTGTTTACTAGAGAATACAAGATGCAAAGTCTTTTTACTGCCATTTTATATTTTATTAGCTTCAACAAGGCAGCAAGCAAAAATTTAATTAAATTTATGCGAGACAAGGCTCATAATTTCTTACTTTCTGTAACTTCTTTCCGACCAATTCGAGTATGTCGTATATTCAATAAATTAATTTACTACTTTCCGGCCTATGTTTGCATTCTAAACACTTTTTTTTTTTTTGTAAATTCGAGTTTGGCTAAGAAAGTCATTGATAAGTTAAGTTAGAAGATCTCTACGAAGCAGTTAGTAGGTCTACTTAAATATAGAAGCAAGACAGGTGGGATAAGAAATTCCATATCTTGGTAAACATCGCTCAGAAAATTCAAATGTTAATTTCAGTAAGGTCTTCCAGTAAATGTCCATTAGTACAGAATGGTGTACTTGTAAAAAGAAATAATGCAATGCTTTTTGTTCAGTTGAAAGACTCTCATAATGGCAAATGGCAAAATGGCCGACATTTTCGAGAGCTACTACAATCACAACCCTTTTATTACACAATTTTGTTCCATTTGTCAAGCAGTTACTAGCACTGCTGGAAACTAGCATTGTTAGCTTTTTACAGCCTTTTACAAAGTATTTTCGTAAAGATTTTCTTAGAAAATGCTGCGAAATTTCACATTGAGTTTGCAAGTATAACTCTGATCACTCTCCTATATACATGAAGCTCAGATAATTGTTCTAATTTCAAACAAGCTTGGGCATCACTATTCCAAAACAAGTGAAAATACTATGATGTGTCACGGTCTACACCATTTCGTTTAGTGTAATTATTGATACGACGTATCAAAATAAAATGTCATATGAGAAGTTCTTGAATAAGTGGTTTGATCCAAACGACTTTCAAAGGAAGTCATACTTGGACTAAAACACATCAGTGTAGTAAATTTCATTAAAACATCTTAGAATTGCGACTTCTAGGTTGAACCGAGAAAACAAGATAGTTGGACAGACCGAAAGTGATTCTGAAATGATTGTTATAATAAAAGGGGAGACAATCTCAAGTCCGCCTGGTATGCAGCATGCATCCACAGTGTATAAAAACAAAGATTTCCTTAATATCAAATTTTTAAAACTACTTTCATAAAGTATTGAAAAAATTTTTAGAATTCATAACATATATAATATTGTAAAGCAGACTTATTTCATATTTAAATCATTTTGTTATCTTATTTTAGCACAAATTTAGCGGCTGTGGCCACTTTGAGGCCGGGTGCTACGGAAAATATGCGTAAAGAATTTCGTGTAAAAGCTAAACAATTGACACGCCTTAAAGATGCAAATGTGGCGCCACTAATAGGAGCTTGCCTTCGAGATGAACCGATTTGTATGGTCTTAGATTATAGTGACTGTTTAGGAGATTTAAACCAATTCTTGCAAGAACATATGGCCGAAACTAGTAATTTACAGGCCATGACGAAGCACAAATGTTTAAGGTGAGTCCAAAACGTTAGCAAAGTTCAAAACTATTGTTTGAGATTTTTTTCAAATACATTTTTTTTTATTTTTTATAAAAATGCGTTATTTTGTCCAAAACTAAAACCGGTAAAGAAAAAAGCTAACATAACATTTTATATGCTTCCTTTTGCTGCTTTCATGCTTTATCTTGTTTCCTGCTCCGACAACTACGACATCGTCCATAATGGCGATGATAATAATGATGATGATGGCGATGATGTTGTTGGTGATTGTGATTGTGATGGCAATGACGACGCCATGCTGCTTATTACTGCTGCGGCTAATGCCATTGGCGGCGATGGTGGTGATGTCGGTGTTGTTTGGTACTTTTAAAATTTCCGGTCTCGTGTTGGCTTCGATTATACAAATGTTGCTACTGCCGCCGCTACTATTTACTGTGGCTCTTTGGCTATACTATTTGCTTGTATATAACTTTACCGCTAAAATCCTCGCATTCCCACTCAATGTAAAATATATCTTCCATCACAAACACATACACACACACACACACACACACGCACATACACACCACGGATGTATAAACTTTTTTGCCGCGTTTTCATTCTCAACTTCTACTTTGTTTTTTTTTAATCACACATCCATACGTACGTATCGAAAATCCCTTAACAATCAACCGAAAATAACTACAACAGCTATGGATGTCTCGTGTATATTGCTACACAAATTGCATCGGGTATGAAATATTTGGAACAAATGAATTTCGTTCACAGGGATTTAGCAACAAGGTAAGTCGTAGTAATAGTTTTACTTTTTCTTCTTTTTACCTTCATCACCAAAGTATGCGGGTATATTCATTTTGTCATAATGTTTGTCAACACCGAGGAAGAATGCTTTCGAGAGCTTACAAAATATATTTATTCTTGATCAGTATCAAATTCAGAAACTAACTAGACACGTCCGTCACTCCACCTGTGTACATTTCTTTGAAGTAAACATTCTCTCAATTGGAAAAAGTAAAATAATAGAATTTGAGTGCAGAAAGTGGGTCAAAGGTAAAGCGCGCACTATAGCATAAACATATTTTTTTTTTGCTTCTTACTTATAAAGCAGGACATACTTAACCGTACAGATTTGCGCGTTCAATAGTTCAAATCTGTATGAAAATGAAATAAAGGTCAAATTTACCTTTAGCTACAGAGTATCGAATTTTTTTTTCTATTTACAAGTTACAAAATATTCGACCAAAGCCAAATATAAGTATTTTTTTGCTTCCTTTTTGTTTTTCTGTTTTGTTTTAGCAAGCAAAACTTAGTCTTATGTTTTTAGAAACAATTCCTCTTGTCGTCTGTACTCTTTTTGAAAATTGTATCAATGACATTTCAAAATAACTCAAAGTTTTACTTTCAATTCTTCTTCTTCTTTTTTCTTTTTTGCTAATATGTTTGAGTTTTTCAATTTTCTCTTTTCCAAAATCTCGAAGAAAGTTTCACTTGTTTAATAGTCTGTGGATTAGTATATATGGTTAGATAGAGTTCTCAATTTACTCTCAAAACAAATGTCATTCTGCGGTCATGTTTCAATTATCGGTTATTTAAGTATTCAAATTTAAATGCAAGATATTCCAAATTGACAAGACATATATAGAGTTCGACAAGCGTAAGGGTTTTGCATTAAATCTTTTAAAGCGATTATTACTCCGCAAAAAACATATATGCATGGCCGCAATAAGGAACCTTATATCACTCTAAGGTCATTGCAAAAGTTACTGACGAAGAACAACGATTGCGAATTTTTCCAAGATTATGGATTTGTTCGATGAATCAAGTTTCCCTATAAACATGATATGGTTTCCAGATTTTAATTACATGATCATATTACTAAACTCACGGGATAATATATATGAGCAGGGGCGAAACAGAAAATTTCGTTAACAATCTCATGTAAATTCTGGTCGTCTGCGACCATATGTATCTTTTACTCTCTCACTTTATTTTAAAAAGAAAAAAATAAAATTTTATTTCGGGTAACTGCAATATTGTCTGGGGTTGAGTAATATATTTAAATTTTCTGCCGGTACTGGTACGAATCAAGCATACCATAGCCGTAGGTGGAAATGGTTACCGTTGAATCCGTTGTAGCTTATCATTAATGAGCTAAAAAAGCCACATAGCAGAGGTGTTCCTAGCTAATCTTTTACTGCGAGATTATCTTTTATCCGATTAGCCTCCCTTGGAATATCAACGTGTGATTTTCAAATTTTTTTGCTAAACTTGAACACATTACTGTAATTTTTGCAACCATGAAAGTATTTGCCACAGATATAACATGGATAGATAGACAGATGGATACATAGACATTTCTAAATTAATTCAGAATTGATGATGTTGATTTTACTACACATATATACTTTATGAAATCACTGAATGAATGGCAAAATTGCTGCACAACCACCACACTTTTGTGGTGAATATAAAATAAAGTGTACATTCAGTTTAGCGCATCTGTAGTGGTAATTTATCAAATTTGGAGCGAAATACTAAAATTAGTATTGAGAATGCTTCGACGATGGCTATAAAAGCGTAGGTATGATTATGTTTTCCCCTTGCATAGCCTTAGTGCAGAAGTTTATACCATAGCGAAGCCCAAGCTTAAGAAGAATTCACCAAACTGTTATTACTGTCTGTCAACTTACGGTTACGCTCACCTTAGGTACTTCCATATCTCCATTAAGCTGCTTCCCTGTACTGAATTATTATTAAAATTATTTTCTGAATCATGGACAAAAAAATCTTTCAAACATCGTCACTGCTACTGTTTTGCTTTTAAACAATAATTTAGTTCAAATACACCCTGCATCGAAGAAGAGAAGCGAAGTTTATGCAATAAGTAAAGCATTTGTATTCGATTTAGGGCAAAACCATGCTGCCCATCATATATCAAATATATCAAAAACATTCGTTTAACTAATTAAATCAATGATGATCTGCAACCCTGGAAATTATTGATGGTAAAATTCATCTTGATTTTCTCTACCATTTTCAGTTTATGGGAAATAGCAAAAGCTATTTAAAAAATTTTTTGCTTTTTATTTTTTTGGAAGGTCAAGGATGTGTTCATAAGTCAATGCTGCTCCTGGGTTAATTTATCTTTATGTTTATTTATTTACACTTATTTATCTACCCATATATACATGAAATTCAACTAAAGAAAATTACGGCCGAATTCAGTGCACCTCAAGAGAAAATCGTATGCTAATCGTTTTAAAGACTAGTACACAATAAAAAGGAAAATAGAAAGAAGAATAGTAATAACAAAGTAAGTTAAAAATAAATTAAAAAGTTAAAAATAATAATTTATGTATAAATAAATAAAAAGAGAGGAAAAAAAAAGAAAGAAAAAAAAAGAAAGAAAAAAAAAGCATGTACGCAGCTAGCAAAGAAGCACACCCGCAACAAGAACAAATTCAGGTTGCAAGTGAACCCCTCAACCATTGCAAATATGCATAAACTTGACAACCGACACGTTAACAACACACTGTTATTTTATATAAAAAAGTGAGATATTAAGAATGAAATGTTAGTTCAAGTACGACATAGGTAAATCGCGCATATTAAGCAAAGTTGCTTCAATAGACTTTACAGAATCCGACAATGAGAATAAGTGATAGACATCATTTAGGTTTCTGCAAACAACTCTGAGCGGGTTAAACAGCTCATAATTGTATTTGGATTGACTAAGCTTAATCAAGATAAAGTGCTTAGAGAAGCGGTTAGGGACATTAAAGCTTATCGCACCGAGTAATGCGAGCGAGTCAATAGCACCATTTATTACTTTGATTAAAAAGGGAACCCCAAGAACAAATTCACGTTTCTCAAGTGTCGGTAAGGATAATAGAAGCAACTCTATTTTTATAGGGGAGAAGAGAGGCAATCGGCTACCAAGCCAAATTCCTAAGGGCAAACAACAAGAATTGCTATTGAACAGATTCAATTGAATCTGCATAGCACCTATATGAAGGAGACCACATAACGGAGGCATACTCGAGTATAGGTCAAAACCAAATGCATGTACAGCCAACGGAGGCATTTTCGAGTATAGGTCAAAACCAAATGCATATACAGCGTTTTCATAATGTAAGCATCATCAAGCTCTTTGGACCACCTCTTTATAAAAACAAGCGCGGACCTAGCTTTGCTTAACGCGAGCTCAATATGCAAGTTAAAGCGTAATCTATAGTCAAATAGAAGGTCTACGTCTGTACGAAATAATGAATGACTTCCTTCTTGAGAGAGAAATTTTCTTACATTTATTTAGATTTAGTTTCAGAAGATTCAAAGAGCACCATGCAACCAAATTATTCAAGTCAATTTAAAGGTAATCTATATGTTAATCACTGATGGGAGATCATTAATGTATAAACTGAATGAAATGGAACCTAAGCGGCTGCCTTGACGTACGCCAGACGTCACGGGGAATTCATCCGAGGTGATGAAGTTAAACAAAACGCTGAATGATCTGTTGTGCAGACAAAAGCTTATCCATTTTACTAAATAGCATAAAAGTATGAATTAAACAATCGTGTGGCATACAGTATTTAAAACAAAACAAAGCTAATTAAAAGACGAACTTTGCAAAATGTGTATCAGATTTTCAGTTTTGATATCGAAACTTCCAGAATTAGTCTAAGTTTCTAAGACAGCGTTGAATGTATCTTATAGGGAAATTTCTTGACTGCGCATAAAGTTTGCTTTTGCTTTGAAACATTTTTTTTTTTTTTTTTTTTGTTTTTGATTTCCAAAGGTTTCTCTTTTGTAATACCTTTTAACCAGTGAGCTGTCATTGACGAGTATACTGATCATAGAGAAATGTTTATGTTATGACGAATGTACTCATGCTATACGAGTTTTTGTGACACGATTTAAGCGAAAAGGTTACTTTCCAAAATTGTCACAGCAGTTAACTGGTTAATAACGATCTGAGTATCTCCAGACATCACGAACTAACAAAATTTATCACTTCACTTTGTGCCTCGGAACTTAGTTTTCGTGATCAAAAAGTGTTCGACTTAAAAGTTTTTTTCTCCATATCTCCTTGAGAGCTGATGTCAAATTAATAATACCAGAAAGATGACGCTAATCACTTTCGACGATAACAAAATCTAAGTAACGCTTTTTTAGTCTTACCGATCCCATATTTGATTGTCCTAGAAATTTCAAATGTCTTCGTTTCCTCCGAAAAAGGTGTTCGGTGTCTTCTAAAGAAGACCGTTTTTCCCATTCATTCTCCGATTCCGGAAAGTTTTCTAGCGAACTTCCCATGCTTTTCACAAGTACGGAATATGGATTATTTACAGTTACGTGGCTCGTAAGCAACTTTTGCTAAGTTATCTTACTTTGGAAGACCACTTTTTTTCCCGGGCTCATTATCATAAATACTCGATTCATATCTTGCGAAGACGTTGCGCAGGAATTTTAAACGATTACGATCTCTTCTTCTCTTTACGGCTTTTTTTTTTTTTTTTTTGATTGGTCAAATACGCAACTTTCCTAGGACTTACATACAAACTTAAAAATTCTTAAAATTTTGTATGTAAGTATTTTTACATAAAATTTTTGCATCTATATGTCTATTCTACTAAAAATTAGTAATGCATTTTTATTATTGCGATAAAAAAATGTCGATAATAAAACTTCTGGGTATTTACTATACAACAGACATGCTGGGGAACAACGGTTTCACTACTTTAAAAACGATGGTTAGAAATGTGTGTTTAAGATCGTTACGCAATTATACATATTATCATATTTACGATAGTTTTTCAATGTGTTAGTTTTTCTGATGCTCTTAAATAGAAGTTAAATTATTTGCTTTGAAATTGAAGTTTCACTTATTGTTATTGAACTCTTTTGTATCAGACATAACTTGCGGTATAGAAGTATAATAGTTAAGTTTGTGCGAATGTATGCAAGATAGAGCTTAGTTAAGCGCCTGTCCGTCTCGTTTTCGCGTCTTCAACCTACTGCCACCAAATTTTTAAGATATTTTGATTGCATTTGCTGCACCTACATGTCTTGACTCAAGGACGAACGTTGTTCAAAATTGTTCGGATTGGACCACGATATATGAATAACTGTGAGGTGCTGTAGAGTATGGGGCATGATCTGCTATAGTGTTTTGGTTTGTTTAACTGTTGTAAATGAGTTTCTTATTCCATATTACTAATGATAAGATTCATCAGCTGATTTTCATCAACTTCTTATTTGTTCTACTAGCTGGTAAATAAGTGGAAGATAGCGTGCAATTACCTTGAAGTGCCATTTAGGGCATAAGTAAATTGTTTGGAATAGATCTTTCGATAACTAGAAATCGGATAACTAGAATGGCGTCAAATTCTATTCGCACTTGATACTTGGACTTATTATAGAAAGACAAAGGAGTTGGCGATATTTTACGTTTGTACATACATTCATCTAAATTCAAGCTTACTTCAGGCATGGAAGCCCCGCCTGCAACCAGGCTATTATATTTTTAAGGGACCAAGATGCTTGCACTGTACCATGAGGCAGAATCACGTAAATGGTGGGTATGCAAAATTCCCTGCAAGGTGTAGACAACTTCTTTACATATTATTAAACGCAATCAGAACAATGTTGTTCTCATGCATTATAAAACAGTTTACAATTTAAAGTTCACTAATAGCTTTTCGTTTCTAGCTCAGCGGGTTGTAGAAAGAACACTTTGTACCTTATTTAAATATTTGCGTACACAGAAGAATTTTGCTTTACGCAGAATAAAAAAATATTTTTTTTTTTTTTTTTTTTTTAATACGTCATTTTTCTATTCTTTCCTTATTTCCTCTTTTCGGTTTTTACAGCATTCTAAAGTTTGCAAATTTTTATTGCGTAGTTATAGGAACTTCATTGAAGCGCAGACAGACAGACCGGCAATCTGGCAGACAAAAACCAAAGCTTGAATATCTACATGCGTTTATTGATTTGTTTTCTTTTTCTTTTTTTTTTTTTTGATACTCCAAATTGCTTGTGTTACAAGGGTAAACTAAGTTTGTGCGGATTTATGCAACAGCCAGAGGGATTTGAGATAGGGGCCCATCTTTTATTATATCATTCGGTTTAGAGTGAATTTTTAATCGATTTAGATTCCTTTCCTGTCGGTCTGTCTGTCCGTTTGGAATCTAGCCATGTGCTTTTGTATTCAACCTAAGAGGAATAAAGTTCTCCCAAATTTCAAAATTTCAAGTCTCGATGTAGACTACGTTATGAACACGAGATTATGGACTTAGACATGTTTTCCTTATATTCATGGAACATGTACTACTTGTAGTACGAAGATATATTAAGCTTGTGCGGATAGAAGCAACCGCTAAAAGGACTTGCAATCACCCTCTGCCTGTCCGTTTGTCTGTCTTGTTTTCTTTTGCGTAACTTACAGCCCGCATTTTTTAACATGGTTTCACGAATTTTAGTGCACCGACATGTTTCGGCTCAAGGACAAACATTACTAAAAATTTTTACAGATCGCACCACATATTCGACCATTTTTCATATAATGCTTTGCTTTGAAATTTTGGTCTATGAATGACTGATATAGGGTACTCAATGACGGGTCGCGGCCGATTATAATGCTTTTATTTGTATTCTTTAAATTTATGTATTTGTCGATTTGTTGCCAGCAGAGGGTAGAGAAAGAAGAAGGGTGGAAACAAGATTACTACCCAGACGTGTAAGTGATTTGAAAAAGAACTTCAATTGAACAAACTTAAGAATTTATTACAAAAATAATTATGTTCCGCAAAAAGACGACTATATCGTTTAAAAAATTTGAAGCCTAAGATTGTGCTTAAGTTTTTAAAGATTTAAATATTTATTTAAGAGATTATATTCAGTTTCTTTTTAATTTCCCTGAAGAACTGGACATGAAATAAGTAATAAATACGAAATAAGACAAAAAGGCAAAAATAAAAATTTATATCTGCTCAGTGAAATAAAATAAAAAAAATAAAAAAAAATAAAAACGAAAAATAATTTTCCCCAAGGACACAATTTTTGCAAACAAACAGCGAAAACTTCATTCAAAAAACTACAGTTAGAGGACCCACAAAAAACATGTAAAAACGTAGAGCAAACTAAAATGTATCGTAAAGCACTTTGCAAAACGTAAAATGACATTTTCTTGCGACGGCCCGAAGGCAGGACAACGGCATCAGCGACAAAAGCCTCCTCCTAGTCTATGAAAATCTGTAGACTTTACTCTTAGTAAATATTTCAGAAAAAGAACAACATTAAAAATAAAAATGAACTAAAAATCTAACAAATGGAATTTTTTTTTTTTTTTTTTTTTTTTTATAAGAAAAATTGCGTGACAAAAACGCGCACTGAAACAAATGCGACAACATGTTTACCAAATACAGATATTACGGTATAGAAAACTATATTAAGTCGTATAAGTGCACGTCATCCAAAACGACATTCAAGCGATGGGTAAGGAAGTGAGCAGAGACTATAAACACAGAGAGAATCATTGAAGCAACAAATAGCTTTGGATGTGCGGCTAAAGTTTTATTTGAAATTAACTGAAAAAAAAAAAAGCAAAACAAAAAAAAAAAGAACAAAAAACAGTGCAATTGCAAGACTCGCTAAAAGTCTTTAATTTACCACAAACGCCGCAAAAGAGATATTATTTTTGGGAAAAGTTTTCGCTAAAATTCGGCTGAGAAAAGTTTTTAATGTATTAAGGCAACCACTTTTTCGCCAATGCAAAAATAGAAGAAAAAAGCGCAGCAGGAGTTAATATCGGTTCTAAACGAATCTCTTGACATCTATCATCTCTGTTTCTCTAAACCCTCTCCTAAAATGTATAACAAACCCAATGTAATGCGATTATAAATTCAACACAAAAGCATGAGAGAGAGAGGGAACAATGACTTATAATTACGCTAAGATATTAAAAGGTACGATTTGTATTAGATCTCTGCACGGCTTCATAGCAAAAATAGCCCGCGACGGGCTATCGCCAACCAGGTAACCAGCCAATCAGAAACCAGCCATCAACGCATCAACCCATCTGAGTTTGCGACTTTCACGGCCCATATCATATATTTGCAACGTCCTTTCCATTCCCCAAAACTGAAAATTTTGACCTCTCAATGGTAGATTTTTGCGATTTGATCGCGACTCCAGAATATTAATCAGAATACTATGATTGAATGCAAAAAAAAAAAGACTTAAGGAAAATCTACAGCGTTCACCTACTTTCTGAGAAGGCCTTACACCGTTCATACTTCTAAAAAAATGTTGTTTTTCTGTCAAAACAAAGTTGCAGTTGAAATGCAAAACTGAAGCCAAGATATCTCTTTAATCAATTTTTCACTTAGAAGTATTGCAAAGCACTCGAAAATGTGATTAACGAAAGGCGTAGATTTTTAAAAATGAAGAGTAACGTAAGTGCACCTCTATTGCACACAGTACAACACTGTAATATTACCAGCTTAGCAAAGTTAAATTCCATAGCCTAGATGTACATTCGTACGCTACTTGGGATGACTTTTTCGCTTTCACATAATATTATATAATGGTCAATGTTAAAATCGAACATGAAACGCTTTGTTGTCAATATTTTGAAACTAAAAATATGCATTGTAGAAAAAATTTACAAGAGCATTGTGAGAATAAAACGCGCTACCTAGGCGAAAATGCTTCGCCTTCTCCATCATATATGACATTAGACGCGCCCAACTAAAATAGGCTATGCGCAGAATGGCACATAAACCACATAGACTACAATTCTAAAGCATTAATGTTTACACCTATCACCAACAGATCGGTTTGGTATAATCATTTTGTCGAATCAGAAGAAAACTTCGGAGTATAAATATTCTTGAATCCACAAAGTCTTTATATTCTTGATCCGTTGCAAATTTTGAATGGTTTTAAGCATGTTCGTCTGTCCTGTCTGCTGTACATGCTCCCGCCAAAAAAATAAACCTATCGGCTTGAAATTTAACAAAAATATTGAAAGTTACTGCTTGCAGGTTGGTGTTGAAAGTAAGTAATATCGGTCGAAGAACACGCCTACAATGCTACGTAAAGTGAGGACACCTCTGCTTTTCAAAAGGAGTAAGGAATTGCTCTTTTGCTTATGACTCACAAACAACAGCGGATAAATCTACAAAAATATGAACGTGTACTCTGCTGGTGATGTTGTAGTACCTGTACAAAAATTGGAAAGAGTCAGCCTTTTATAATGTGTCATAATTTCATTTTTTTCCCAAAACTTTCATAACGCACAGAAGCAAACGTCAAAAACTCCCCAAAGTACATAAATTCTTGGCCAGTTTCAAATTAGGAACGTACCTGAGTATGTCCGCCATTTCATCTCTTCGTCTAATCATCTGTCCGCATGCGCAGCTGAGTAGTACCTGTGGTAAATATTCTCCCGTTCGTGGAAATTAGCATATCGTCCATATCTTGCAAAAGAATTTGAAAATGATCAAAATTTCACAGAGAACACGTCTATGGCGCTCAGATGTCTACGTAACGAAAACTGTGAACATGTTTGCTTTGCGTGTTTTTTGGTTGCTACTCCCAATCTACAACGCATGCACCATATAAACCTTTACTTTTATTCTGAAAATAGAAAAAAATCAACCGCGCCCATCCACTATTATAGAGTATAAAAATTTAGTTGTTTTCCTGTTTTTTAGGATCATGGTCCCATCCGCCTGAGTAGCCGAAGACGACAAATCTTGACTACCAAGTCAATGGTCGTGGGTTCGAATCTCAAGTGCGGTAGAGTTTTTAATAAAAGCCGATAGCCTTAGATGCTAGTACTTTTAGGAGTTTAGTCTTTGAATTCATTTCTCTGGCGAAATTAATAATAATAATAATAATAATAATAATAATAGGATCAAGGTGAAGGGTAAAAAAGATTCAATCACGACCGATTACAATTTTCTTATTTGCTTGTTTTCAAATTTTTATGAGCTACCGACCGATTTAAGCAATTCTTGCACTTAAATGAATTATGGACCTAGTGAAAGTAACAAAAAAGAGGAATAAATGCAAAACTATGTTTGTTGATCTAAACAAAATGATAGAGTCGTGCTGGTAATGGCAGTGAACAAGAAAAAAAGAACGTAAAAAACATAAAAATAAGAACATAACTAACTCGTCGGCGCTTCTCTGCAGCATCAACTAAGAGTTTAGATATTTGTATTGGTTTGGTGTCTTCTATGCGTAGCAAACATTTGAAAAATCTATTATACGCAATTGTGTGGTATCCACAAAAACAATCAACCAACTGGTTTTGACAGATGAATGGAAACCGAATTAATCAGATATATAAAATATGAAGATAGAGAGGTTTTAGCTTTGGAAGATATTGAAAAGGAGACAGGAAAATATTTGAGTTTTTCTGCTATTTTTTTACACTGCATCTATTAATTTTTATTTCAAGCAACGCAGGAAGAGTTATAATATACAACATCCCAAAAGACGCACAAGTTTTTGAATTGTTTTATTTATATGCTCATATATCTATCCATCCATCCATCCATCCATCTGATATTTATTATAAAAAGATTGAGATAGAAAACGAAAATTTCTATAAATATTTTGAATTCAAGAGCAGTGAACACAGTTGAAAAAAGAATTGGTAACACAAACTAATAAAATATTCGTCGCAAACCTGCAAGTTCGAGAAGGTGTTCACTTTAACTTTAATAGAACAACTAAAAACACCACATATGGCTTAAAGAAATGGTACGAATCAGCCAACGAGTAACTCTATGTTTTACGCAAAAGCTTTGCAAGAAAATAAATACCAGGAATCTAAGATAATAACTTTTTTTTCTTCATACGCCTATTATCTAGAAATGTGGACAGATTTGATTTGCAATATCCAAAAATGTCCATGAAACATCTATAACTTGTAACCTAAGATTAGGAATGAAATTTTGAAACATATCCTTTGAAGTCCGTCAACTGCGACGTATGTGTCAGACTAGGGAGTTATTGAGTGATGGGATATGTATACAAGGTGTGGTAAAAAAAGATGACTTCTCAACTGACAATGGATCAAAAAATCTTTTTTAAATTTTATGTAAAAAATAGAACTAAATGCACTTAAAATTTTGACCATTACTTTCGACGAGAGTACTTTGTGCAAAAAAAAAAATGTTTATTAGTGGTAGAAGCTTTTACCTGCCCTGGACGGTCCAGGCCGCCGACAACCAATGAAAACGTCGAAGCAGTGAACAAAATTTTTTGCGCTAATCGGCAAATAACTATTAGAAAAGTTGCTGAGAATTTCGCTATATCGGTTGACTTATGTCGGAATATCGCATCAGGATAATGCGTTAGCTCTTACGTTGTTGCTGGTTTGTTTTTCTGCTCCCAAAACTAAAAAGACCCATGAAATAACGGATGTCATGATGAAGAAGACAAACACTGCATCGATGGAGAAGCTCAAGGCCATTTTTCGTCATTTTGAAAGCTCACGATATTATGATTTTTGGTATATTGCGACTGCTTTCCTTTCGAATTGCATCACTCATCAGTGTTATGGTTTCTTTTGTTTGGAATAAACACATTCAGCTTTCCCCCAAAATGCAACCACTAGTAATAACCAGCTTGGCTGTCAATGTTAATGATTCGCTAACTAGCTGGCCCTATGGTTATTTAAAATTTGAAACTGATAACGCATTCACTGCTTATCGTCCGTAACCATTCTGTAGGAATATCGTTTGAACTAATTCTCTCGCAAATACTCTTTTCTTTTGGCGGGAAATTTCACTTGTTTAACGTTATCAAAGACAAAGTTGTTTACTCTTCGGCGAAAGGCCACACACATATATCATCGTTAAGTACACACGAGGATTTCGGATAATGTCATCAATTGGAAAACAATTCAATGTCCCAATATGAGATGAATTTTAAAGTCCATACTATTGCCTTATTGTAATTTAAATGTGGATGAAAATAATATGAGATGCAAAAATGAATGAATAAAAAAATATATGATTAAAAAAATGCACGATGTTGAAGTATTTTATGTGATCAGGTTGCATCAACTATTCGTATTACATTCCTAGTTGTTCTCTATTTCATTAAAAAATTTTTCAAAAATCATCTCCTGTGCTATTTCATATTGTTATACAGTCGTTATAAACTTTTTTTTTATAAATGCTAAAGAATAAAAATGTGTGTGTACGTGTTCTCTGTCTCTGTCCTCCTCCCACTTCATTGTATCCGAAAGGTACGCAATAGCGAAATACTCAAGGCAGCCTTGATAGTCTATTCAAAATATTAGTACCAAATATTTAAGTAACAATCTGTGAACAGAACCATACGAGCATGCATCGATACTCTTGCACATAGTTTGCAAAGTTTACACAGCTACAAGTAGAAATGACTGTATGAGTGCGATAGAATATTTATATGTGCATAGCAAATATATTTTAAGTGAAATTTTTATGCAGCGCATTTTTTGCGACTAGTTTAGAAACTGTACTATAAAGGTTAGCAAACTATGGTATATGTATAACAACTCACACAAACACATGCATATAGACAAACAGGCATATGAAACCCCCTTAGGATATCAATGCTAATGCAGGTAATACTTCTACGGGGAATGAACGACCATACGGGAAAGGTATAAAATGCTATTTTATCTGGTGATAGCGAGCCCTCTCTCTCTCTCTGTCTCTCTCTCTCTCTCTGTCTCTCTCTCTCTCTCTCTCTCTCTCTCTCTCTCTCTCTCTCTCTCTCTCTCTCTCTTTCCCTCGTTCCCACTCCTCTCCATATTTGAGTACAAGCTTTCGATTCGTATAAAGACTGCGTTATCTGTCATTTAAAGCTTAATTTTCGAAACTATGAAATGTCAACTTTATTGTGGAATTTGCTGTCAAGCTAATTTCCTTTGGGTCCCTAATATGTGGGGGATACATTTTTATACATATAACTCTATGACATTTTGTATACTATGCAAAAAGCAAAATCTCGCTTACATAATGTAAAAAAAGTTTACGAAATATGTATGCATACAGGTACACAGGTGAAAATATGCATGCATTGCATGTTTTTTTTTTATAGTTTATTGACTGCAAACTCAACAGAGAAGAACTTTTGATGCCTTTCCGAAAAAATTTTTTAAAAAAAATTTTTATTATAAACAATGCTAGCGTAACCTCTATGAACTAAAAAAAAAAAAGAAAAGAAAAACGAAAAAAATAATCAGAAACTTTCCGGTTATATCATACGCAGTAAGCTTGTATCATGTATTCCTTGTTGATCCTTATTTTCTCTTTTTTTCGCTTTCCACAGAAAGTGTATTAATTTTATGAAACGTTTCGTAAACAAAGAGTACAAAGCAGAGATAATGTAATATAAAATATATCGATCAATAATTTCTCAGACTAACATAAATATGTCGTCTTTAAAGTTTACCCATATCCCACACATAGATCTACAGCAGTTTGAACACTGCTTTTCTTACTTTCGAAGCAATGAAAAAATCCTCATTCCCTTTGTTCATGAAACAGGACTTTTTGATCGGAAAAAATGCCGTACATGCTTAGAATAGGCTTGAAAGCTATTACGGCAATTCTTCTCTACCGGAAGCAACAATTTGCCGATAGTTTCCTCAATGTAAACGAAGTCCTACAGACGCGTTTGATGCTGAACGCAATGAGTACCTAATAAGGGCTGTGTTGCACAAGAATACACCTGAAAATTATTTTCGATAATCGAAAAGTGCAGTTGGAACAACTAGTATGTACCCTACAGATATCAAAAGGCAATGTAATCAATATTTTGCATGAAAATATGAGTACGAAACGGATACACTGTGAATAAGAGTTACAATGACAAAAACCTCATTCTTCAGATTTCGCCTCCAGCGATTATTACCTCTTTGCGTTTGCTCTCACACGTTGTCAATCAGGACAAAATTATTAAAATGCACGTAAAAGCGCTATAGTGTATCGCGGCTCTTGCAGTTATTCACATAGCGGCTTTTCAAAGTATTTTGTTATATGGGAAGCGAACGAAAAAGGGGTCCGATTCGAGCCATTATCAATAGCGTTCGTTCTTGAACGAAAGCACGTCAGTGTACCGAATTTCATCAAAATATCTCAGAAATTGTGGCTTGTACATTAAAGAAAAGCAAGCAAGACAGACGGACAGACAGACAAGTACATGTACTCTTGTACTACAAGTGGTGCAGTATATAAAAATTAAATCAGAAGAAATTAAATCAATCTTTTGCTTTAACAATCTTTCCATTATTTCATTATTTCATTAGATTTACGAATAATTACCCGGCATAACTACGGCGGTTTGTACTTCCTGAGATGTCGCAAACTATGCTTATGAAACGACGAATTTTTGCTAACAATTTCTAAAAAGATTTTCTTTCTAAAGGATATTTATGGATTAGGACGAACATAATTTTTAAGTCCATGCTCCGTATAGGAAATATTTTATATTACAACAAAACATGCACCCTCTAGGTACATATAAGATCGATCAAGAGGAATAGAGGTGTCCACTTAGCTATAGGTGTATGCCCGGTTGGACAGCGATTGAACTCTGAACTACGATCTTGAAAATTTTTTAAAGATCACTCACTTTAACCCTAAGCAATGAAAATAAATAATAAATTTTAATCTTTTCTTTAAATTATAAATAAAAGTTTAATCTTTATCTATGAAGAGGTTGCAAAACTCCATTAAAATATGATTTCAAATATGTTTGGTTTATATGACACGATAAAGGGTTTATGGTACGTATGCATATATCGTATATATGTAGAGGGTAGGTTTCTAAACCTAATAAAATTTCCATTTGGTTTTTTTCACGCTCCGAGGGTAGGGTAAGTTGAATGCCCCAGCACTTAAAACTTTCCCGAATACATTATGTCGCGTTAGCCGAGTTCGTTGTTACAAGTCTCAGATACGTATTATTGTTATATAAAAACGTTGACCTTTTTTTTTTTTTTGAAAAATTTAACTATGAACCTTCGAGAGTTTCTGTATAGTTGTTAATTTGTAGTTGTTCGTTTTTTTTTTTTTTTTTTTTATGTCCACTATTTTGTAACTTTGTTGTTATCGTTGTTACTACCTTTTATTTTATTTACATATTGTTGTTATTGCACTTTTTTCAATTTTTCACTTAAATCCCTTCTGCGTAAACAATCCATCTGAGCTTCCGTCTCTTCTTCGTATCCTTTCAAATAAGACCAACTATTAAAAAATGAAATGAAATGCTTTACATTTGTTTTTTGTTTTATTTTTTTTTTTTAATTAATTTTATAAACAATTTATATGCCAAATTAAAATTTTATATATAAAAGCAATGTGTGCAATACAATATTTCCTCTGCTCAGTGTCGATACGTAAACAGAGCAAGAAAGTTTGCCTTATCTGCCGTGTCGATGTCGGGGAGCAAAAAAAAAACGCAAAACAAAAAAAAGACCTCAAAAACTTTGTTATAAATAAAATTTAATAAAAACTTTTACTCAATTCATTTTTCCCGTTTATTATGTGTAAATGTAATCAATTATTTGAATTATAAACAAACATCAGAATTGAAAAATTAATGAAAATAACGAAACTCTTTATTCGAATTTTTTTTTTTTTTTTAATACGAAACATTTAAAAAATTTCTATTTCTAAACATAAAATATTTGCAAAATGTTTTAACTATAATTATGACTAATTATCATAAATAAGTCAATGAAAAAATACCATAGCGCTTTTAAGCCGAAATTCAGGAAAATTTCATAACATTTTCATTGAACTCTAACAAAATACTACATAGGAAACATTTTGATTGATAACTTTTAACCAGTTTTCCGGTGAGACAATCATGCCATCACTGCGGAGAATCTGGGGTGAAAAATTTAAGCAAGTGATTTCCACTGATCCCTTTTAAGAAAAAGAGAGAAAGAGCTTCAATGAAATGCGCGACAAGATATCTCAGACGTTTGTTGGCCGATTTTGATGAAGTATATGTACCATGAACACTATGAATTTTTTTTAAACTCTCCAAAAGTGGTCGCCTTCCAAAGAATTCTCAGAATTTTAGTTCACTCGAAAACGCAACTGCTTCCGACTGAGGCGTTTTTTCTTTTGTTGTTGATATGAGCGATCAGTCATGGTACGGTCCCTATTCGTCCACCGCGGCGACAGTCAAAAGGAAAGAAATATGGAGGTGATGGTCGTAACCTAGTCGATGTGTGCCCAATCGATAAGTGTTACGATTGAGCACTCACTATAGCTACGATCAAAGTAGACGCTGCTGCACTTGAGATTTGCTCACGCGAACACTGACTTGTTTGTCGCGATTCCTGCCTAGTCGGCTACTCATGCGAAATTAAAACATATTCCAATCTATTTTCTCTTTTTTAATTAACTTCTTCTTAATCTACGTTGAGTAAAAAAGTTTTTAATGAGCTATAGACTACCTATCACATACATATATTATGGCTTAATAAAGTTAAAATTGCCAAGTTTGTGCGATTCTAAAACCACCTATAAGAGCACACCCTAGAAAGTTCTTCGCTTCTCTATTTACACCAATGATGTGCTAAAGCAATAATTATCGTAAATTGTGACGTTCGCTTTTTTGGTTTCAATGAGGTTTCCGCTATTTCACTTAACCTGGCACAATTGCATAATCACGTTTTACGTTCAATTCAATGTCGGCTTTGACGAAGACAAGCGCAGTAGTAGCTTCACTCTTCGCTAGTTTAAGAATTATATTATTATAGGGATTCTCTCTACTTTACCACCAACTTGCAATCCTGAAGGAGATCACAATTTTCGGAACTGTAATTTTGGTTTAATATGTTTAATAGGAACGGCATTTGTTTCAATTTTTCCTTAAATCAATCAATCAATTAATTTAACGTCATACTGTTGCGAAACTTCTGTGTTAGTTATTCCTTTGCTAAACGTAAAGGCGATTTGCTTTGCTTTCTGCACACACTCTGGAATATCGTTCATAATGACGTTCAAAAGACTGCATTGTTTTTGACATCTGACATGGCATCGGCAAAACATTTTCTGCGATGCAATGACTTTTTGCGGTTTTCAGGTCTGTAATTTCATCACCCATGGAAAGATGGAGAAGTTGGCAAAAATTTTTCTACGGCAGTCTTTTTTCAGCTAATGTGACAAACAATAGTTTCGCATTTTGTCAAATATTTTCAAAATGCTTTCACTTTAAAAAGCTTTAATGAGGCATTGCTAGCGTTTGTTTCAATCGCCCATAGACAAATGATAAAAGTATGACATTTAGCGCTCTCAACACTGCTTTTTTATGCCGTCAAAAGCATCCGAAGGAATAACGTCGGACTCAAAATCCTCGTTAAAACATGTTGACATTATGGTTAGGCTTAAAAAGTATACACTCGCACAACTTTTTCATTTACTCAGAGTTTATTCGCCTTTGAAGGTCAATCACAACAACGCAAATTCATTATTTCGGCTTCAAATTGTTTTCATCCGGTGTACCCTTCCTGTAAAGTTCCTATGATGCTCCCACGTTGGTATTCGACTCACAACCTGAAACCAAAGGCAATCTTCATTGCATTGTTGCTTTTTGCGTTGTCATATGTCACTTTCTGAATTCCAAAAAATCGTGCCCCTCAGCAAGGCACCCTTAACGTGGTTACACTAAGATAAAAATCTTTCGCGACAACTAGCGGAAACAAAGCCGTTAACATATAGTGCCGCATGATTGATGTCAGACAACAGTTTATGAATTCAGATCAGTGACGGAGCTCTTCGCTCAAGGTTTTTCTCATAAATTATATGGCTTTACCAGATTACATTTTCTGTTTATTCCTTAGCAATTTTGAAGTATATGTAAAGCTAATCAAATTATTATTAATTGCGCGACAAATCCATGCCGCTACCTACAATATCTATCGTACTCGTAGTTAGCATAAAAGTACTTTGAAAAAAAATGAAATCATTTGAAGACACATTACGTAATGATGTACTTCCAAAACGTTTAGTTGTAATAATAAATTATTTTACTATAGCGGAGCGAAAAATTTTGGAGAAAGCAGTAAAAATTATATTTATTCGGAAATGCATTTATGACTCTACAATGCCTTTTGTAACTTGGTTCGTCTATTGCGTTTTCAGTTCGAAGCAAAAGTATGTAAGGTTTTTCAGCTACGCTCCTTGATGAGACATCTGATTAGAAAGACGTGATGGCTGTTCTAGCTTCCAATTCGTAGAATATCCTATTCCCGAAGCACTTTTTTCATCTAGTACACTCAACCAGTGGTTGCCTAAGTGCTCGTTATGGACCCGTAAGAGCCAACATAACAATGGAACAAAACGATCTATTGGGCCAATTGCAGTCGATAGACGATATGAATGAATTAAATAGTTTTAAAATTTCTTATATTGAATCGAAGTAAAAATTTCCTTTAGTAAATATTTTAATTAAAAAAGAAACCTTGAAATACATTAAAACTTTTTAAAATAAATCAAAGGTAAGGGAAGGTTGGGAAATAATACAATATAGAAATAAAACAGTAAAAACGCCATAGTGGGGCACGGGCCGACCTACACAGCTTCGCCTAATACAATTGTTAATACAACGAAGGAAAACAGTCAGAAAAGCAGGCAGACGAATAGTCCGATCCTAACCATTTTCAATAGCATTCGCGGAAGGAAAGACAGATAGACGGGCAGACGAACAGACAAATAGACGGGCATATAAAAGGTGGGTCTATCTCAAGTTGTGCGAATGTTCCATACACTCGCACAAGCTCAATATACCTAGTATCCCTGAACATAAATGTATAGAATATAAAAATCCTAATTAGATAAATGTCTCACATAAAATCTTTAACAATATTTATATTCCTACACTGGATAGCTGAAATCATTTAGTAGCACTCGCCACTAGAACCAATGTTTTTCTCTTTACGGGTTTGTACTTTTTATTTATTTATTTATTTATTTATTTTTTAAGATACCTAAAGTAGGGACCATACTCTAAAGGATTACCTCACAATGTGCCGATCGAGTTGAAAAAATTGAAGTTTCTTTCCAAGATAAAGTTATGGAATTATTAGTTGCTCTTGAAGTAAAGACGCTTTTTTATTGTTTTACTTTAAGCGAGTTTGGGAAAAATATGCAAAGCTTTGTAATCCTACCAAGATTTATCACTGGCATAAATTATTAAAAGTTACATAAGGTTTTTTCCTTTGCTTAACAATTTTTTCAGAAGCAGTCGATAAGAAAATTAGTAAATTTAATGGTATTGATGGTTAAAAAGCTTTGACGACCCCTGCACTAAATTAATGGAAAATGACTCTTCCTTTTGCATTCCACGCTTTTGATCGTACTGTGTAATATTTTCCAAGCAACGTATTTAGTACTAGCTAGTTATTCGTCCATATTTATCATTTGTAATTTTTTGTTTCGGAAAAAGCTCTTGGCACGATTTTAACTCACATACCACTTATAGCACAAACGCACACTAAGTTTGTGCGGATGTATGTAACATATTGAAGAACCTGAAGACCAGCCGTTTATTTCAGAATCATTTTCTGAATCGATCTAAACTTGTTTGTCTGTCCGTCTGTCTGATTGTTTTGTTGTGTTCAAAAGTTGTTATTCGAACAACTATATTAAATGAAGTCGTGCAAAGTATGCAGTGGTGAGGCCTGTCCCCATATAATTTTTTTTTTGCTTATTCTAAAATGTTTTACAAACTTTTCCAAAACAATAGCAGTTTCACAACAAAAATATGACATCTAATACTATTGAGAATGTTCAGGTTCGCAATTCACATTTTTATGCATTACACTGGCTATGGTAAGGGAGTAAGTAAATGCAGCACCTAGAACGCCTTAACTTACACTGGCCTTTAAGTACACAAATCAAAAAATGTAAATAGTAAAGTGAAAACTGTGTATACATATCATATTTCTGGACATGGAAAATCGAAATACAAATGAATAATCAATTCATAGGGAAAAAATAGATGGCGAAGAAATTTACTCCGATCTGTCAAAGCCTTTACATAAATCTATATCATGATGTCAAAAAGAAAATTTCGATTTTCTACTTAAAGGGAAAAAATATTTTATAAATGCAACGATATGAATTTTTTAGAACGATAAATATAGAAAAAGACCGGATTGTCAACCGCAAGGTATATTTACATTACTCACTACTTTTGGATTTCATATGTGTTGTGCCAATTTAATTTCTTTTCAATTTTTTTTTTTTTTTTTTTGCTAAAAATCTATGAAGGACTTGAAATCAAAGAGTCCTTACGCTCAACTGACTTGCATTTCAATAAATAAGAAATGATTCATTTCGCCTAAATTCCCATACGTTCACTGGAACAGAATTCACAACAATAATAAATTAACACTCTTAAGAGAATTTCAAAAATTCCGAAAAAAAAAAAAGCAAGCAAAAGTAGGAAAACCAAAGAAATGAAGAAATGAGAGGTTATGCATACAAAGATGTGTCAAACCAATACAATTTTCGAAATGTTGACTTTAGGCTTTTCTGTCCTTGTTAAAACCAACAATCAGAAGCTAGGTATTCGCTCAACAGCAAGTAACAAATACGTACTAAGACCTAAAGCTCCGACCACAGGTATATGACGAGAGAATTTGAAAGCGCGTTTTAGCAAAACACAGCAACAATGGCATCAGCATCAACAATACATTACATTACCTGACATTACAATAAGCCCGAGTATATATATGTTCATCTAACTAAGAGTATGTGTGAATTTCTCCACAGACTTTAGCTCCGCACATCTATATACGTTTGTACATTGCAACAATGCACATTCATTGCATTGCATTTGGTGTGTTATTAATTTACATTTTGAATGACATGTTGACAGTCACTTTGACACTGACAGCTTCACTTGTCGTTTTGCATTTGGTTTTTGCTGCTCTTGCCTGCTGCTATTGCTTTTGTTTGCTTTAACATACGAAATGAAATGATTTCATAGAGTTGCATTTTAGAAGATTTGCTTTCTTTGTTGTTGCTATTACTGTTATCGTTGGTAGTATTTACCTGTTCAGTGCTATGATAATGATTATGATGATGATGATGATGATAATAATAATAATAATAATAATAATAATAATAATAATAATAATAAT
>NW_023998416.1:7698160-7895518 GCF_014805625.2 Glossina fuscipes
ATAATAATAATAATAATAATAATAATAATAATAATAATAATAATAATGATGATTATGATTTTACTTCACATGTTAATACCAGTCACTGGCATTATGTTCGTCTATACTATTCTATTCAATATGTACACATAGTATATACTTTGCTAAAGACATTAGAACACAAATGACGTTAAAATTTTATTACTTATAAAGGCAGCACATATGTTTACGTTAATGTCAAGTGTAGTGAAGCTAAGAACAGTGAAAGGAAAGATAAGAACACACAAACAAAAAAAGCCTTGAAGAGCACATATTTTTAACATATTTTTGTTACGGACTGCTTTCGGTCCAAGTTAGGGTTTTCGTAATGCGTTTATATACGTACGTATTCACTTACTTATATATTATCTATATAAATATATATATATATATATATGCATATATATATATATAGATATGCGCATATAAATATTTGGTTGTCTGTTAGCCAAGCGTAAAACAAACTTACACCTTTATGTTATACAAAGCAATATAGTTTGTAGGTAGGCATCAGGCCAAGTAAGTACAATACGTTTGGTACGTACTCTTGCAAGTGTATGCATAAATAACATGATGGTGTGTATATCCCGTTATTTATGCATGCATACGTTAAATGTTTACGTACACAGGCTGTACGTCTACTCTATAGTTTGTATATCTGTGCCGCCATATATGTTGATCTTATTCACTCAATTTTCATAAATGCTTTCATGTTGACATTGCAACATGAAAGCACGAGTACGTAGTACAAATCCATTTGTATGTAGTGTGCATGTAAACGAAGCTGTGTTTGTGCAAAAAAAAACAAAAAAAAAGTCAAGTCTTATTGTTGCTATCGCTGTTGCTGCTGTTGTTATTACTGCCTGTCCTTGTTCTGTGCTATGTGGCATAACATTTAATCATCAAGTCAAAATCGGTACCTGTGCTGTGTGCCATTATGCACAAGAGCAGAGCCTGTGCTTACTTGATAAGACCGAAAATTGTATGATTTGACACTTTTCAGTTTTTCACATTTGTTTATAACGCCACAAAAAAGAATTTTAAAAAATACATATATATATATATATATATTTGTATATACATCCCAGTCTTTCCTCTCTTTTCTACCTGTATGTTCACAAGAAAACTTTGTATATGAAAAAATGTTGTCGATAATTTTCATCATAATATTATTCCATAATAACTAAACAAACAGAAATTTCAGAAGAATCGTTGAAAAAACAAGCAAAAGCATTATAGTTGGCCACGGCACACCAGTAAATACGCTACACTAACTTGCTTAATGCATTCATTTATATGATGACTTTTGTTTGACGAATTGTTTTTGATGTTTGACTTTGGCCTTGAACCAAAGCAAATTGATGTAGGAAATTTCATCAAAATATATCGAAAATCGTGACCTACAGGTCGAACGCGACAATATATGGACAGATGTCAGAAAAGACAAATTTAACATTAGAATCATTTGATTCTGAGTCGATCGGTATAATAAAGGATGCGATTATCTCAAGTCGTTCTGGGCGTTGCACAAACTTAATAGACTCTCATATTATATTCAGTGTAGTTGTACGGCGCGGGAAATACTCCATAAGATATTACATAGATTTGCAGCATTTGAAATTTTGATACAGAATGTTTCGCTCCAATGTGGATAACTGATAAGAACATTTTTTGGTGGGACTGACAAGCAATCAATACCTTATAATCAAATTTAAAGAAAAGGCTGCTATCTGTTCATTACCTTCGAATTTTAATATACTATTTGTTGAATGAATCTCTTTCAATTTATTGAAAATTCCAGCATTCAACATCGTCTACGCTTGACTAACTTGCTTCGACCGCAATGTAGATATCGCTGAAATTAAATATAAAAAAAGGTGCATCGATAACCATACACAGACACCAGACATTCAAAAAAAATTGGAATTCTAACTCCGTTTGTACACCGACAATAATACCTTCTTGCTCCTCTAAGAGCTCCTTACCACATTATGCAATAAATTATGTCCAGCATGTAATCGATTCGTTTTATATTTTCGGAAGGGTATCCATTTCATAATTTGTTCACTTTCAAACTCCTTTTTACAACGAACATATTCGTGTATATTAAAGCATATTTTCATTTTCGTTCACTGACTTTCAACACTTTGGAAATACGTATGAAAGTCCGTTTCTGGTTTTTCACGTGTACTTTGTTAATATAAAAAGCTACCGCCAATACAATAATTGATTGATTCACTTTCCAGCTTGTTGGGCAGATATTTTTCCCAGCAACAATGTACATACGTACGAAAATCTCTTTTACCATACAATTCTCTCTCCCTTTTTCTCTCCCTCACCCTTCCACCCCCCCTCTATCTATCTATAATCTGTGATATTTTATGTTTCTTATATTTAGCCCATCGCCAAATTAAGATGGAAAAGACATTAAACGGACGGACGGGCAGACAGACGCGAAAAATTCGTACATAGTTTCAGAATTCTGAATCTGATCGGTATAGGTAAAGGTGAGTCCAACTTAAGTTTTTTTAGATCTTACATAATGAGAAGGTAAAAAAACGTTATTTTACGTTAATAACATTGGTTGCCGGTTAAGAATTTTAACGTGAACCACCATATAAACAGTAAAATACACTTTGTTGCAAATATCTTATCCTACATTAGGGACCCAACCGGGTTCCCAACGGTTAAGCGTCAAACATTCTAACTTCTAGGCTACGGGGCAACGACAGGAACATGCATAATTTTCCCTTAAATACAAACAAAATCATAGATTACAATGTGTGAAAGTAAGCAAGCTGATATAAATCTATTAGGGTAGCATAATCGGTAGACGAGTTTCGGTTTGTTAAGCGTGACCTCGGTTCGAAACTTGACGAGGAAATTTTCATTTTTTAAATAAGTTAATTGACTTCTCAAGCGATATAATAATCACACCACCATGAGAACGTGCTTTTCGCTCTTAAAATATAGAATTCATTGTGATATAAATATTATTACCGCACCCCAGGGATCGAACCTGCGCCTATACGATAATCATGTGAATTTGCACGTTTCGATAGTTCTAAATAAAAAATATTGTTAAAATTTTATATAAGGGAATCATAAAATGCGAAAACGGGGAAATTAAGTCAATGCTATTGTGGTGACCGTAGTCGGCAGGTGAATCGCGGTTTATGACCCGGAAGCATATAGGTTCGAAAGTTGGGCAGGAAGTCTTCATTTTTAAATTGACTTTTTAAGTTATGATGACATCTTGAATAAGGACATTTTTTTTCTCTCTACTGAATTAAGAAAGTCCCTGCAATATATAAAAATTTAGGGAAAAAGAAACCCACAAGCGGAGAGGAGGAAAATTTGTGCTTAATTGGGTGTTTTATGCATATGAATGATGGCAGATATACGGGGCTATGATGATGATGACGATGGACCCAAGTTATCGCAATGAGTTTTTGTTCTTTTGACGTCATTAAGAATGCGCCAAAAATATGGATTGGCTTTACTTCTGTCATATACTTTGTGACAGACAGCCGGTGGGATTGTTGGCACTTGCAAGTTACTGATTGTTCACTTCCCGGTTGATAGGGTGTCTTCCCGAAGCTATTTAAGAGTAAAATCCAAGTAAAGGGAGGTGTTATGAAGCATGAAAAAAGAAGGAAATGAAAAAAATTCTTTTAATATAAATTTTTACAACAAATAAGAACAAACGCGATACGATACAGATGTTATCAAGGAATTTTTTTTTTTTTTGTTGCAATTTACTTAAAAAATTTTGTAAATTCCATGCAGTCTGCTACAATTACGTCCCAGAGAATTTTCCCTTCAAATTGTGTTGAAGTGAATTTTTTGAAGTGAGAAAAGATTCGTAACAAACGAGAAATGTTTTGTGAAATGAAAATGAAATAAATATGTTAATATGCAAATAGAATTGTTTCTAATATTTTATACGTATGGCATGGACTAACCGCATTTTTCCCTTTAAATACATTTATTTTTAATATTATTTAAAAATTAGTTTGAGATAAGAAAGCTTTTTTCCAAAATATTTTTATTAGAAATTTTTATAATAAAACGAAAAAAAAGAAAAAAAGAAAAAGGAAAGAAAACGAACAGGCTTTACCCAAACAGAAACCCAACCAACTAATTGTTACCGTTACTATCGTCTCGGTCTTGTTTTTATTGTTCTTCTCTTTACTCGACTATGTTATTCTAAGAATTTCCTGAAGAGTTGTTAAGTACAATGCAGAAGCATAAAAAAAAAAAAAACAAAAAACAAAAAACAAAAAACGAATAACGAGAAGAACAAGAACAAAGTCGTCGTGCATGTGGAGACAGAATAAATACAAACTGAAACACAAACAACAAAGCAATAATAGTACATACAATAACGGTAAAGCACCTTGTATGTTGTATATAGTAATCTGACCAAAAAATGTCAACAACATTTTCCTTAACCCACATTGCAACAGCCAACTATGTACAACTAAATTTAGACACTCTGCAAAGAAACAAAAAAAAGTCGCAAAAACAAAAAAAAATAAAATAAAAGAGGAAAAGAATTTGCACTTGAGTGAAATAACAGACGTTGAGGAATGAAAAGAGACATAGTATGTATGCATGTATGTATGTATGTATGTATGTATATACTAATAGTAAAAAATACGAGGTACTTATCCTTCATGTTAGGGAGTATATAAAAAGACAGGAGCAACAACAACAATAGTAGCAGTAAAGAAAATTGCTACAGTTTGAAGGAAATATCTTAAGAACAACTTCTACAAGAAAATTGCAGACATTAAAATTGCCTTAAGCCACTTGTTTGTAATGGCAGTAAGAACAACAATAACGACAACAACTCTAGCGAAAATGTATTTTCTAACTATACAATCGCTCCCGTATACACACATGCATGCATGCATGCATGCATGTACGTGCATGAAAGAAATTGCATGTTTTTAGTGCAAGCTTTCTTTTTTCCCACTGACGGTTTCTTCTTTTTTTTTTTTTCTTACTTTTCTTATGAAATAGCGCGCGCTACAATTTTCAAGTATTTAACAAGCTCTAAACCACATTGCCACTTGGAACGTAATGTTTAATGTTTAATGTTTAGCGCATTATAATATGCATATGTGTATGTAAGTAAACAAGCTTGTGTATATGTGACTTTAGCACCAGCCACCCACATTACCCCCGTTGTTAGTTAGCGCAATATGGCGTTATTTTCACTTGTACTCAAGCGTTGACAATTTTCATCATCAACATCAAGTGAAGTGGCAACACACGCATTAGCAGATATCAAACGAGAAAGAGGAAGATATTAAGAGAGAAGGAATGAGTTATGTTAATATCACAATATCACGATGAGTATGTGTCTGTTTATTCTCATATGATAATTCAACGTTTTGTCGCTTTAGTTTTTCCGATGTTCATTCACTCCCACTCATCGCGTATATCAACAGTGTTTGCTTGAATTCTTGACAATTACGGTGACAACACACAACAAATACTTGTATATTAATTATAACACCAAAGAATATCAGCATGACGACTAGCAATCTTACTACTACTACGAGCAATAATAATAATAATAATAATAATCAGCGGAACAATGGTAACATTTGTTTCGACATTTATGTGATTATCGATTACAAGTGACAGACTATTTGCAAGGTAAGGCAAATCAAAATTCGTTGCTATGCTTACATATATATTCTTGTTCTCACCTTTCACTCTTCGCGGAACTTCGATCAGAAATAATTTCGGGAAGACCTTAAATATTAAAAATACAAAATAGCATTTGCTGAGGTTAAAATAAATAATTTTCCAATGCCTTATCGTCGGTGTCAACGTTAGATATATCAAAAATATTCAAAAGATCTGAGTACTGAAGAGATGGTATAAAGTTTTCTTTGAAATGATCGTTCGATAAATGAGCTCCACTTATCTTTTACACTTTCTCCACCGTTTTTTGCAAGACCGGAGATGAACCCACCAGTTACCAAAGCCAGGGCGTTGCTCTAAATGCTTGACATCATTGTGAAGATGGCTTGCCAATAACAATTCCAAGCTAAGCCCCTTTTGAAATGCAAATAGCCATTACCATCCTTCTCCTCGCTTTATTCATTACTAAGAATTTCATATACATTTCTCATATTCCTAACAAGTTTCTTGCACACTTTTAGGTTTGACTTAGCTGTGGAAGAACATAGCCTAAACATCAGCTTCGGCTACTCATCGACGTTATTGTCAAATTGTGGACTTCGTTTTTACCATACTTCTTGCGCATTTTAGTATTCAGTAACCTTACAGGGACTATTCCACATCAAAAATTAATAAAATAAAATTTTCCTTTGTATTCAGTAACCTTACAGGGACTATTCCACATCAAAAATTATTAAATAAAATTTTCCTTTGCTACATCTATTAGGTTGAGTGAACAAACAATTTTTAAACATATGGCCTTTTAAACAAAATTTCCAAAAAAAAAAGTGCTTATTATATACATTACATATCCTCCCACAAGGCAAGACCTCTCCTTTCCATTTCCTCACGATAAGTATAGTTTTCAACAATAAAAAGATTTTCAAGTCTAACACGGCGTTCCTTTAACAAACATAAGTGATAAAAAAATGAAACTTCATCTCTTGTGTTCTCTTAAGTACCTCTAACAGATTTCCTTGGGCTCCTGATAATTCGCGCTTAATAGGAGCTATTAGAGTATCTAAGCCCACTGCTCGATGCCCGCTGTTAGTTTCAGAAGCTCTCATACGAATTTTATGATCACTAAAATATTTTCGAATCAATTAAAATTTGAACCACAACCTCTCGCAAAGATCACACTTACACCACACTACCTATCGTATTAATATTCACGCGGAAGCTCATGTTCACCGTTCGAGAAAGTATAAACACAAGCAAAAAGTACAAACCTGTAGTAATTTTATTTTAATTTTTATTTTGTGACAACTATTTGAGAAACCCGACGAACGTAAAATCAAAAGAAAGAGTGGAAATAAAAATTTCAAGCAAATTGTCAAAGGCTTATAGTTTTTCTTAATTATTATTAGGTTTTTCCTTATAATATCATAATTAAAAAAAAAAAAAAAAAAAAAAAAATTCTCTTTGATTAAAACATATTTTAATATTTATCTCAATATGCAAAGCCCGTACAGCCAACAGATGAGAGATAAAGTTATGCTTAAGCTGCTTTCGGGTGAGAAGGAAATTTTTAGAACTCTTTGTCTGTTGTGGTTTTACTTTGTATATCAGACTTGTTTAACCGAAAATTAACAGCAAAAAAACAACGAAAAATTACAAACGAAGCTCTATTATTTACCTTGTAGAAAAAATTCCAGACTTTTCTTTTTCACTCCTTTATATAAATGTGAAAATGTGCAAAATGCCAAAGAAAACCGCATATAACAAGTTTAGTGTTGACTATCAGCTTATACATACAAAAATTTAACAACTTGTAGTCAGTCATGTAGGCAGGCGTAGAAAACAAAAAGAACGAGAAATTAACAAAAACAAAGCGAAAAATAGTACATCCCACCACATCTTCCCCTAAAATCTACAAACCTCATAAGGCGATTGTAGACAGAAAAAAATTTAATCATTTAAAGATTTCTGTAATTTTAGATAGTGCTATCCTATGGCACGGCCAATTTGGGCTGTTTTCCTTTGAGGTTTTGCAGGTCCTTGGCAATCCATTAGTAGAATTTACTTTCTGAAAATCAACAGGTGCTTGCTGCTGTTTACAAATCGAAAAAAAAATTCACAGAAATATACCTTAAAACATCGATATTTTGGAGAAAATCACTTTTTTTACAGCTAAAATTTTTCATATCAGTCACTTATCCATAAGTTTATGTCTGAGAAGGACTATGCTACCCTAAAATGCAGCCCTGTTCATCAGCTGTTAGCGCACTTTTCAGTAAACCAACATTCGACGCCTGTCGAAATATGTTATTTCGATCTTGCCTTTACATATATAGCTTTTTTAGTGCCTGTTCGTTTATTGTTTTAAAAATAACGCACAAACCCGAATATCCATCCGAATTGCTTGCACTAATTAACCGCTGTTTTTCGATGGAAAAGGATACCAGTTAGACTCAGTATTGCTTTGAAGACTTTTCCAGCAACACTTGAAACAATTCGTAGATGATTTGCTGATCTTAAACGTGGTCACAATAGGTGATTACACCAGGGAATGCCACCAAAATTCTAAAAATTATTCGCGACAACCGAAAAGGGAAATTGTAGCAGATTGCTGACATACTAAATATAGCCAAAGACGATGTATCCACTTTGACGTATGAAAATTTGGGTAGGAAAAAGTTGCTTTCCAAATGTATATCCCGTTTGCTCAGAGCGGAACAATATGTCAAGATTGCGTGATTTGAAATTGAAAGTGCTGCCATATTCATTCTATTTTCTAGTTCTGGTTGCAGAAATTATTACCTATTTGCGATTATCAAACTTAAGTTCGAGGGAAAAAACTTTGGATCAAATCATGAGATTAACATGGAAACGCTATAAGCGTTCGCCAGTTAGAACAAGGTTGGACTGATTGTATTAGGTTGGCGAGAAAGTTCTGCCGTATTATTAATAAAACATGTAAATTTGAAGTCGTTTCATGTGTTTCTTAGTAATCGAATTGTGGACGCCGAGCTAGTTTGCAATTTTGAAATGGTTAGATGTGGATTCACCATAAATCTTAAAAATATCATTACCATCCAGATCGATGATATTTTTTTGGGACTGAAATCTGCGGAATGAAATTTGAAAAATCATCTTTGACTGGTCCGAACAATTTCATTAATCACGTGTCAAACTTACCCGTGCATAATTAATAAAGCAGTAGATAACGTTGACATATTATCTATGTATGCGGACTCAAGTCTTCACAAATCACAAAAAGGAAATGCACATACCATTCTCTTTCTTATGTATAAAAGAAAAAAGAAACTCTTTTATATCATCTTGGAACTTGGTAGTTGGAAATCTAGTGAATTTCTGTACCACCACTTGTAGCGCGGGGTATACTAAACTTGTACGTATGTATACGACAACCTAAAATATTTGAGATAGACCCCCTTTTTTGACATCAGCCGATTCAGAATCGTTTTCTGAATCGATCTCAGCTTGTCTGCCCGACAATCCTTCTGATTTCTGTTTCTTTTTGTCCTATGAGCACCTACAGGTTGCAGTCTTAGAGATATTTAGATGACACCGGCGCGTTTTGGCACAAGGATAAACACTGTTGGTTTGGGTCGGACTATTTCTCATGTAAAACCTTATTTTGATAAATCTTTGCATGCATAACTATATTAAGCGAAATGATATAAGGTAGTCAAGGAGGGGCCATGACCTACCTTAACACTTTTACTGGTTATCTCGAATTCTATGGGACTTTAGAAAAGGTATAGACAGACAGATGAATAGATTAACAAATTTTGATTATTGGGAACTACTTTAGCAAGTACGTTTAGTTCGATATGCCTGAATCTTCTTACAAAGCACTACAACAAAAAATTTATTATAGGAACTCGATCTACTTCAACTTTATTTAATAGTAGGAAGCTTTTCGTAGCGCCCGATTAGTAAGTGTAACAAGAAAAAAAAAAATACAAAAATTGCATTTAACAACATCACTGTACTTTAATAAATGCCCCTAAGCAACTTTTCGCTTACTTTGCGTAAATTCTTAAAAAACATCTCAGTTATTATGTTTGTTGATTAATTTTTTTTTACTACTCTTTGTTTTAACATACTTTCAGTTAATGTGTATGTATTTAAAACAATATATACAAAAAAAATTATTACAACAAAAATGACAATAACAAGCAATGATGATAATGGTGAGGTAAAATTAAAGCACTTCTCTAAAACTGAACTAAAATTTGGCTGCAAGCCAATATCTGGAAATGGTCAGAGAAGAAAATTACTGCTAAAACAATTTAGACAAAAAAAAAAAAAGGATGGAAAATTTTTTTTTTTTTTAAAACCTAAAAAAGAAGGAAGAATTTTCTATTTACTTTTTCCATCAAAGGGGCATTTAACTAATAGAAATGATGAGAAGACACAAACAAGAAAATAATGCTCGCATTGAAACGAATTTTCGTTGTCCTCACTAAGCCAAGCAAATGTATAAATTTGGCAAACATTTTTGTGTTAGCTAAGGACAAATCAACTTTGTCAGTTGGTAAATATTTTTAATATATTTGACAATATATATATATATATGTATATATATATATATATATATGTATATGTTGCATGTATTCAAGTTATTGTCAGCTATATGTTCAAAATTTTTGTTTTTAGAGCCTTGGTAAGATTATTGAACAATTTCTGTTGCGTGTATGGGAGAATGACATCCACATTTTAACTGGGCTTTACATATTCAAACTAAGACCTGTTCTCTACATCAACTCACGCAGGAAGTCTTACTTTAATCAAGAGTATCTTTTCCTTATGCAAAGTGCAAAGCAAAGACACGAACGAAATGACAAAATATTGTAACCACATAGCTTAGTAGCGGACACGAGAAACAGAAGATAAAATTAATACGGATAAGAAAAAGACCAGGGAAGGATTTGAAAGACAAAACAATTAAATCTTTTAATATAGAGAGAGCATGAGAATAAAATACAATTGAGCTGAAAAATTGTAAGCACATTTTTAATGGATCTCCAACACACATAAAAACGAATAAGTTTTACATCTTTACAAATTAAATTCTCTTAAAATATCCCTTAGTAAATAGATACATGTGTATATGTGCTGGCTTATATAAGTTCACACCGGGAGAGAGGAGAGAATTTTTGTAATATTTGATACATATTTTCTTTTTCTTAAATAAATAAAACATTTCATCTTCTTGTAACGAGCCACATTTTCAAATAAAAATGATTAGAAACGTGACTAAGAGCTCACAGAATTGTAACAATATTTACTTATCCGCTGCCATTGTAAGCGAAAATTGTGGTTGTTTAAGCAGTGAGAGAGTAGATGAGAAGTAAAAACAAAGGTGTCGAGTTAGGTAAATTTAAATTTTTATTCTTCAAATTGCCGTAAGTGTAAATTGAATTTTTTTTCCAATGTTTTTCAATTTCATATTTCCTTTTTTTTTTTTTTTTTTTTTTTTTTGTTTTCATGCGATAATAGGAGGGAGCTTTAGCATACATGCCGTTTACTATACAAACGACTGGTGCTGCGGGTTTTTTATGAAGCATTTAGTTTTCAAAATATTCCAATAAAATGTGGCACGTAAAAGCAATCAACAGTTAGTTCTACAAATTGCTCCTAAAAATTGGTGTAGCACGATTGTGCACCCCTCCATGAGATATGCAACAATTATCCCAGAATTTTGTACAAAGTATACTCTTTCAGTGCCAGTGTCTAAAACGATTTACTTATGGTCTCCTTGTTAAGCAGATCGTCCATCTGTGAGTTTTTGTAATTCTTCATATCTAAGAAGAGAAGATAAAAAAACTAAAGTCTGTTCGATCGTTCCTCGGTATTATCGAAGATACACCTAAAATGCTTACGAAAAGCACAAAACAAGGCAAAATTGGCCGCGCAATCCAAACCATCAGACGAAGGACCAGGAAGCTAGTAATTAAGGAAGATATGTGTGATTGCCTTATATATCTTTGAAATAAACTACTACTTCCTTCTTCTCGAATCGTTCATTGCTTTAATCATATGTCCAAGACGTCTAATTCTCTCGACAGATCTTGAAAACAGCCAACCAACACGATACGACAGCCAGTATGAGTTTCCTCTTCCTTCTTGAAAAAATTACGCACTAAAGACAAGGCCGCTACAAAATATGGATTAAATGAACGTAACTCCATTGCCTATAAAGCATAAGGTTACCAATTTTAAGGGCCAAGTGAGGAATGTACGTCGCGCGTAATCATTATTTCGTTCGCAGCAGTATTATATGCGCAGTAAAATTTCGCAATTTTAAAATTTTCGACTTGTTTCTTTGTCTGAATGCTTATTAATCAGAGGGAGACATGTAAGTTCATATAATGCTTTATGGATTAGATCCCATGGATTAGAATAGTTCCTTTCAATTAGCGGGCCCTTATTTTTCTGAGCATTCAGCCTTCATATCAGCTCCTTTGCTCAACGCGAGGTCCCCCTACGCTTGTATACGTGAGATATCCGGTTGTTTTTTAAATGCGCACACACGCACTTTCGTACAATTTCCACATCCGTGAAAACGTCCCGAAATAGCATTTCCCAAATGTCCGAGCTGCGCATCGCAACTATCGATTGATACCTGCTCGGTCGCATCAGAAAGTCCCTGGTAAGAGAACTGCCGCCGATTTTTCCATTATCCAAGAAAGCATGTGGGCCCAAAACACAGTATGCTGCCGTATTCCCAAGACTAGCTCCTACCCTGTCGGTAGTTTGAAAATAGTAACTCGACGATAGACGGGACGATGACTTCTCTACAGTTTCCTTCGGCTTCTTTATAGCGATTCTGTTGCCGAGAAAGACTAAGAACTTGCACTTGCTCGATAAGTCCAGGTCACCGCTGATGCTCGCGCATCAATATAGCTTGTAAGGCATGATTACATAATTTCTGCATTTATTGGAAATTTTTTGAAAAATATTGATTCAAAACGCAAACGGAGCTGTCATGTGAAAATATGACTACGTAAACTGTGTCCCCTAATAAAACACTGGGATAGTTTCAACAGTTATTGGAATAATATGAAATTGCAAAGCTTGGTCAGTTTCGATAACCAGCTCGAACTTTGTGAATGAAAAGGCCATGTATATACCCACATGTCATAAGCCGAAATGTTATGCAGAATTGCCTTTTGTGCATCGATCTAAGCTTGTCTGTCTGTCTGTCTGTCTGTCTGTCTTGTTTGGTTGCATTAAACCTACAGGCCGTAATTATTGAAATATTTTCATAAAATTTGATGTACCAACGTGTTTTCGCCCAAGGAATAACTGTGAAGTGTTGTACGGTATTTAATGGTGGGCCACACTATAGTATTCTTACTTGTTTTAAATATAATTTTTTGAATTAGCTCACAAATTTTGTAAAGCCCAGTCTTATTAAAATTATATAATAACGCGTTTCGAGTGCGTTATGCATTCCCATATTACGCTACCAAATTGCATGGCAAACTGAACATGCAAACACATAGAATATCACTTAGAAACACTCAAGCCCACTCTCCCTTAATTTACCGTAGCATTTTCGTCTGTTTCAAAATCAATTTACTTCAAACGATTTAGCTCTAGCCCTTTATAACCGTCTCCTTAATCAAGCAACCTATGACTCAAAATTTTGAACCGTACTTTGTTTGTATGTATATGTTAGGTATACTCATTTTGTCGTCAGCTACTCTAAACAACGTACATAACGCGTATCAATTTGCGATTCATCGCGATTATCCAGCAAAAGCTGGGCGAATAAAAATAAACAGAAAATAGACACGTTAAGTGTTCCTAGATGAATTAGTCCAAACTTTTTGAGTCCAACAAGATTGACATCACTTCAACTGCTCAAATATAAACCATAATCGATCTTGAAATTCCTGACTTTTTGGAAATAGAAAAATTTTTCAAAAGTCTTAATGTAGGTAAAAAATTGTAAAAGCTTTCCGTCTTATACGCTTTAAAGTTATCGAACTTTAACTAACATTTTTTTTCGAGTGTATTTATTTTCAACACATTTATTTCCTTTCTCATCTTGCCTATTTTAATTACGTGTGTCTGTGCAATAATAGTCACGTTCTCATTGCGCTTTCAAAAACTTTGAAAAAACCAGATTCGTAAATGTATATATATATATATATATATATATATATGTATACATTATTTACATATTTTCTTTTAAATATTTCCTTTAATTTTTTTTTGTTTGTTTGTTTGTTTTTTTTTTCCATTTTTTGCATTAAAGTCTGTCTACCTAGAACACTTCATTTGTTTTCTGTTTTTTTTTTATGTTTTTGACAATTACAATATACAACAAAAGAAAAAAATAGAAGAAAGTCAAAACATAAAGCACAGAAAAAAAAAAAGAATAAAAAACAAGGGGAGAGATTAATGCTTACGTTGCTTGCATTCACAAATACTTATGGCGAAAGCGGTAGAAGAAACATAATGTTTCTTTCATGTAAAACAATCATATTTTTGTGTAATATGCTTTGGTTGCTGTTGTAGTTGTTGCCTACTTTAAGGCTAATGTGCTCATTTCTCTGTTGTAACAATTCCAATTGTATTATATACATATATATATATATATATATATATGTATATGTATATATATGTATATGTATATACATATATATGTATATGTATATATATATATATATATATATATACGTGTAAACCATGATGAGGCGAAAAGGAGAAACACATAGCTAACTGGTAGATGATAGTATTGCTGCTTGCCTTTTGCCAAATGATATGACAAGAGCATAAGAATAGTAAATCTCGTGCATGCATATACATACATAAATGTGACTACACAAGCAACAGCTTGCGTTTGTAATTGTAAGAAATTATAAACAGAAATAATAATATCGTGAGAAATAAGAAGAACAAGACAAATGAGTTATAATTATACTTAAGAACGGCTGGTTTTATATACAAAAATTTTGTTAAAAGAAAAAATTATTTTAATTTTTATGACAATAAATCAAATATGAAAAGATTTACAAGCTTTTTCTTACAAAACTAGGTTACGCTATGCGTTTATACACTTTCCGCAAACACTTTTACTATAAATGTAGCAGAAGTTTTGCTATTGATTAACGCTAATCAAATTCCAAAAATTTATAGCAAAGGCATTTAAAAGAAATTCGGATAAGTTTGTAAAGATGTTTTATCATTTTTAATAGTTTATCAAGAAATTATGTATTTAAATAAATCAAAGTTAATGGAAAAATTATGGAAAATTTATTTGAAATTTATGTTATAGTTATACTTTAAATTTACTTCTTAACTAACCAACTAACTACTTAAGTAGAAATAAATTTTCCGTTTAAAGGAGTAACGTTTTGTAAAACTTTTTTCTATGTTAATGAAAGGTTAGAAAGAAAGTTTCAATCTTCGTTTTCTAAGCATTCAATAGAAGCTACAAAGAAATCAAAATTTTATTTTGCAAACTTTCTAATTAATTAAATAAATTAACTTAAATATCGGTTTCAATTTTGGTTAAAGCTTATGGTTACAAGACACATTTCTTTTACGTTAAGGAAAAATTACTAAGAAAGAATTCTTGGGGAAGTTCTTATTAAACTGTTCATATATTTGTAATACATTTTCGTGCGCGACATCACTTGTGGTACAAGGATACAAGGGTGCGCTCGGTAGGCCTTGAGATTAGCCAACCTCTTATTGTACTAATCAAATCAGAATCACTTTGTGAATCATTTTCTCAATCGATTTCAGCTTGTCTGTGCGTCTGCCAGAATTACTTTCTAGAGCGATTGAACCTTGTCTGTTCGCTTTGTTTTCCTTCCTTCAATTTACAAGCCGGAATTTTTGAGATATTTCGATGAAATATGGTACAGCGATATGTTTTGGACCAAGGACGAATTGTTCGAATTTGATCAGTTTCTACACTAAGTTTCCTTACTTCTTGAAATGTCACTGTATAAATACCTGTCGGGTGGAGTAGGATCGTAGGTAACTATTCAAATTTGTATATAATTTTTTTTTTTTTTTTATATTTAAAAATAATCAAATTCAAGCTTGAAGGAGAATAAGATTTCAAATTTTCTAGTAAATCCTATCGGACCTATGAAGATAATTGTAGCCGAAAAATGATGTTAAAAATTGCTTACATAATAAACCATAAGACACTTTAATTTTCTTTAACATTTATATAATTATTATTTTAGTTTTTTTTTTGAAATCTCACCACGTATCTCGTGTATAATCATTTCAAACATGTACAATATTTGTTGCTTTCTTTTGCTTTGATTTTCACTCTGTACATAGATGTTCTGTTTTAGACTTCTCTCTTTCCTTTTCTCTCTCTCTCTCTCTCTCTCTCCTTTTTTTTTTTTAAATATATATCTTTCTCTTGCCACATTTTTCTAATGCAAAAACGTTTCAAAAATCTATATATTTTCATTCACACAATCATATTCTCCACGAGTAAAGATAACAAGCAACATATATACATGTATATATATATATATATATGAAGAGGAGTATAAAGTAGATTTTATATGATTTGCATGTAAATGAGTTTTTCATTTCATACTTTTTACTTCTTATGTAAGTACATATATATATATACATATATATATATATATATATTTATCGTTCCATGTATACTTATGTAGACGAGTTTATGCTTTTGAAAGTGTTTTAAATTGCGTGTAAGGGAATTATGCCTGCAAAAAGACTGAAAAAATAAAAACCGCAAGTAAAAAACATTTATATGAATTCTTATACTTTAAAAGAAACATAAACAGAATGCAAAAACAACCAAAAATATTATGATCGGACAAGGTCGATGATAAAATGCCCTACAACAATTCGTTTAACACAATTCTTCATTTACTTCCATAACAAAATATATGGAAAATTGTGTCTAGATTCCCTCCAAAATCGTACTTTTAATGGGAACCAATATATAGGGCCCCAGCCAAAAAATGGGCCAAATTTACGATGATTAGCATCTATGACAAATCACTATTGTCGATCGATTTTCTTTATACACACACGGGCTTACTTTTCATGGGAGCCCTTGGAACTTGGAAAGGGGATAGGGATGTGTTGTAAAGATAGATCTACATTGCCAAAATTTAGCACAGGCAACTTTTATGTCAAGCTACACACAAAAGTCCTCCGATCCATTTCTTTCTTAATGGTTTTCACCCTTAGGTCACAACAAATGAACGCGCAAAGTGTCATCAAAGTAGTGTAAAAATTATGGACCTGTAGGTTAAACCCAAAAGTATATCCACTGAGGACAGACAAGTTCAAATCGACTTTTGAAAATGATTCTGGGTGTATAGATTACAAGGTAAGTCTCTGGTACGTCTTAAAGTGTGTTACGCACGTTCGCACAACTTTATCTTATACCAAAAGTCTTGTAAGTTATAAAAAGAAGAATAAGCGAAAGAAGGAATTGCAAAGAGAAATAATGCAGTAATGTGAATTAATATATTGACCTAAAACTAGGCTATGCCTTTTACGATTTATGTCTAAAAAGAAAGAGAACGTTTTGCATGCATATAATCAAGAGGTTCGAAAAGAACAGCAAAAGCTATCTACCATGATATTCTTAATAACAGTATTGAAATTAAAATTTAATTAAAAACAGGAGTGAAATTTTTTTTATATACATATTTACCTCCTTACTTTTTATTATTCATTAATATGCATCCGATTATTGCGATAACTGTTCACTTTTAATTGTTGCAGGCAACCTTGTGCCCGTAACTCGCTAAGGAACCGTAAACATTCTCTTGCTATAATGCAATATACGATTTACATATGTATAAGGTGTGAGTTTTCCTAAAGGCTTTTTGCCAACAGATACACAAGTTAAAGTTATCTTTGGATTTAGTATCACGTGGATATTAAAGACTGAGGAGTCAATTAAAAGCTTTGTGTTTGAAGTAAGTAAATATACCAACAATGTCAGACAGCGAACATATTAAAGAACCGCCTAAAAATTAGGGAAAAGCAAGCCACAAGCTTAAACCAATAATAATAAATCTTTTCTTAACTTTGACTTGGAAAGTTCAATTATTTTCGGCTCAAATATTACCTGCGTACCGCAAAAATATATTAAGATAGCATTGGAAAATTAAATAATGAAAAGATTTTGACTAGAATTTTAGGCAAACTCAAAAAGCGATTTAGCTAAATTTTAAGCCTAAAGTGGATGAGCTTATTCTAAAGGGTAATCGTCAGCAAACAAACCCCGCCAAGCGTCTCAAAGTACATATATTTCACAATTTGCGCCAATCCGGGTATTATGCTCCACTTTATAATGACTTTTATGCGATGCAACATACATTGCAATCTCCCAATGTTTATAATGTATATAGCAAGTAAGAAAGTTATGCAGAACTAGATAGAATTTTCAAAGCCATTTGCCATTTGCACACTTTTTATAATAATTAAATGAAAAACGTAAGTAATGCGTAAAGAAAATATTTCTCATTTTTATCTTCTCACCTTTTAAGGCAAAGTAAAATTCGAAAGTAAAATTCAGTGTATCTCGCTGCCTTATTTTTTAATGCTTTTTGCAGTGACGACCAGACTGGACTTGAACAAAACAAAAAGTGCGCATCTTATTATTCGGAGATTAGTGAACTTTATGCGTATCTGATGGGAGGAAAATCCTTAAAGAATAATTTTGATGAAGATTTTCCTTCAACATTGCACAGTCATTAGCTGCCAAAAATGGAAAGCAAGCGAAATACTACACATTCGAGGTGAAAAGAAATCAAAGTAAGAAGTACACATGGATAGTAATGCATCATAAAAGAGTATAGGAATAATTAAGAGTAAAAAATTGGATAAAAAAAATATTTTCCCCGGTTGCTCGTGAACCCATTAATGCAAAGATAGAACTAAAGATTCAGGTATATTAGTAAAATAAAAAACAAAAACCATGTTCGAATACATTCAAGCCCGAAATATTTGATGGACTTATAGTATTAGTTAGGACTGTAATCTATCTCCCAGGAAAGTAAGTAATTTTTTAAGTTCGATTGTGAAAAAATCTTTTATATCCGTCACCGTGATCCAAAAAAAAAAGAGTACTAAAATTTTTCGTATTTTTTAACATCGCGTGGGCGGGGGTGATTTCTTCTATTTTTAGAAGAAAAATGGAAATCTATATAGCGTACGTGTTGTACTTTATGCGTAAGCGAAACGCACAGAAAGCAACAGTGTTCACAGTTTTTGCTCCATAGGCGAGTGGGCTTTGTAAGCACCTTTTCTTACAAAGGTTGAGTCCCTTTCAAATTTTTTTGCAAGTTTGTAGGCGATAGCTTAATTTTTGCGACTGGAAGAATGTTTACCACGGATATTACAAACAGTTGCTCAAACGGACAGATGGACAGACGAACAGATGGACATGCTTGAGTGCATTCCGACGTTGAAATTAGCCAAGAATTTGTATGATTTATGTGACTTTTGAACCCTTTTGAAGCAGCCTGCACCTTTGGTTGAAAATGCTTGCCTGGCAGGAAATTTATTCTTGCAAAAGGAGAAACTACTCTACTACTCAAAAACTAGGCATGGGCAGAATAACGCAGTAGAAGTAATGCTTAGTTGCAAATCAAGAAAGTTAAATTAATATATTCTAACAAAGCATGAAACAAGAAATTTAATTCCCATTCCGCCATGACTAAAGGATTCGAAATATTTAAACATTTAAAAGCTTGAAATCTATTTTAAGTTTTAATATTAAATTTATTTTGGTTGAAATATTTGTTTTCAAAAATGTGGAAAACATTTCCCAAGTGTTCCACTTTTGTTAATGCTAACAAGATATTCGAATTAATAAAACAAAAAAAAAAAACATTTCATTCCGATAAAATCTTAAGCCTATGGAGGACATCTTACCTGAATGATGAATGACCCAAAACAAAAAAATTACAAACTTGACCTTTAACAAAGCGCACACATTTTTATATGCGCAAGTAAAATTTTATGAATTAATTGAAACTCAAGGCTATTTTCATTCATCCGTAAATCTAAACAAATACTTAAAATGTTTTCCGCTTCGTTTCAATGTTTTTGCTGCTCAAGGAACATTAAAAACTTTAAAATATTAAAAGACTGGAACTTTTTTCCTTTTTTGTATTTCTATGGCATATGAATCCGTTTCGCACAAAATATTTGTGCAAATTTTTAATTTATTTCTTAATTATTCTCCTTATTATCAAATATATTTTAAAAAATTAGAGCAAAACTCTTGAAAATTATTTGTGAAGTTAAAGGATTAAAGATTTTTTTTTTCTTTGAATTGTTTTAAAAAAGTTAAAGGGAATTTAAATTGCGATTCGAGAGCTTGTTATCAATCTTGGCAAATTAATTGGTTCAGCTATTGTAGTAGTCACCTTAGTTATGAGTAAAGATAGAAACCATGCATAACAACATGGCTAGGAATGCTCAACATTTTTTACCGAAAATTGCAAGAAAACGTAACAACAACAAAAACATATACAGACCAAGCTTTTATTGTATAGAACCGAAAGGAAACTCAAAAATAATTTAAAGCTTTAGTGGGAAAGACAAGTCACATCGCAAGCTCCTCAATACCATGTCTTTTGATATAAAAACAATTTATTTTGTTTTCTTCAATAACTCATCTGTTGATGACAAAGACTTAAATGAGTCCAATGTTCATTTACATCTGAGAAACTCAGTTTATTGGCAATTCATTCTACCTTTTCACTCACGAGCAAATAAACAAATAAACATAGCGGGCCAAAACGAATCATTAAATATCCTACACCACGTCGCTAAATACACTTATTCGCATATGGCGTTTTCAAAATAGGGCGTTATATGGGAACTGATCAAACAAGTGATCCGATCCGAACTATTTTCTTTTTCTTGGGCCAAATCATGTTGATATACAAAATTTCATCGAATATCTTAAAAATTGCGGTGTGTAAATTAAAGAGAAGAAAACAAGACGGACGGACGGATGCTTTAGAAAGTGATTCGAACTCGACTGGTATAATAAAAAGTGGGTCTATTTCAAGTGCTTCTGGGTATTATATACCTCTGCAAAAACTTAGTATACCTCTATACTACCTCGTGTACCTTGTGTACAATGACCGATTAGGGCAAAAGGATCGATATAATTAAACGAGACTGTAACATAAATAATAACATTATGCAATTTTTTCTTGCATCCGCATCTGATGGCCATTAACTTCCGTTAGCTCGTCGGCTAGTGATGATAAAAACATAAAGAGAGCACACTTGCCATCGATTGGTAACAGGGACGGCAACAACGTCTTCTCTTGTTAGATTATTGCATGATTAAAGGTATTTTAAGAACGAATTAAACGGAAAAGATTTATTCTTTAGTGCCTCTTCCTTCTTCATATGCAATGCGCTAAGAAAAACTTGCTCTGCTTAAACAGAAGTTAACGACGATATTTAAGAAACACAACCATTTTATAAACATTTGGTTCCCTTCGTGGTTGGCTTGAGGAATACTGTTTGTTCAAGATGTTTGATTTATCTAAGAACAAAGATGTCTTAACTAATTCGCATTTAACAAATACCCACTTTTTCATTAAATTGTGCATCACTTTCAACGGAATTGCTATGAGTTCTTACGGTTATATATAACTATGACTGAGAAGAAAATTTATTGCCGTTATGAGGCTGATTGCAATGAACTCAACTAAATTTTCAGCACCGAAGCAGGTAATGGGTTCAAAATTGTCATATGAGTTTATGGCAAGAAATTTGTTTGATTTAGCACTAGAACTATCGCATGAAAAGATCGTAAAAATGTTTAAATACCTACTATCAGTTATCCTCTATCTGGTCCAGCTTTCGGTATAGTAACTACACGTACGTATTTTTTCTGTCATTGGTCATTTTGACTTGATCAAATATGCAGAGGACATGTATGTAGGCAGATAAGAATTATTTTTTAATCATAGATTCTTAATCCAACAAGGAAGAGACGCATCAAATTTCAACTTCTTAACTGCATTATTGTGGGGGAACCCACATCTGTGGAAATAGGTATACGCAAAATGTTGGCAATTCTAGGACAAAAAAGGACAAAACGATAACAGAAAACCTTTCGGGTCCACATAAAAAATGTTAAGGAAAACCCGCTGATTTATAAAAGAGATCGTGTAAGTTGATGGATTAAGAATGTCTAATATTAGAACAAGTATCGTTTTTCCATATCCTACAATTCTAGCTGTTCTTTGGCTTTATTTTCTGCCAAAAATTCCAAAATGTCAGCAAATTTCGAGAATAAAGAAACGGCGGCAGCCAAAATGTAAGTATTTTGAAGACCTTTCGGGAAATCTTTTTGTATTTGGAATAAATGAATTAAAAAATTATTAAACTTAACGCAGATGATACTAAAAATTAATGAATTACGATCCATTAATTCATCTTGCTTCATAGCTACTTGGCGAACTTTTCGAATGAATGAATCATTCACTCATTACATTTTTTTACTATACTGAAAGAACACTTTAATAGTTTTTGTTTTTGCATTTATTTGATCACGTTATTCATGTCATACCGTACATACATACATATATATATATATGTATATATATATATGGAGTTTCTTCTTCAAAGCATCCAAATAATTTTGATATAGTTTAAGAGAATACATCAAAGTTACTTCAATATGTTTGGCAAATGACCAAACTGAAGCCAAAGAAAAAAGTAAAGAAAAACTATTGAAAAGAAAACAATTTTTATAAAAAAGAAAAGTTCACATCATCAAACAAATTTAAATTCAAATTAAGGACGCAAACCTGGCGAGCGTTTCGTATATTTGTAGATTTAGAAAAAAAAAAAGAAAAAAACTTTGGCTTATAAAGCAACGACCCTTTGGTGCAAGGGGCGGTATGATGCGGCACGTTTTTAGAAGAATTCAATTTAGAAAAGAACTTATGAAAAATGAAATGAGAAACGCAAAGAAATTGAACACAAAAAAATTTCTCATTTTTTTACGAAAGATAAAATAAATTAGAAAACATAGTTGTAATCCATTCGCAAGCAAAATTTTGAATAAATTTTTAAATCTACTTTTATTGTATATATCGAAAAAATTCGTCGTGATCGAATCAAAATCGTTTTCTGAATCGGCCTTGAAGCTTGTCTGTCCATTTCTCAGACTATCTGTCTATCTGTCTTGTTGTCTTATGTCGAAATCTTTTGCGATATTTTAATAGAATTTGTTGCACCCGGCCATGTTTTGGCCCAAGGGCAAACCCTATTGAAAATGATTCGACCCCTTCCCTTACAATGGCTTATTTTGAAAAGTCGAATGATATGAATAACTACTAACTGTATTAAGTAAAGTGGATGCTATTTAACGATGGGCCGCGACCCACTACAGTATTTTTACTTGTTTTTATAATTTTAAAACTGCAGCAGTTAAATATTTCAATAACAATTTTCGTTCATTCGCTCTTCTCTTCATATAATTGAAGCATTTCGTGATAACTTTTCAAACGAAGAGTTATTATTTCCTATCAAGAAATTTTTATCATTTCGCCAACCCGAATGCAACGTTCTCTTGAATAAATATATTCGTAAATACCACTTAATCCCTGAACAAATTTTGCCTTTACTTTCTTTTTTTATTTTCAATTTTTATCGAAATCCCCAACCATATCAAAAGCAACGAAGAGAGAGAGAGAAATTTCCATCTTGAATCCCTAGAAAGAGATGATTAAAACAAAAAACAAAAAGAAAACGAAGACAACTATATACGGCTATGACCGAATCTCCTATACCCACTAACTCTATCTAACAAGAACGCACGGAATAAATGATATAACCGATTTGATTCCATTGCTGTGCCGATCCTATAGGATCATTTATACAATGTATGGGGAAATTCCTTTTTTATTGTATTTTGTAAGCAATGACTGCAAAATCGAACTTTTTTATTTAAAAAAGCCAGCCTTTACCTAAGTTCTAAAAGCCATGTGCACCGATGCGTACGCCACAACTTTTAATATTTGTAACAAATCCAAAGTCAACATGTCCATTTTTATGGTCGGGAATATATCCGTAACAGACAGATGCACAGACAAACATACCATAGAGCAGAAGGATGGACAAACATACCTAGAATATGTCCATAACAGACACATGCATAGACAAACAGACCATCGAGCAGAAGAATGGACAAACATACCTAGAGTATGTCCATAACAGATACAGGCGTAGACGGACAATCGGCAATCGAGCGGATGAATGGACAAACTTAGACATACCTACCGTTCCGAATGCTGCAAACGCTTTGACGAATGGAATGTACCGTCGCATTATTTAATGAATGGATATAAACATGAAACTGCTAAGGATATAGAGAATAACGTACGAAACAGGCAAACAACTTTCGCCTACTTTACTGATTATGACGATAATCTTGCTCAGTGTACGAATTGCTTAAGAAAATGTCTCAAAAGTTTTATTAAAGTTTTCTCGTTTTTTTTTAATATTTTGTTGTTTTTTTTTCGGTTTTATAATAATAGACCAACCGCAAAGTCGAAAAGGGAAAATAAACCGTTGGAGAGAAACGATAAAGCAGTTAAGTCTGTGCTAAGTAGACTTTTCATATTTTTTTTGACCACAAGTTTCGGTTAAAGGAAACGGGAAAATTTATACACTTCCATATATAAATAACACATACACAAACACAAAAATTTATATACATATATATATGTACATATATATATTTGTTTTTTTTTTTTTTTTTTTTTTATTAGTTCATAAGCAAATTTTCGCTAAAGCTAAAGTTTATCAAATAATTAAGAATTTTTATATAAAATTGATGACCGCACTGTTGTGCAAATTCAACCTTCAATAATTTAGCTAAGGTTATCAATTCCAAACATGAAATTATTATTTTATATATATATTTTATATATGTTATAAAAAATTATTATTTCATCTTACTTTTGAAGTAAGCTTTGAATTGAAAAATGAAAATTTATATAAAAGGTGACTAATAAGTATGTACAAAAAGCAAATTTCTTTCTTCTCTTAACCAATATTTTAGTTAAGCTTTTTTCAGAGTTTTCTTAATTAATATTAAATCTCACTCTCTCTCGCCCTCTCTCAAGTATGGTCAGAAATTCTGACAATTATTTTAGATAAAATTTTCCCTTGCTCTTAAACGATATAATTAAAAAGTTGACTTGAAAAAGACTTGAAAAAAAAAAAAGAGATTTTAGGGGATAGAGTTAACACAGTATTCAACAATGTTTGCAATATCAAGTAAAATAAAGTAAAGTAAAGTGAAGTAAAGTAAAGTATTCATCTGCTTGTCACTGATTATGCCCAGCTTTAAACGATAATACATTCATTCAGCACACATATTATTTTTGCTCTTTTCAAAGACACGAGATAGTGGTTACAAAATTCAAAATTTGCTTTATTGTTGTTATGTTCCTTATATATTCACAATTTACCTTTTTGCAAGGGAAAACAACGACAGCCACAATATTAAGAATTTAATCAGTAAAACCGCACGAGAAGCATAAGATATGGTTTTGTCTCTTCATTTACAAAAGGATTATGACAGAGTCAGTTGCCTTCTTTTGCTTGTTTCTTTTTTCTTCTCTTTCATTTTTGAAGTAATTCCAAAAACATGCCTTTTTTTTTTTTTGTTTTGTTTTGTTTTGTTTTATACTTTGCTATGTGTTGATGCTTTTTAGTTTTATTAAAGGAGCAGCAACAGCAGCAGCAAAGTTGATTGAAGTCAGTGTAGGTGGTTGGGTTAAATTTTTGTTAAGTGATTTTTCATAAATACTTTTTAGCTTTATAAACGGCTATGGGAAAGAGGAGGTAAGAGGAAAAGTTAGACATACAGGGAAAAAGCAGAAGAAATTGTCTACCAAAGCTACGTCTGTTTTTGCTTTTGCTGAATACATTATTAATATGACAAAATTATAAACACGAAAAGAGCCATCATGTTAATAATTGCTTATAAATTTTAAATCAGACGTCCTTTCGTGATAAAAAAAAAAATTAGAAATAAATTATAGCAATAAGGGATAAGTAGAAAATATTAATCTTATCATATTCAAGCATATATATAAAATTTTTCTTGCAATAAAACTTGAGGTAAATTAAATAAAATTTAAAGAAAGTGAAGAAAAAAATTCAAAATAAAAAAATCCACATTTCAATTAATAATAATCGCTCCGAAACACATTCACAGCCAATGATGTATCATTAACTTAACATAAATATTCAAAAGTTCGGCCACTGATCACTGATCAAATTATTAGTTAGCCCGGAAGATTTTTGCGAATTTTCACTAAGAAAGAAAATAATTTGTACTCGATATAAGGAATAAGCTTCACTAGGTTACCTATTCGCCATTTTGTTCAAGAATTACTCAACACTTTCCAGGCAATTTAATTATCCCTTCCTTATAAGCTTCACTGAAAAAATTTCCTATATGTGAAAGTCGAAATCAGCTGATAAGCTTAAACCATTTTGGATACCTCCATGTATCATAAAAGTAAAAAATTATAAAAACTGTGCTTCATAGATAACTTGAAACATTTCAAAAGTTGAGCAAGTTTCAGGCCGCAACAACGAGTTGTATAACATACTGTAGCATTCAATCTTGCTGAAAATAATAAGTTCCGCCCAGTTCCGCTGTTGGAAGACCAACATCTGTCAACCAAACTGCGCATACGCAATTATCGTATCGAAAGGGCATTCAAGTGCGTTTATAGTTCCCATTAATACTTAGATCTTCACTTACTGTTTTAAACTTTTTTCTTTTTTCTTGGGATTTTTCCTATCATGGGCAACTGGGACACACTTATAACTTATAACCATAACAGCCGTTACGGTTAAACTTTATCATTTTTTACATTCAAAATAATGAAACAATAGGTGAAGCGTATCCGCCTCAACGGCCGAAGGCAAAGAATCTTGATTAACAACTCAATGGTCTCGGGTTCAAGCGCGGTGGAGTTTCCAGACCCTCTTAGATCCTAGAACTTTAAGATTTTAGTGTTTGAATTCATTTCTTGGCTAAATTAATCATAAGTGGAGCGAAAAATTTTCTTTCAAACAACATTTTTGAGCTAAAGGAAGTTGCAGGCAGGATAAGGATATGGAATGGCCGAGGGCTTTACACCAGGCCGTCCGGTAGGTAAGCTTCGTTTGTCCGTTTGTCTTCGTAAGGGCTCCTTTTAGCCAACTGCGACTCTTTAGTGTAGTGTCTACGGAACGCCCGTTGGGCATAAAAATCTTCAAATCACTCTGCCCCTCATCACCATTATTACCCAACTAACTGGTTCACTATCACAAGTGCGATTGTTCGTTACAGCCTACGAAATTGATCTGATATTTTTGTGTTGTTTTGTAAAAGAGTCAAGGGAACGAATTTCGAACTGTTGGCTGTTACACAAAAGTAGCGCCCAATGTGGGGCACAGAAAATTGCAATGCAACAGCGTCGAATTAGGCAAATTGTCATCGCAATAAAACAGTGGCACGCGATGCTTATCTTTCAAATCGAAAACGAGGCAAGCATTTAAACTCAAGTAAATATGATAGACAAAATAAAACTAGATAAAATTTAATTATCTATGTACGTTTTTAAATATTTAAAAAATTAATTTTAAAAAAAATTCATTTAAAATTTTTCTTCACTAATTTTTTCATTTGTTTGGCATAAACCGATAAAAAGGAAACAGATTTTGCAAGAACTCTTAACACAAAACTTTTATTTAGACCTTGTCCAACGTTCGCCAACCTTAGCATGAGTTGTGCTTTTTTTTAAAGAATTTCCTTTTTAGTTTTGTCCTTTCTTATTCATAACTAAAAGCCCAACGAATTTTTTTTTTTTTACATTTTTTTTACTTTTTTTTTTAAATGCTATGGAATGGTGTTATTTTTCTTTCATTCTTCTTTGATATTTTCCCTCATAATTAAAAAGTTGTTTTTCTATGAATAGTTTTATGCCATCGTTAATGAAGGAACGAGTTTATTGACATTACAACGCAAGCACATAAATAATTGACGTTCATTGAACTTGGCAACTGACCAAAATATACTACATGCCTTCAGGCGCGCATGCAAGGTGCATGCAATTGTTGGTTATCTTTTCCTTATTTACTGTTGGTAAATATTTGCAAGCTGTATTTTCAGTAACTCTATACACAATTGCAATTTCACTAATATTCATTTATTAATTATTTTATATTGTCTACGTTGGCGAACTATAAATAAATAATAGAATGAAATATTGAAGATAAATGCAAATAAATTCTTCAATGAATTTCGAGTTAGCATATTTCTTGGTCTTCAATGGTCAATATGCTCACAGAACTTTCTCCCAAAAAAAGAAATCGAAAGTTTCGCTGGTGAAGAAATTTTAAATTGTAATTTTTCTAGGTATTGGAATAACTAAAAAACTCAATAACGTATACCTGGATACGTAGATAACAAGAAACTAATCAGAACTTTTAACTTAATAACTTTAATAACTTTATATAGTTTATAATTGGTTACACATGTGTGCCGGCGGAAACATACTTCTTTTCCAGTAGTTACTTTTTTACCTATTTTTTATAGCTATTTTTTTTTTTTTTCAATTCTTATATTCGCCGTTATTCGTGTTTATTTGTGAAAATTTTTAATGAATGTCTGCTTACTGAGTTGTTAAAAACTCGGGATCAGCAACGAATTTGACCTTCAAAAGACTTCCCAGTTGCCGAAACGGATATATTCGTTACATTGAAAAGAGGGAAGATTGACACTTCAAACATATTTTCATAGTTGTAAACTTGCCCCTATCCGTGGTAATTTCTATAGCAAATTTTAATAAATCTTTGCATAAGCATCAACGACATTCATCTCAGTGTTCAGATAGATATTTGTTGTTTATCCTTTCTTTGCAGTGTATTAGATAAACATATTATTGCCAGTTCCTTCCTTTTCCTTCGTTCCTTCCTGAAATTTAACCCAAAACATGCTTTAGCTTTCGTCTAACAAAAAGTTATAGTCAGGCGCCGTCGTCATTCTACCCCACTTCGCCCGAAGAATTCCTCATAATCAAATAACAAAAGTTATCTCTAGCGTTCATATGGAAAGTCATTGATTTCATGGCGACCTTTATCTTGAAGAGAATCACAAATTGAATTGACTTGGTTCAAATTTAGCAAAATTAACTTTCTGGTCAAAGATTTTTTTATTACTCTTCATCCATTTTCGTTTTTCGGAAGCTTTTGCAAATTGTAAATTTTTTTAATACGTCCTTTTATAAAAAAAATGCGTTATATGTGGATACGATTAAAGTGCATCGAAGTCCACTTTCCATAAACCTTGTTCTTAGACGAAAAAAATTCATATTTCAAACACTGGGATCTGTAGGTTGAATGCAAACATTGAGTGGACAGACAGACAGATAGACAGACGAAAAACGGGACAGACAGACATGCGATTCAAAAAATGATTCTGGATTAATGGGTATAATAAAAATGTCCTGTTAGTCTTGTGTAACACACAACCGCACAAACTTCATATACAATCTAATAGAAGTGATGCAGGGAGTAAATGTAAACATAAACAAATAGGCAAAGGCAGATATACTTTAACTCTGGTCGTAGCTGTAGTGAACGCTTAGCCGTTAAAGACATATCACTTATCGCTTGGGCACGCAGCGAGTAGAGTGCGGCCACCGCTTCCCTATTTCTTTTGTTTTCGTTGCTTCTTTCTGCCAGTCATCGGTTTACACGAAAAGAGGCCCATCCCCTGATTCATTTTCATGTTTAAAAAAACAACAAAAAAAAAGAAAAACTTCCCTTCCCTATATCGAAATGTTAAACTTAACTATAAAATATCTTAAAAGGCAGAATTTGCGCTGAGTAAAGAAGGAATCATAAACTCCAGTTATTGAGTCATTTTGGCGGAAAGTATTATTTCACTGTTACGTAACTCTGTTTCGCATATTATTTTTTATAAATTATTTAAGAAAATATTCTTAAATTACTTGCTTAAATATGACTAATTATGAAGTTCTAGGAAAAGTAATTAAATTTTTTGTAAACGTTTTTCGAGAAACTTTTCTTCCTTTTATTAAATTTACAAATATATACATATATATATATATATTTTTTTTTTTTTTTTCTTTCTGCAGAAAACTTGACTACGCTTTGCAAACTTATATGTATAATGTGTTTTATAAATCCGTTGATTAGCTATTTATTTACACCCATATAAACATGGCTGCTTGCCTGCCTGCTTGCTTGCTTGCTTGTTTGCATCCATATAACTATCGTAGTTTCTATTCCCGGTAGAGTTTACCTAAAACGCATTTAGTAATTGCTACTTTCTACACTTAATGCCAATGTTAGATTAACGAACTCTATTGTTATTATGATTATTTGTTCATGCTGCTTTTATGCTGTAGATGTAGTTGAAAATCTACGTTCATTCTTTGATTGCAGTTTACTTCCTGGTATAGAGTATGTTTCAGTTATCATTGTATAACCAAAGTTAAGTTCAGTAGTCAATACGGCAATACTGCAATAAGCTCTCGGATTGCTTTAACATTCATAATTACTTTCATTTATATTAAAACACAAACTCTCTGACACAACACAGGGAGTTTTCAACTGGCAGTTGATTTGTGATGAAAGCATAGAGAGAAAAATAAATTCTTACAGATTTATTCATCACATTCATTCTCACACTCTTTTGCTTTATATATATATAACACATATATATATATATATATATACATGTGTAAATCCATGAACGAATGTCGTTATTTAAACAGACTAGTAAAGTCTAGTAAAGTATACGGATAGTCGGAAAACTCTATGGGGAGTTTTATACAGTGTTTATCAGTTAGGGTGGTGTGCGCTAGAAGATGAAATCAAGTTGTACAGCTTACTGTCATATTAAGGGTTTTGTTTTCATTCAAAATATTACAACCAAACAAACGAGAACTTTGCGAACTTGTTTGCTTACTGGGCTCCATAATAAAACTAACGATGAGAGTTAACAGCTGTCGTTCGTTGGTGAAAATGAAATAAAAGGCATAAAAATGAAATGCATTCTACAGAGAGTTGAATGAATGTATGCATATGTACGATTTTTTCTACTTTTTCGACTTTTTTTTTTTTTTGTAATTTTTTTTTGTAAATCATAAGCCCACTACAACACTTACCATTTCAATCGTGGAGAATTCATCGCATCTACAAAAACTTAACAGTTGCATTTCCGTTTCAAATCCAAAGTGTATTAAAAATCGTTATTAATGTCGATGACTATGTTAGGCTGTCTTTTTCCTTTTTTCGTTTTCTCATTGCTTCTTATTCTACATATTTTATTCGAGGTAAATGCACTTTGGCACGTTTTACTTTAAAGTTATATATACGACACTGATGCATAATATGAATAAATAATTCAATGATTGACAGGATTGATGAGTAGTAGTAGATAGTTTTTACATATTACTTATGAACCGGGGCTTAGAATTTTTTAAAACAAATCTGAATTCATCAGCATATCCGTGTGATTAAACAAGAGAATCATATTTAATTGCATTTATGAATAATTAACACATGAAACGATATTCAAGCAGAATACGTGGTTTAATATTCTAAAAAAAAAAAAAACTTGTGAAAAATTTGAAAAGAAAATTTACCAAAATTGAGGCTCACTTTTTCGCTCAACAGTAAGCATCCAACTTTGGCAATTGTCCTCACAGATATCTTTCTATGTCGCACAGATAGCATGCATTATCAAACCTAGAGCATATATCTGAAATGTATCTTACCCGTATAATAAGACGAGAGTCAAAGTCGAACACTTTTTTCAGTTTCACTTTTTAGACTAAGGAGGGTTTTTTAAGTTCATTAAAGCAGACCTAAGTATAGGGTAAGCACGATATACGTGTAAGTTGATATTACGACACGAGGATTAGCTCTCATCTGAAGATATGATGTTTTCGAATAGAGAGTCAACGCCTACCACCGAAAAGTCAAAGGAATGCGCTGTAAGTAAAGTCCCTTTCGATTTTTCGTTCTCTTTGCTGTAATTGTTCTCGGATGGCTGGGCATAAAAACTTCGTTAAATACAAAGGCAAATATAAGTTGAAGAACTGAACCAAATAAAATGTAGACACAGAAACCCATAAAATCGGACAGGAACAGTAAGGACTGGTCGAGCCTACCAAATATTGAAACAAACGATTAGAGAACAGGAGAGGACGCTATAAAAAAATTATTCCACGAATTTAAGTAGTGTAAGATATATACAGCTCAGTTATATCTTAAATTACACAAATCTGTTTCGTTAAGAACCGAGCGTAAATGGTAGGCTAAGTAGTCACAATAACAAATTTTTTTCTAATAATCCTCAGCCAACTGGCCTCAGCACCAATAAATTCAATCTTTACAGTAGACAACTCTGAAACAATTTGTTGCACTTTTTTACAGATTGTTGGCAATGGTTGCCCGGAAATGAGTTTTTTCCATTGCCACACCCAGAAACTCGCGTCAGTTATCATATAAATTCCATCTAAGCATATCCGTTCCACCATTTAGATGTTTTTGAATTGTTTACGATTGAAAAAGTTAGGCGGCTTAGGGTCATAAGCGAAATTCGTGAATGAGTAGAATAGGTCCCAATAATCCATAACAATCCATTGATGTAGGACATTCCCATTTCAATTCATTCATTTGTTCATTTTATTCTTTTACCTCAACAATTATAAATTTCATGCTATTTTTAGACCCCACACCACTTGTGATTATTATTATTATTATTAATTTCGCCAGAGAAATAAATTCTAAGACTGAACTCTTAAAAGCATTAGCATCTAATGCTATCGGCTTTTATTAAAAACTCTACCGCATTTGAGATTCGAACCCACGACCATTGTCGTGCTAATCGAGATTCCTCGCCTTCGGCTACTTAGGCGGACCCACTTGAGATACTTGTGAAGGATATATGAAGTCTACGCCGATGTATCCAACATCCAGGTAGAGATAAAACCAAGTTTTTATTATACCTATCTAAGCTTGTCCGTCCATCCGTCCATCTATCCGTTTGACGTCCATTCATGTAATCCTGTGTTCAACCTGTAGGTTGCAATTTTCAAAAGACGTGCTTTAGCTCAATAATGAAAGGCGTTGAAAATAGTTCGAATCGATTTTTCAAGAGCTTCCCATACAACATCAACTTTTGAAAAACCGTAGTATGTAACTGCATGAAAACAAGGGATTTAGAGCATTTAATGGTGGATGCTGGCCCACTATAACATTTATACTGCTCTAATTGTTATTGCAACTACTTTAATATATCAGAGAGTTGAAAAGATTCGAAAAATTAATTCGTTAATTACTTGATACAAGATATTGGGTTGACTAAATCCTTGTTCCTATTGCTTACAGCATATATCCTTGGCAATCTTTATCTATTGCTAAAAGCAAATAGAGGGAAATAATTTTACGCCCTTCAAAAGCTCTACGCTTTTCATATGTCCTTGTGCAAGTTACATTTTTTAAGTATATCCTGGATTCTAAAAACATCGACATTTCGCTTATTAAGTTTAAATTTAGAAAAAATAATTACTGTAAACATTTTCCTCTTCCCAACTTATGGCATTAAAATTAATTAAATTTTAAAATTATGAAATTCCTAAACAAAAAACAACCAAAAACGTAGCTGTCAATATTTTTCGTTTAGAGACCCGCAAATGGCTCGCATTCAACGTCATCACCATCTAATAAATGGTTGTCAAAAACACGTGTGTGTATTGCTCTTTTCATAACAATGCTCCGGCACAAGCAGTCGCATCCCCATCTCCTGATTTTCGTCCCTTTAACTAATGCAACCCCTTTCGGTTCGAGCACTTATGGAAACTGGTGTTAAATTGCTTTGGTTTATTTTTGTAAAAAGATTCAAAAGTCAAACTGACGAATTATAGTAAATTAATATTCCCAGTAAAAAGGAAACCGAATTCATCAACTTCCGTTCATCTATGAACATTAAGTGATGGGAGTCATCTTTGAATTTACATAAAGCGTTCAACTATGGGGATATGTGGATGGTTTTGAGCGTATCTGCAGAAATACATATTAAAATAAACGACACTCTATTGATTTGCTTTTCATATAAAGTTCTTTGTTCAAATAATGATCAATTTCTCAACAATAAGTTAAAAATTTTTCACTTCTTCAAGTTCAAAGGTCTGATAGAATTATTGGGCTGTTTGTAAGGCGTTTCGTTCGCAAGCATATGCCGTTGTGTATGATTATAATTAAAAATTAGTTATATTTGACTTTCCCTGCTTGCATGCATTCCATTGTCATTTGTCTATTGCTGCTAGGCTATGTATATTAACGTTCTCTCAGTTAAGGCCAGCGGTCGTACGCATGCATAAAAGCCTACGCTCGCGGTCCCCAGTTGCACACAGTGTAAATTACATTACTCATGGTACCGTACTGAAAGTCACTCGGCATAGGCAATAGCCATTGTGCGCAATCAATCTATCTTGGTCTTGATTAAGCAGCCCGTTACACTGGAAATATCCAGTGAAGCTCGTCTCGTAAATTTGAGCACAGCCATAGCCAACAAAAAACTACGCGCAAGACTTTTCTAAACCATCAAGCGCAACATAGATAAATCAGTCATGCTTGTTGTCAGAATAGATCTGATAAAATCTCTCATTCCCTATATAATTCACTGAACGAATAAAATTTCGGCACAATAAACATGAAAAATTACAGCCATTGCGATTTCGTCTATCGTTTTGTCATTGAATAAATATCCAGGGATACTTTTGGATATACTAACTTTACATATATGTAGACGTTGTTAGCGACCTCGAACATATTATATTAATATAAGTACGACCACAAGTTGAAATTGATAAATAAAAGAGCAAAATAAAACTATTACTCTTCCTCTTGTTTTTTTTACTCTGAATTGCAGAGGAAGAAGAAGAAGAAAAAACTCTTTCTCTTTTTTCTAATATAACATACTAACACGCACATTATTTTAACGCTGTTTATGGATACATGATTACGTAAAACTCCACTTTTCTATTCTCCACCGATCTTTACACAGTTTCAACATTGGTCAACTTCTTACGATCATTCATATGTCAAATTGAAAGAAACAGGTAGAGTGTTTCGCATAAATAGTAAAAATTTACATATAAAAATAAGTCAATACATATTCCGCTACATAAATGGCCGAGTAGGTAGGAACTGCGATTACCAAGTCAGTGTTCAAATTTCAGCGCAGTAAAATTTTCTTCGGTCGTAGTTACAATCTACTCAGTCAGCAAAGGTGTAATCCTTGCCGATTTGTCTATTTCTTTCTTTTTTTTCACTTCTCTTTGACCGTCGCCTCACATCCCCTGAATCCGTGGTCACATGAAAAAGAAAACGAAGTAAGCCGCGTAAGTACATATAGGGCCCGTCGTATTATATCTATAAAGAGCTGGCAACTTCGAAAGCAATACGAAGATACGAACGAATAAAAGTGTCAAGGACTTTAGCTAAGAAGAATTGCGTAAAGACATTGAGGTCTTCTACAAGGGTCATATTAATTTGGATTAGATCAGCAAATCAACCCTGTCAAGTTTGTTCTTCCTCAAAGCAATGCAAGCATTAGTTAGAAAACATTCCCTACGCTTTATGGTTCTGTTCAAAGAAATCCCTTGAGATAAAGATAAGGTATTGTGGAAAACGACAAGAGCTCAGCTTCGTGTCACAGACTAAAAGGCGGATTTGCTATCAAGGGTTGATCTCTAAATATTTACATTGTCTAATGATGGGTTAGGTATCTATCCTAAGAGCTAATGCGAAGAAGCCTAACAAAATCCATAAATCGATTCAATTAGATCATATTGAAAATTCTTCGCGGTTTTTTCCACGGAATGAAGTTGATGCCTCATCTGAAAAAAATTGTGAAGTGTACGGTGAATGAACGAAAGACCCAGCCATGGTTTGCGTTCCGAAAATTTCAATATTAAAGATGCACCTCGCGGTCACTGAAAGAGTCGATGAAATTTTGCAACTAGTGGAGCAAGACCGGCACGCAAACTATCAGGAAATAGCGGAGGAACTAAACATCGACCACATGACAGTTTGGAATCATTTGAAAAGACCAAGGTACAAAAAGAAGCTGGAAGCCACGATGACTTTTCAATATGATCTAATATTTTCATATTCGTTACCGATAAAAAGTGAACGATTTTAGTACATTACAGGTATATTTATATATACCACTTGTATGCATTGCATGCTATAAAATGCAAAACTGTAATTTTTCTTAGTACAATTTAAGACTTCATAAACTACATTAAACAAAAATTTCGAAAAAATTTTCAGGCTTTAAATTCTTTAGGTTTCAAAAAAAAAAAATATATATATATATATATAAATCAAAAATTCTGCAGTGGTCCACTTTTTTCCTGCTCAAAAATCGCGGAATTTCTGTATACCGTCAACAGTTAGCCGAAGACAGTGCACGCACATATTGAAATAGTGCGCGATTGCATATACGATTAAAAATGGGAAAATCATATAATTCGGCGGATATACCAGATCCTTGTCAATTTACATCTCTATGTTTAAAGGACGATAAGAATGTACGCGATGAGAAAATGGACTGGCTTCTCAGAATGGAGAAAAATATTCCTATATGGAGCCGTTTGCTACATACCAACTGTGTTGGTCATTTACGCGATATGGAATTTAATATGGAGCATAATTATGGCGTCGAAATACCCAATCGATTGTGGTCTTTATGGGGCAGTGATGAAGTACATTCGGCCATAGCAGAATCGATGCCTGTAACCAAAGGCTACGTTATGGTTAATTCTATTCTAGCTTTATGCGCTTCCCTCAAATACAGTCTTAACGTGTGGTCTGTACAACTTATGGACACCATCGTTATAAAAGGCTTGAGAATACTTAAGGAAATACTAAAGAAAAATTATCTGTCTGATGCGAAATTTCATATCGATTATCTAATAGCGTCATACATTTTTTTGGATACTATATTTCGAGTTAATATACAATCTGTAACTTCGGGGTACTTATACGGAGGTGGACAATATAATCTGGCCCGAACATTAATGTGCTTTTTTAAAGACTATCAGTTTGGATTAATTTCCTGTAATGATCGTTTTTTGGCCATCGGTTATGCGGTAGATGTTAATAATAGCTTTTTCATGTATGACTGTCAGAACAAAGGAGGGCCATTGTTAAAAGATGGTCGACATAATTCGTATTTATTAAGAACTAATCACTTGCAAATATTGCTCTATTGTGTAGTTGTCGCGCTCAATGTGCATCATAAAAATGGCAAATTCACAATATATACCGTCGATATAACGGATTTGGAAACAAACATAGGAAACTTGGTTCAGCCAGGGAGTGTTAACAAGTCTAAGCCATTAGATAAATTAACTTCCTTATCGCCCGTAAGGAGAAAACCTTGTATTATTAAACGTAAGCTAGTTAAAATATCAAAAGTAAATAATCATAAGACTTTGTGTAATAATAAGAATAATAATGACGGAGAGGCTACACAATTAAAGGAGCGTAAAGAAAATGCATTAATAAATACACCAGTGACAGCGATCGCAACAACAACAGAAAATTCAGTTTGTTTAAAAACAGAAACAGAGACGATAAGAAATGAAATTTTGGATATTGTCGGGAGGACTTCAGGATTAAAAGGAAGAAGAACATATACCACGAACGACAGTAAAACAGGATTCACATCGGAAATCCCCATGATGCCAAAATCGTCGCTAGTAATCGCTGCCAATCCGTACGCCCAGCAAATATCAAAACGAAAATTTATGGACGGAAACGGTAATAAACAACACCTAGAGGAAAAGCAAAGGCCGAAATTTGTACAGGTTGGAGCGAAATTGTTTTTCAATGCTTTTGGAAAGCGATCTAAAAGTCAATGATAAATATTTCCAGTAAATAGAAATCTGATTACATGGACTTCCATTTTACTATGAAGATGCTTTATATTCAAATTAGTGTAAGTGTTTTTCCGGCAAGTGACTGCAGAAATTTATTCAAAAAGTCGTCCAATAGATTCCATTAGCCAAAGTATTATAAGAGCTGGACCTTCAGAGATTTCAGATTACTATCGACTAATAACAATATTATATCTTTCTTATCTTGTGTACTAAAAAAAAGTAATAAAGAAATAAATAGTGCTGCCTTCGTCTTGGATGCCCCACCGGCTTAGGCAAACTTGGAACAATTTGCAATTTCACTTAATTACAAGTTGTATATATGTGTAGTGTAATAGATCAACCAACGCAATGTACATATCAAATACGCATTGAATTGCCGTTAGCTGAGTATAATTCTCGATTAGGATGTCATTAAAATATCGGTTTCTGTCGAAATTTTTCCAATTTTAATTTGATCAGCTTAATATCTCAATAGAGAGATCATTTGAGTGTTCCCTAAAGCGGAAGAAAAATAAATGACAACGCAAGCCCATTAGTGTCCTACGTTGGTGAGTTTAAAAGTGCATCATAGCATTCTTGAAGGCTAGGAAAAGCTTTATAAACGATATAAAAAAAAATAGCAGCACATGTTCTAATAAATTTTGCATAATAAAAATTTGTGGCAAAAGTGTGAAAATAAATCATTTTTAAGTTATGTTAAATAAAACTCCCAGAACATGCGCATTTTTGCTGCAAATCCTGCGTACAAGCAATAAATTCCGGAGAGATTAGGTGTGCTGCGTATTCTGAGTTTTTACACATACCCCTGATAGAGCGGGATATATTCAGCTTGTCAAAAAGTTTGCAACACCTAAAGACCTTCAGACAGTTCATAAAGTTTATGTCTTCTTGATCAGTATAGCATTGCGAATTTTAGGTTATAGGTTATCCACCTGAGCGGCGGAGTAAGCAAAGAGTCTCATCGAGCAACTCGTTGGTCGCGAGTTCAAATCTTAAGGGCGGTAAAGTTTTTAATAGAAACCGGCAATCTTGGATGTTAGTGCTTTAAGACTTTAGTGTTAGAATTTATTCTCTGGCTAAATTAATAATAATAATAATAATAATAATAATAATAGGTTATAGGTTGCATTCTTAGAACATGTATTTACAAGCGAAATATTTACAGGAAATTATATTTAAAACGTTTTACTGCTCATTCCGGTCTTGTCCGCTAGAAAAATACGATTCAACTCTCATTGGTTCGACTAACTTTGTCTACCGCAAATTTCTTGCCTATCTACCCTTTAACAAGCCACTTAGCAATACCGAATTTCATTGGGAAATTTTTCCACGAACTGTTGTCAATCTTTCCGCCAGTGGGGAGGCCACAACGTGGTATCAGTAATATGCACTTGGTTTTATCATTTCGGGGAATTTCGTTTCCTAGAAACTCGTGCAGTTCCCACACTATCAAGTTATATCAAGTATGTGATTTTCATTATGGCATTAAAAGCTGAATCGATCTTTGCATGACTTTTTGTCCACCCGTGTATCCGCGATCAATGCGCGATGCTTTCTTTCTCCGTACACGAAAAGTGATGAGCAATCTCTCCCATTTGGTGGTGTCAATATAGAAGAGTCGGCAACTGCTGATATTTTGGACAGGAGAATACAAGATGATGTTCATTTGGTCGAACCTGTGTTCGAAATGTCAAAAGATGCTATCAAGCGTTTGCGTCTTTTAAAGGGGTTGCTTACAGGCAGTAATTGTAGTGAATACATAAAATCTATACCTTGCTGTATTAATATAGAAGACCTAAAATGCACCAAGTGCTTTAAGATATTACTCTTAAAATTTATTCTCTGCCGAAGTGAATAATAAGAAGAAGACTATAATGGAGTAACTAACGCACGTAATCAGAAAAGACTTCAAAGGAAATCGAAACTTTTTAATGCAAACATTTATTGTTTGCTTTCGCAGCACTCGTCGAATTTCTCTCGTAGCTTTTATCAGCTTTTCGCAATAGTCGTCTCATTTTCTCATTATCCCATTTCCTTTTTACCGCTGACTCCTAAAAATAGAATGTCAATAGATCGTTATCAGCAATAAGTTGCAAAACTTTGTGCACAAAAGGTCGAAGTAAGCCCGAATTATATCGAACATATTTGCTACATTGGTCGCGAAATTGTTTCGTGTGTGCAACTGATGTGTTAAGTTTAATTTACTATATTTTTCTTGTTTTGATAATTTGCGAATATTAAAAATGGAAAACATTAATATTTTACATACAGCAACTACGGCTCATAAACATATTTAGGCCATTAAGAGGAATCAGCCACTTGGCAAAAAAAGAGAAAACAAGGAAAAATTCAAACTATATTTCCCCGCGAGAGCCTAAATAAACTGTTTCAAAGCTTTTTCATATAGATTTTTTCCTTTTGCATTTGTTTTGCTCGCTATAGTTTTCCGTTTATTTCGTGCATTATTTTTATTTTCATTTTCATTTTCATTTTGTTTTTTTTTTTTTTTTTTCTTTTGACAGCGAACAAAAATTCGGATTATGCATTTAAATACTCATTAAAATTGTATTAAATGGGAGGGAGTGTAAGAGGCATAGTTATGTATTTATATGTAAATGTTGGAATTGCACCTTTAACACTTTGAAATATGAGCCCTTAAATAAAAACAAAAACAACCTACATTTATGCGGGCGTTCGTCGCGCGAACAGATACACCCTTCGAAAACGCGCGTGCATATCAGGCGCACCACACACAACACAACAGTAACTATGGAAAAAAGTTTAGTTAAATGAAAATTACAAAAACTAATGAAAACATGTCACCTATGATATGCTAACAATTCTCTCCCTTTCACACTTTTCTCCCGTTTCCGCTTATGGAGGGCAAGTGTTAACTTTAGAGCAACAACTATGTTTGTGTTTTTCTTTTTTTTTTTCGTTTTTTTTATTTTAGGCTGTGTGTAAAATGCATTTATATTTGCATTTAAATGCATTTAATTAAATCACCCAACACGAACAACACGGGGTAACATTTTATAAATTGCAACTTTCTGGTTCACTCTTTATAACGCCATCAGCAGCATAAAATAGAACAAAACAACATCAATTCATCTGTTAAAACATGAAAAGTTTTTATGTTTAGTCAGCAGTTCGTTACGTTAGGTCGGTTGATTGTTTGCTTTTCGAAGCTCTTTACACGCCACAAAAGTAAAAATAACAAAGCAAAAAAAAAAGTTGCACAAAATAAAATCAGATTTTTTTTGTTTTTTAATTTAATTTCATATAAAGCTTCGTTATAGTTGTATTGTCTGTATTTTTATAACCCCCAACCGACATTAGTCCATTTCGTTAGCATAGAATTTACAACTGTGCTTTTGCTGTCACTAACATTAACTAACGTTAAAAATGCAAGCAACGTGTCCAAAATAACCGATTGTAGTTGAAAGTAACACTAGTAGATGTAAAGCCAAATTCATGTTTATTAAGATTTCTTCACAGAAGCACTATACGACGTTGCACGTATGATCGCTTCACTTCGATCAAGATCTAGGCGTACTGTATAAGAATCACGTGTTGTCAAGAATCACGTGTTGTCACTTTCATCTCCCACTCACTACTCAAATGACTTACGGACAACGTCTTATAAAGAGCTTTTACAATTTATAGACCCAGCTACTAGTTACAACTATTAATTTATCTTCTGCTCAAACTTTAAGCCTGTGTTCAGAACACGATCATATCATTATACAATGTATTTACTCTAATTCGCAGCTAATATTGATTAATTGCGCTTCATGGTACACGAACACTTTCACTTCATTGTAAAAGTTTACGGTACAGTATTACTTTACTGCGACTGCGACTGCGAACCTACTTCGCAAAGTCAAAACTGATAGCATCTCTAGTAGGATCTTTATAGTGATTTTTGACAAATTCTTCAAAATTTTCCGCGCTCGTTCCGATACGTACGGTAGTCTTAGGTGATAACGAAGTCATGATATCGTATTGACATTATACTTCTCTGATAGCTTTTGGTTTTGTTTAAGCCAAAATAAAATCTGGATTGTACTCTAAAAATTTTAATAGCTATAGCGTTTTCTGTATGGAGACGCAGTACACACGTCAGGCTGCTGGTGATAATACATATATGCATATGGATAATAATAATGTATCTGGATAATAAATCCCCAGTGACATTTATTTTCGGAAATATCTTATAACGGAGTTCATTCGTTGCACTCTTTCAGTAATTAGAGGATAGTTAATAACTTAACTTTTTACTGCGTGAATTGTTGTTGGCACTTTTTATATCCTACACCATACTTACGACCCATCTTTTATTATACCTATCGATTCAAAATCACATTCTGAATCGATTAAAGCTTATCTATCCGTCTTGTTTTCTTGTGTTTAGTCTGCAGGCGGCAATTATTGAGATATTTTGACAAAATCCGATACACTGAAATGCTTTGGCCCAAGTACGAATGATTTTAAAGCGAATCAGATCGGATCACTTCGGCGACCATCGCACGTATAATGCCTTATTTTGCAAAAGTCGCTGCAGAATGAAAAATTTAAGTTTTCAAAATTTCTCAATAAAAATCGTTAATCGTAATTTCGTCAGCTCCTATGAAAGGTACGCTTTTATATGGAAACAAGAAGAGATAGTTATGGTTAGTTGATTTTTAAGCCAAAAGAAATGAAGACGTATATTGGACGATGGAGAAGTAGAGTATTTAATGGTCCGCCTTGCTCGGCTATATTATTTTCTTCTGTTCTATATTCTATAGTTGACTAAAAGATTATATTATATTATTTATGATTATTTTTGATTTCAACTCTCTTATGTACAAAAATTTTCATTTCTCTTTGGATCATTGTATGACGAAACTACGGTTCGGGTATTTTTCTACGCTAAATTACAAATTTTTCACAAATTTTTGCATGTCGGTTATGTAAACGGTACGAGAAATAGTTTTATTCATATCTAATATTTTCGAAACTTACTGCTCTAAGTCACTTTAACAATTCAATTAACGGATTGCCTTGAAACATTTTCAAGAGTCGACATAAACAAAATGTCGCACCTTTAATTTGTTCTATAGCACCTTTGATGCTTTATCAGCCATGTTCTGAGCAACATTGCAGAGATGTCATAAATGGGAAAGTATTTCTTTAGATTGAGTTTTTAATGACGTAATAACATGCGTTTGATAAACTTGACATTGAAGAGTTTTACTGCGGAATATCAAGTTTGATATAAAGTCACAAGAGCTATGACAAGAAAATGCACGGTTCACTCCTATGACTTATGGCTTTATATCTTCCATTAATATCTTAAAAAAAGAGAGAAAGATTTTTGTAAGCTCAATGCTAATCAAAGAGAGCAACAAGGATCTAATTAAGCTCAAAGCTAGCAAGGATCCTTGTAATATGCTTGTAAACTTTGTTGATTTAAAGTCTTAAAGATGTAAAGATCCAATGAGAGGATAGAAATATATTTTCATTTTATAAATAGGAAATGTTGGTTTTCATAATTTTTTTCCTGAAAAATCTTTTATTAATAGCCTGAAGTAAATGCAAGCATATATGTCATTTACATGCTTTAACATTTTGCTTTAATTAATTTTGAATAAACCCTTTGAAAAGCTTTCATTTTTTAAAAATTATTTCAGAAAGTCTTCCTTTACAAATGTCTCGAGGTTAATAAAATACATGTGCACTACATTTGCATGCTGTATATATGAAAAAAAAAAAAAAAAAAAAAATTTTTTTTGAAAAAACAATTATTTACATAATCTTTTGAAATTCTAATAAGAAAAAACAATAACAATAGCACCAATAAACAATAGTATGGATTCACCTTAACACGTGTCCATAACAAATCATCAAACTTCAACACAATCATAACAGTGAACGGCTATTGTTAACAATTTCAACGAACCAAACATCATCAGCCATATACATACATATATATATATATATATATATATAAGATACATATACATATAAGATACATCTATGCACAAGTATTATAAAGTTTCTATTCAATTATTTGATTTGTTTATTATTTGCCTGCTACCCAAGGATAGGCAAAGCATAAGTAAAAACATATCATCATCACCAACGTACGTATTCAAATCCTCAGGGCAATGTCAAATGTTATAGGTATTAGTAACAGTAGCCAAAGTCTGCATCAAAACATTACAAAAGCTTTATTAGTAATACAAATAAGGAAGAGGTTACATATGCACAAACGTAACAAACGAATGCTTACTTACTTAACTTTTTTTTTTTTTTTTTTTTTTTTTGTTTTTCATTTTGAATAACCCTTGTAATCGGCATTTTCTTTGTGAATTTTCAATCAAACTGAATGGCAGAGAGTAGAACCGAAAACAAAAGTGAAATTGTAATTGGACTTAATCCAGTCAATTTGAAACGCACACTGTGGTTATTAACACACTTTTCACATAGGGGTCTGTGTCAAGTAAACAAAACTGCATTTTATACGCCTTTGCATAGTGAATCAAATAATTTTACCACACATTACACATAAAACAATTTTGTGCAAAAAGAGAGAAAAAAAAAAAAAATTTTTTTTAATTAAAAAATACGTTGCCTTTCGATATTGATTCTGATAGTAAATATCTAGATGTATTTACTTTGTTGCATTTGATAGGATATAACGCATGTTTGTTATTCAAGCATGAAATAGCAAACGCGGAAACGGAAAAGCTGTTGAAAATTGAGCATTAATTAGTTTGAGTTGTAAAATGAGTCATTTAAGTTTAATTTAATTTAATAATACAGAAAATTATTTACTTTTATCACATTAATGTCTCTTTCAGTGCAATATGCTAAGCACAATATAAACGTAAGTTTGCCATTGAAATCCACTCGACTTTTATTGCACATCTATTATGATGTTAGCATTGATCGCCTTACGCACTGTCAGAGAATGTCATATTTGTATGCTAATAGTGCAGCACAGCCTTAAACATCATGCAAAATTAGTTTCATTATGTATTTGGATTTGAGAAAGCCAAGCGTATTATACAAATATCTCGATATAGGGCTATAAATAAGCTTAGGAATCTAAGTTCCGACATTTACGTAAGTTAGTGAAGATGAATCCAAAATATTTCAATGTAATGTAATGCTGTAATGTCTGATCGCGTTTTATCCATCAATGACAAATTCGCGGGACTTAGCAGGAAAAGAACATGCGTTTTACGAAATTCAACTTAAGTCAACATAGTCTCTTTCTCGCGCTCTCTCTCTCTCTTTCTCTCCTCTCTCTTTATCTATCTTTCCCTCTTTCTCCCTCTCTCTCTCTCTCTCTCTCTCTCTCTCTCTCTCTCTCTCTCTCTCGCTGCCTCTCTTCCTCTCATTCCAAGAATTTCCACTATTTTGATACCTTTAGTATACAATCCCCATGCACAGGTCGGTTGCCGAGATGGCGCCATCGTTTGATGTAAATCTTTTCCGTTTCGGGACTTGAAAATAGATAATAGCCGCTGAGAAATAAATGTCACAAATGTGGTGGATGGCGCCGTGATTCAAATTTCAATTCATGCAGCTTTCGTATGCTCCGTGTCAGTTAATGTTTTTGTTGCGCCCATTTGGAAAGCAGCTTTCTTACCCCCAAACGTTCATAAAGAATGCTAAACGCGTTGCCTTTTTATTCCTTTGAAATGTTGTCAATCGCTTGCAATTTTTCTTGTGGGATAACGAGAATAGGTTTTACAATTCCTCTGGGCGTCCATTCCATTCATTATCCTCGGTGGCAATGCGATTTTTTTTAAACTACTAAACAGCCAACAAACGTTTTCGACGGACAACACTTGCCGTAACACTTTTCGAAGGAACGCTAGCTTTTAACGGCTTTTCTCCCCATCAAAAAACATTGCTTCGAAAACAACAAAGATAGTGTCTCTTAAACAATTTGAGCCATAAGTAAATGATGAAATTGATATGAAATTTTGAGATGCATTGTCTGAGGGTAGATACATTTAAAATATAATATAATACAGGCTTGTACGTATAGTACGGCTTGTACATTGGCCTCAGACAATATCAGCGGAACGGCAAAATATTAGATTACAATAAAGAGTAACCAGAGCCAAGTACATATATATATATAATACGGAAGAGACTCGTTTCACATTTGTGAATGTCTAAAACTCGTCAGAAAAACATTTTTATCCTGGCGCATAATGGATGCTTTGAACATTCTAATAGGATATGGGCAAAAAATTCATTAGCTTAAGAAACATTTTTCCTTGAAATTTTGAGCTCTTTCCACAGTGAATTGAAAAGACTAATTGTATGGAATGAATCCCTGTTTGGAAGTTACTTAGCCTAGCCTCGCAACTATATATTTCTCACATTTATACTATATTCATAGAAGTTTTTATATATATATATATATATATGTATATATGTTATTTGTTTCTAATGTTCTCGTTCCATTCCGTATATTAATCGAACATTTCTCCTATATAGGAAAATATATATAAATTAAAATAATACGAAAAATAAATAAATAAAAATTCGATGTCGCTAACAATGAGAATGACATATAGATAAGCAAGAATATTTGGGGGTTTTTCGATTTCCATACTTACTACAGTAGCTATTATTAAAAAGGTGCACGAATTTCAAGGAGATATTCAAGATATGCCAGAGCAAAGAGAAACGCTGCTGAAGATCGCCGGTAGAAAAATTGTATTGGCTAACTTTCGATATTGGTGACATACGTATGTTGGCGCCGAACATGCATGAAACAGTTACGACTACATGAAATTGATTGAAATCGGCATCTTTCCATCTATGAAAATATCCGCTGATTGTTAGCCCATTTACGTTAAGTTAATAAATAGATGTGGTTATCCTCGTCATCGCTAGGAGCTATGGATATGAGACAAGCTACTGCATCTGCTTGTTTACTTTGCATTGACACTCATGGCAATGATTGTTTCGATCGATGATTTTGTCTAAACCAATTTTCCGTTCTAATGATGATGATGGAAAAATGGATTCTCTAACTCTTTTGATGTGGAATTCATATGCTTCCAGGAGGATGCAAAAAAATAGTGACTAACTCTTTAAATCGAAAGACACTCCACGCGTTAATAACAACGACATTGAGAAATGAACAATTAATTTATTAACTTCAAGTTAGTTTGATTATATTGTATTTTGGATCGTAAAAAATCCGGAGGCGAAATATTTTTTTTCTCTTTTTTTAATGGCAACACACACACACCTTTGAAATATTAAGATCAAAGGTACATTGTATTTGCAATGCTAAGGTTTCCCCGGTTTCTTTTAAATTCAGCAAAAGAAAAAATGGAAATCTCATAAAAGTGATTTATTGCTTAATTTCTAAGCACCTAGAGATGACTAAAGATGATGAAAATTATACAATTTATGTGAACAGGCATGGATATGATAAATTTATCATTTCTGATATTATATTATATATTAGTGAGTTTATTTATTGCGATAAAGTATTCAAAGCATTTCATGCTAGTTCTCCGGATCCAAAGCCCTCGACCTTTTCGCTAAACTTACTTGCATGTCATTGCGTAGTCATGCTTCTGCTCAAGAAAGCGGAAATTTTACGACAGGTCACAGATTCATATACAGTAACGATGTTCTTTAACACAATCAACGATTTTACTTGGCTTTATTAAGTTAGCTGCTAACCGATACACGATTAAATTCACTTATACACTGACATGCGGTTGGGCCGGAAGTAACTCCCAAACAACTGCGAAACCTATAAGACGAACCGAGCGAGGTATGGTTGCAAATTTTGCTTGAAAAGCCCTACGATCTTGTAATATATGTGGCGATGTGTATGGAATCTCCTGCTACGCATTAGAAAATCTCCATCGCACGCATCGCTTAAAAAGTGAGGCATGTTCAGCGTGTAAATTAAATTTTAAGAAATTTAATATTAATAGCAAATCAATGAGTTTAAAATACCTGCAATTATTTCCATATATTACTGCAATAAATACAATTTATTACCCTCCTTACAGTCAAAGTAAAAAAAAGGATATAAAATTACAACAAAAGAAGTTAGAAGTCATTAACTTCAGAAGATAATTAATATTAATAATATAAAAAAATATAGCAAACAAAAAATAATATGTAAAAGCCCCTACTTGCACTTTACGAAGAGTAAGAGAAGGCACATGCATAAAATATGCATACATTTTACCAAGTAATTTACTATTCATTAGAAACCATTAGCGGGAAATTAATCTTTGTCATTATATGTAAAAAAAAAAGAAAAACAAATAAAAAAATCAATTAAAAATACTTTAGTGTTGTAGGACAAAGGATTATGAAATCCAATACTGCCAGAGTGATGAAATAAATAAATGAGAAAAATCCAACGAATTGGTATGGAAATGGAGAAAACGGATACCATATAAGGACTCATACATATTCATTATAAAATCACTTCTGATCCGCTTATAAAATTACTTTACTTAAAAATATTTAAAAGGAACGAGACAAAAATCGCTCTTACAGTGAGAATAACAACCCTGATGTCAGTAAAATATATATACATACATACATACATATATGCATAGATATTCGGAGGAAAGATACTGACAAGTCTCATTCATTGATTTTCAATCATTACTAAAACCTCGAAAATAATTAAGCTAATCTCACATAAGCTAATGTCTATGTCTTATTTCCGTACATGGGTGCTTGGGTTGTATGTGTAAATCTTTAGATTTTATGCTTTCCCTTGGCATTTAACCTTCGTTCCATGTTACAAGCATGATTCCATTATTCTCTGTATAAATACATAGCACTTACATTATACATAGACATGTAGGTGTGCGGGGATTTGTAAACATTAATGGTAGTGGCAACAGCAGCAGTTGTAACAATAATGACTAAAGCACTCATTGTGCACAACATGCGATTGCCTAGTTTCCCCCATTCACAAATATGAGTATTTAATTTATTTTACGCATATTCGTACATCTACATATAATAGTCAAATTGCAGCAGCTTATTGTTCACTACGTCATGACGTTAAGCGAATAACTGCAATATGTGTTTTTGTAGCATTCCGGGAGTGAAAGCTTATTCAATAATTTTTTTCTTGCATAATTTTCAAATCTATTGTAAAACATCATGTGGCGCGTTAAATAACATGGACTACTACAAACCAACGAAAATTATGATCATAAAAGAGAACTAAAGACCGATTTTTTGATTAAGAAAATTTATCAATTTTTGCTCAAAAGGGGATTATAAATTTAAATGAAGGCATTCAAATATGTGCGACCAGCAAGCAAGTAACGAGAGCGCCTGAGGCATCATACTCAGGAGGTCTAACTGTTTGTTCAAATTTGTTTTACAGATAAACAAATGTTTCTGAAGAAAATTCTTCTTTAATCTTATAAAAGAAATTGATTTAAAGGAATTGGAATGAAAATAGATTGTCCTTGGATCGGAATCCTTACACGTCTCTTCTAAACTATATAATTTTATTAAATGCTTAAAATTATGCTATATAAAACCATATACATAAAGGCTTAAAAGCATGCTAATAATTTTATAAAATCCCTAAAAGTATGCTATATAAACGTAAAATCTTAGAGGTATACTACTGTTTAGAATAGCTTAAAAGTATGCCATTGTTTATTAGCATAGAAACTCTTTAAAACATATTAGTTTCCAAAGATTTAGTTCCTTACTAGCATAGTTCCTAACTATAAATTTTGCCTTAAACGTATTTTTCTGTTAAATTATTTTCAACTCCGCCCATGCTCCAACACATTGCGTTCGTTTCTATTATCTTCACTTCTCATACTATAATTATAGTGATTGGCTTTTCTTTTCTATGGTTTCCTATTGTGCGTCAACATTACTTACCACCGTACGCGGGCAATCTATAGTCGCAATATTCACTATAAACCTAATGTGAAATTTTTTCTCATAAACAAAATGTTTCTATACTCTTGCTGCGTTATATCATTATTTTGCATTTTCCTCTAACAGTTCGAAATGTTTAACTATCACCATTTGCTGCAGCCATCAAATACTATGATTGATCACAATTTTCCAAAGTAATTATCCCGTTTATATACAGACGCAAAATTCACACAATTATGTGCGTATGGGATTGAGTTCAATTTTAGTCACAGACAATCCCGACTCATACTTTCGGTTGCCATTTAAAATGTTATTTTAACTAAAAGACTGCTTAGATTGCTGTTGACCCATGCATGACTAGATGGCCGCATGGCTTGTGGTTAAACGTTGCTTATATCTTTGTTGTTAACTTTACTCACAATTCCCTGTCAAATATTAAAGTAACCTATGGTAGATTTTAAGGTTAAGAATCATTAAACAAATTTAAAGATTTTGTTTAAATTATTGTAAGCATGGCAAGTAATATGTATAAGAATATTTATTATTTAATCAGGCATAGTTTTCTTACGACTAAGCAATTTCTCTCGTTAATTTAGAACTGAGTTATTAAATTTAACAGAAATTCTAGATTTAAATTTTCTTTAATTAATAACTTTTTTTGGTTATCCACATTTAATAAAAATTATTTCATGGTCCAATGGAATTTTCCTTTCAATGAAGAGAATATCAATTTTATACAATGAACGAAATCTAGTTCACTTGAAGCTATACTTCTAAATAACTTAAACTCATAATTAAAAATCGATTTAAAAGAGAAATTCTTCAGCTTGGAAGTTAAAAAAAAAAATGCTTACTTACTCTCGCTCTATTTCTATTCATTTTCCCTATTTCGATTCGTTTTATGAACTTTTGTCAAAATAGCAACAAAACAAACAGCCTGCATATGTTTACTGTCATTTTGCTATAAATTGTAATTATAGACATAACACAGCTACGCACGTCTGTCTGTATATGAATCAACATGAATATGTACATAAATGACAACCAATACAATTGCCACAAAACAAATACATATAAGAGATGAATGATGTAGATTCTCTCAAACAGAATGTCTTGCTTAATTTCAATTTCTTGGTTTTCCATTTCATTTATGTGTGCACTGAGGCTACTGCAGTTGCAGCATACTACAATGTAAATTTATGGACTTATATATGTATGTCTGTTGTGAACACATGTCTATCTTTACAATTGTGTTTTTATTATATTCATATTTTAACTTTAACTTTACTTATCTATCTAGCGTTATATTTGACTATCTTACGAGAGTGTAATACGATATTATAAAATGCATTTTACTGGCAGAAAATGAACAAAGGGGGAATGAATAGGACATTAGATTAGATGTGTTGTGGTATTATAGTTTATAAAGAGGGTACATCTATACAAAGTCTGTTAAGGGTGTACATAATATTTTGACATATGTGAGTGTTGCAATATTCCTTATTCCTTTCTTGCCCCTTTTCTGCTTATTCCATTTAACAACTGTTTGATTAAAATTTTCCTTGAAAGGTATTTTGTGGCTTTTAGGGTTCAATTTTCCCTTCTTATTTTTATGGTAATGAATGCACGTGTTTCCCACTTTTTCTTCTAGTAATAAAATTTAAAAATTTTATTAATTAAGAACATAAATTATATATTCATCATTGAACTAGGATCATGTCTAAGTAGAATAAATTTCATATAGAAAAGGTGAAAAAGTATAAAAAGTTGTCGAAGTAATTGTTGAATAAATTTAGTGTCTCAGCATACACCGATGCAGACTGAAAAGGCTTAAAATCTATCAAGTTATACGATGCTATTTGCAGTTTCGCCTTCTTCTTTCTATGGAATCCAAATTATATGCACCGTGCGAACAATAGCCGGAATTGATGATGAATATTTTTTTTTATTCATCAAAAGTATTCCTTTTGAAGTAGATCCCATCGCGACATGGCTCTCTCCTCTTGAACAAGTTGAGCTGTTGCTTTCAACTCCTTCATGGAATTTTTTTCTGCCCTAATTTTACCTATGTCGGCAAGACGAACGTTCACATGGAAAGGGCGGACCAAGTCTTTCTCTAATGGAAAAAAAAAGAATGCCAAAAGTCGAGCTTACCAAAATGACATTCAAAACAATGTCTACTTTATTCTGTTGTAAAGATGAGATTGCACATGTTGGGTTTTTGAAGAAGCCCTTCGTAAATATAATTTTAAATAGCCGAAGCTGCGATTAATTTCAACCAAACAAAACTCTTTGGTCGCATCGCATGTGCTTTTCTGCAATTTGTCCCAATGTACCTACACTTTCAAGAAATAAGCCCTTCCATGCTTCAAAACGTTTTCCAATTCTAACTGAAAAATATTTTAAATAGGAAAAATGAGTAAATATAATCCAATGGTAAAAACAGTCGTTAAAACGCTATAAATATTATAAGCCAAAAAAAAAAAACGAAATATTTCGTAACTTAAGTCTGCGTATTCTGAAGAATATTGCAACATGTTTGCATTAAGACAAAATTTACAAGTTTTTTGATTCTCACCGGCAAATAAAGTTCACGTGAAGTAATTAGAAAGAAAAAAAAAATTGCATTTTAAGATTTTTCTTAGGCTTTTAAGTAAGTTTCTTAAGCAAACTTTTTTAAAAGTTTTCTTTTCTTCATCTCTATAACCCTAAAATTAATCTATAATGCTATTACATACTTTTAGGTGTAATAATTAAATTACTTAAGAATGAAAATTTCTACACATACTAAACAGAAAGCCACAAAAATTTTACCACAAATAAAGTGAAAGTTTCGTTGAAAATATTTCAAGTTTTGATAGGAAAATTTACATAAGTAAAAATATTTTAGTTTAAGCGTTAGAAAAGCAAAAAAAGTGCAACCGTAAAATAGTTTAAAAAAATTTTTGCTGCTAACTAATGTTATCAGTATATCACAGAAGTAAACTGAACCAAAATCTTTGGTAAAACAAAAATGCACATAAATTATTGAACAAGTACATGGAACATGAGTGAAAACGAAAGAGAAGTATAAACAACTGTAAAGATTTGCAAAAAAAAACAAAAAAAACAAAAAAAATTTTTAGCAAAAATACACAAGACTTAGTAGTTGTTGAACAAAAATTGCAAACGTAGCAAAAGTTTGGATAAAAAACAAGAAACTGCAAAAAAAGAAAATAAGCAAAACAAACTGCTTACCAGAAGAAAAGAAGAATTGAAATTGTTAGAGCTATTAAATCCAACACTCAAGTGAAATGCAATTAAACCACTCGACCCAAAGACCTGTAGCATACTTTTTTGCCGTGCCTAACGCATGCTTTCTAGCACTTGCTGTCGGGGCTGGCAAGATATAAATGTAAATTAATTTTTTTCTCATTCGCAAGGTTTACAATTTTTTCCGACATTTCAAGAGTAGAGAAAGATTTTAAACACAATATTAAGCAAGTGTTGAGGCGTAATTCATTGGCGGTTTTTTTTTCTTTTTACTTTTTCGACTTTTTTGTTTTTTAGCTAATTGCTAAAATTCGTTGGAGATTGGAATTTTTTTTTTTTTTAATACATTTGAATTATTAGTAAATGTAAGAAACGAAAAAGTAAAAGTATAATTTTTCTTTTTCTCGGTTTTTCTAATGTTTGTGGTTGACTGCGATTTGCATATGCAAATCAAAAAGTTTTTTACTTAGTTTACTTAGTTTGCCATACTTGGTTAGACTTGCACTTCATTTACAAAAGATGGACGAGGTTAATAGTCATGAGTGTAGTATAGAAAATCTGCATTGCAGGAGAAATATTAAATTAAAAAAACAAAAAAAAAAGAATTAAACAAAAGTAAATGGTAAAGCATACATTACGAAGTAACATTAAAATGAAAACTAAAGCATACTTTCAGGCGAAGCATGTTTTAAAAATACATACGATGACATTTAAATTTATTCTAAAATAACTAAGAAGGTTACATTTACCTTGGAAATATTTTTTCATCATTCATTCATTGCGGGCATTTTTTACACTGAAATTTTACATGACCCTGATTTACATATATAGCAGTTTTCAGATTAACCCTAATGCGTGCACGTTTAGCCTTTGAGGCGAGTTCCTTTTAATTGTAAAATTAACCTTTTCCGCTTATTTCACATTACAGTATCAGAGTTTCTTTTATACCCACCGCCGAAGGATGAATCGACCATGCTTACTTCGAGAATACTCAAATTTCATTCTTTTATCAAAACGTTTGCAACATGCAAAAAGAAGCTTCAGAGCTACAAAGTCCAGGTAATATTGATCAGTATTAAGCGGTGATGAATATATAATGTCTCGGTGGTGGACGAACATAATTTTCTTACTTATAAAATTTACAGTTGATCAAGATGCGGAAATTAACCATTTTCGTCTTTCGAAATGAATTTTACTATAATGAGCTTGAAAAGCTCACAATCAAAAAAAATTCCTAAATCCAGAACACGAGGGAAACAATGGTCTTGAAATTTGACGTTACGGCGCTGCGCATACCACTTCAAAGCCACAGGCACATCACATTTAATAAGGGAATAAGGAATAAGCCATGAACTAAACCAAATTTAAATGAGTAAAGTCTTTGTCAAACGTTCTCTTAGCCCCAAAACTGAAGATATAGGCTTCAAATTTGGCCTGGGCATTGGAAATTCTTCCAAGCAAGTTGATATTGAAATAAGGTTAAATCTATGGAAGGATCAGTTCACAGCACAGCATAAAGCGGAAACACCTTCGCTTTCTGGGTTTACTATTTATAAACTACAATAGATACACGACCACAATTTCCACGTATATTCTACAAAAATGGAAATAATCAGCCGCGCCTATACACTAGAATTTATTGGCCTTTCTTAGGACAAAGGTGGTGGACATAAAAAACTCATAGCTTTTATTTTTGAAGATTTTTTCGTTATACCCAATATCATATGTGGTACAAGGGTGTATTTAGTTTGTGCGGATGTATACTACGTCTAGAAAGACTTCAAGCAGAGCCTTCTTTTATTATAGCAAAATGCAAAAAGTGATTTTGAATCGATTGACGCTTGTCTGTCTTCTCCCTTGTATTCAACCTAAAGGTCGTAGTTTTTAAGATATTTTAATAAAATTTGATACACTGACGTGCTTTGGCCCAAGAACAAATGCTATTGAAAATGGCTTGGATTGGACTACTTTTTTAACCACCTTATTATGAATAAGTGTACTAAGCAAAGTAGTGTAAGTTAATAGTGGGCTGTATCACACTACAATATTTGTACGTAACTCGGAAAAAATATAGGCGCCGAAGACGATGTTTTATGTTTATACGGAATTTGCGTAAATAAATTAATTAATTTAAACAATAAAAAACTTCCTGTGAAGATACAGGTTGCTAACCGAATGTAAGCCTATAAGGGTGCTTGTGGTAGAATTCATTACAAAAACGGGTTAGGGTTAATAACTACAATAACTTAAAAGCGGCAAGTGTGTGCATTCTACGTTTTATTTTTCCTACGTTATGACCTTCTAACACGATAAGTCCTAAAATCATAATTCTGTAGGCAATGCTGATATTGATATACTTTTAAATGTTGCAAATAAGACAAACAAACAAACTTAGTGCATTTTGCTATACTTCCGTAGTGAAATGGAGAATTGCTTTAAAAATCCTAATGAATCTTTTATCGATTTTATTAGGAAAAATTGTAATAAAAATTTCCTATTTTTTAAATTCAAGTCAAGAATATGAATCGCATGTTCAATTTCCGCTCAATTGAAAAGATAAAAGCATTTGATGTCAACAAAAGGAAAAATACAAAAGCAAACATAAATAGTCCTTCTGGCTATTCGCACAGCTACTATTCAGTAAATATAGTATATTATCATATGCAAGCATCAGGCATTTAAAGGGCAATATATTCTATTCATAAGAGTATCAGAAGATCAACCATATAATGATGATGATAATGTCCTTTTGAAAAACCATTTATTTACACATTACCAACTTACATTCAGGGCATTAGTTATACATGACCTTAAATTCTTCTTCTTGGAGGCTCCTCTCTCTTCGACTTACTCTCTGACCCCTATGTTCGGTCGGCAATCATATTATGAAACTGAACATAAAAAATCTTTCTTTTTACAGCAAGTTAACTGAATGGTTGTTGAATTTTACGTACTTAGAAGTACGTACGTACGTACATGAAAAGTATAAAATTTAGTTTTTTTTTTTACCGTAATAGGCTTTAGTTAACTTTTTTCTTTACATACTTTAAGGTCAAGGCAAATTATTATTAATATTAATATTAGAAAGGCAAAGAATTGTACTTAACTAAGCGAAAATTTTGAAGAAAGTTTCCACAACAACATAATAAATTGTGTTTAAAAAATATTACAATTTGCTAAATTTTTAGAACAATAAAAACAAAAGTGTATGACGCAGAACACATGGAAATACCTCGAAGAAAACCTGCTTTTATATTGCTATGAAAATTTTTAAGTGCACAAAGAAAATCATTTTGACGGCAGCAGTGTTTGCCGACAGTGTCGAGAGAAATTTAAAACATATTGTGACTGAGAAGAAGTAACCGCTATTCTAAACTACAACCCTATCCATCAGTTGTCAACGCTTTCTCCACACGTATTTATCAATGTTGTTATTATTATATCCTGCACAACTAGTAGTACAAGGGTATATTAAGTTTGCAACATCCATAAGCACTTGAAATAAAACATGTTATTATACCAATCGAGTGAGAATTACTTTCTGAACAGATCTGATCTTGTGTGTCCATCTATTCGCCTTGTTTACAGATTTCAATTTTTCAGATATTTTGATGAAATTTGGTACGCACGACACGTTTTGGCCCAAGGACAAGCCCTATTACAAAAAGTACAAATCGGACGACTTTTTTACTACGCCTCATTAAAATCTTTAAACGAAGACATGAATGCTATTTGACGGTGAGCACTATACCACTATAGTGCTTGTACTTCCTGATATTAGGTTTTGTAATAGAGCATAATTGGCACATTTGGTTTTTTTTGCACGATTTAGTGATGTAAATTGTTTTATTATTACGGTATGACTGTTAGTTGATAAGGCTTTCAGTACCAGCTAATGTTAGCTAAAACAAGTAAGAAAATTATATTCGATTGTGGTCGAATCTTTATCCTATCGAACCATTATCCTATCAAAGATTGAAAAGAAACGAATTGTAAAAATTTGCATACTCCATAATATTGGGGGGCGTGGCCGGTGTCTACTTTTTTTTTTTTTTTTTTTGACTAACTCTGTGGAAATTTATATCGTGTATCTATAGTAGTTTACGAACACGAAATCAAAGATATTCTGATTTTGATTCTATTTTGATGAACCTGCGTAGGCGGGTTTTTTACCTGTTTGGTTCATTTTTAAATTCTTTTGCATATTTGTAGGCGATATCTTTATTCCCGCAAATTGGAAAATCTCTACCAGACATACTACATAGTTGAGCGGATGAACGGGCGGACAGAGTAACAGAGGGACATGTTTAAATTCAGTCAGAATTAGATGCTGATCAAAAATACATATACTTTGTAGAATTTCTTTCTGGGTGTTACAAACGTTTTGACAAAATGAATATACTCCTCATTCCTCGGCGATGGCTATAAAAAGGATTTGGTTCACCTAACCTTTATGAATCAATTCAACATTTAGGAGTAAATTTAAATGATGTCCAAATATTTATTTTTTATTTCTTGCTTAACATTTTCTTCACAAATGTCCTAAGTGTGCTGTAGTAACTTTGGAATAACCATTTTTGTTTTTTTCAATAATTTGCTTTCTGATGACCTAGAAAGCTATGTAACGGTGAAGTTTTTCAAATGTTACTAAAAGATTTTTGCCTTTTTTTTTTCTAATAATGCCCGTGAATTTGTAAAAGCTTAAAATAATTATCGACCCATTTTTCTTACATGAGGCATATATACTTTCAAGCAACAATTGTCCTTTACACCTTTATATATGTATATATAAAATTTTTTTTATTTTTTTTATTTGCACTTTTCTTTCTCGTAACTTTACTTGCGAAACACATTCATTTTTCAAGTGCCCGAGATATTACTATAGCATGAAATGCTATTAATTAGATTTTGACATGCCAGAATGTTTTTAGCTATTGTTGAATACCCGTTACCTTTAAGCTTTACAATAGAAATGATGGCCGGGCCGTATCTGTCAAAGGCAAGCAAGGGGAGAAACAAGATAAAAATGGAGAGAAGAGTGAATAAAACGTCGCTAAAAGCTTTCTAATATGTTTTCAGAATAGAAAAGAAGAAAATATTTATTATATTGACTGTTTTCTATTACTTTTTTTTTATTTCTCTTTTCTTCAGTTGAAAATCTATTAAATTTATTGTTATTACAAAACGTTTTCCATTCGCTCTCTTTTTCTATGCTATTCTTTGTAACGAATGAAGCAAAGAGCAATAAAAAGCAAAGCAGAGAAAAGTAAAGTAAAAAACTTGCAATGGAATCCATAACAAATTACAAACAAACTATCGTAAAAAGAAAAATTTCCTATATATATATATATACTGTGGAAAGCATTCAAGGACACATATAAAATGATCTGCTTTTCATCTACTTTTACTGAATAGCAAAAAAAAAATAAAAAAAATCTAATCTCAATTTTAACAAAGGGCTAAAAACTGTACGCCGTTGGTTTCTGCCGTCGTTTCTAATACTTTATAGTTGCTCTAATCTGTTAATATGTATGTCATTGTAATTTGTTGCTTTGTCGTCATTTCAAAATGAGTAAAAATCTTGGCAAGGATTCACTATCTTTCTTCTTTTTTTTTTATCTTCCTTTCCTTGTCTTTTTCTTCTTCTGATGAGCACTCTACCATTCCATTTTCTTGCTATGTTTACTTTAAATTAATTGCTATTTTCATTGTATTTAAATTCCTTTAATGTTTGTTCGCTGTTTGTCTAAATATGCTTCATTTTCTTGTGCAAGTAGAAGCCTAAAAGTATGCAATTTTATAAAAGAAATAATTTAATAAGAAAAGGGCTGACTTGAATATAAATTGGATTTTTTTTGTTTCGTAATGAAATCAAATTAAATTAAACAGTATAATGTGTTGTTAAATACTGAAGGCAAGGTCACTAAGATTTCTCGAAGCAAAAACTTTTTTTAAAAGGACGAAAAAATTGTAAAACTTTAGTGTTATTAACAAGTTTAGTATTGTACATATCTACTTCTTTTTATGTTCTGGTCACTCAGAACATCAGTGGAAAAAATCATACTCTACATGTTCGCTTCCTATTAAGTACTCAAGGTAGTCACAATATGATGCAAAGTAACATAATTAATTCGTTAAGCTGTTTAGATTAGACACACCCCCACCAAAATGACTCAATTTATCTCACCGCTTCGACAGATCGCTACAGCGGCAAAAGTGAGACCAGAAGCTGAGTCATTTGTTCAATTCACTTTAGCAAGATACAACTATGTTTAACTGATATTAATTAGGTAGTTGATTTTTTTCTGAAGCAAGGTAAGTTAAGAGCACCCATAACTTATCGTTGCAGAATAATCCTTTCGCCTTCAAAACGGCTGCAAAGAAAACAGGTACATTTTCAGTGCTATTGAAAACCCCTTAAACTAATTTGCGTCTAAAAAACCGAAGTAATAATCAAATTATCCCAGTAATAGTATAAAACCTAATCCATATTACAACTCGAAATCCACTTGATAAAAATTATAATTAGGCTAATAGAAACTTATAAAAATAGCACAAAATATCATTCAGTTAGCCTGAGCGAAACGGAAGTCTACCATTTAGCCGTTAATCGTTGAAATATTACCGTTTTCTCCATTTTTTTCGAAATACCATCTTAAATTCGTAACTCAGTCAAACATGGTTATAAGCTAAATCAAATTATCCTAACGCTACCATTAAAACTTGCCAAAAGAGGGTAGAATATATTTCCCGCCGTGAAGCAGAAAGAAGCAAATGAAAATCAGACGAGCCTCGTTTACTTAAATTATTTACTATCCCCCCGGAATGAACTTCCAGGACATTTCCATATTCAAACGAAATATTTCGTTCCTATGAATTAAATATACACTTAGAAAATACGTTCTTGCTAAGCAATCAAGCGAAATTTGTTACTAAATTTTTTAAAATAAATCTGATAGCTTAAATAGACGAAAAATATTGGTATATTTAAAAAAAAAAGAAAATTTATGTCAGTGTGTGCGTAACACTTCCATAGCAAACGTGGGTTAATATCGATGGCCGAATGCATTAATTTAGGTAATGCTACAGTCTTTCCCGAAGCCTACGTTCCTTTTTCAAAACTCTGTCTTGTAACGAGTAAGCAATATACCTATAAAAATGTATGCCTAAAAACCAGGAACCCTTTGGAATATTCTCTTTCCCAATACCATTTATAAAATTGTACGAAACTCCCCTTGTCTGGAAACTCCACTTGTCACGTCGTACCGTACATTTCGTATTCACTTCGAATTACGTTCTTGTAAGACTCATAAAATTACGTACTACTCGTACGGTCCTACTCAAGTGATCAACAGGATTTGAAACCAGCCTTTTTCTTCTACAAACAGCTTTGAGATTAAAGGCGTGATATCAACAGGCAGACAGAAGACAAATATGCTCATATGAATATCTCTCTTGCTGTTCATATGCAAATCCATCAGCTCTCGCCTAAGAAAAAAAACAAAATTCTTGAAGAATTCTCATCAATCTCCAAAATTTCCTTTCATGACAAACTGCCAGCCAAATGTCAGTGAAATAAATTAACAATTTTAGAGAAAAGCGTAACGAGTTTGAATAACTATTAATAAAACATCAATAATTATGTACATACCATTTCATTTGTAAAGCTGAGAAAAAGTAGCTACAGTTTCCTTTAAGCAAGAAAACTCTTAGCTGCTCTCATAGAATTTCATTCCGGCAATCGGTGCCTTAAACATTTTCACATCAATCGCTGTTAAGAGTTTTGCTATTTTGAACTTTTAAATTTGTTTTTTTCTTTTTAGAAATTATCCGTATCTAACGATTAAAACATCCTCACACCACTACCTAATAAAATTTTTTAATTTCCAATTCTTAATTATTTAATCCAATGCACAGTATCTTACTTGATAAAGTTAATACAATGTTGTCTTTCTAGATAGTTGTCTTAATACAATCCTTTTTGTAATTAATTAAATGAATTCTTCTTAAGAGTCCCATGTCAAACAATGCTGATGCTTTTCTAATAGGAAAACTATACTTTAATACCAGTGCACTGAGTAACATATTTATCGTTCTATCTGCTATTTATACTATTTATAGTTTTAAAATGCTAACTAGTCACAATGTTTCCTATAACACTAGAGTCATTTATTGAACTTTTTTATTATTACACTGATAACTATGGCATCAAATCGTTAAAAGTTAATTTTCATTAAATACGCTTTTAAAATCCGAAAATTTTACTAACTTTGCAAATAGACGAATTTTTTCACTAACTGAAACAATCACAGCATTATGATAACATCTGTAAGATTGCAGTACTGTACGGTAGCAGTATTATTTTCAATTTCGCTGTTTTTATGTTCTGTCATTAATTTCTTTTTGGCAAAAGATTTTGTTGAATTTTTTTCTATTGATTGCTCTATTGTTTTAATTGAGCTTGCAAAACTTTTAATATAGTTAAATAAATGAGTAAATCTTCCATAGTTAAATAAATAAATATATATATATATATTCTTTCAGCAAAATGAATATAAAATGAAATTTACGATAATATTTTTAGGAAAATCTGATATAATTGTTAATTTCGCCTGAAAATAATATCAGCTATCCATATAATCATTTCTTTTATCAATTATATCCGTCTCCACGATCACGTATTCCTTTATGAATGAATAAATGAGTTGTATATGAAGTGAAAACGAAAAAACTTTTTACTTTTAAAACAAAGCCTAAATAAATGAAATTAATAAAATTGCGATCTGAAGAAGAAGAAGAATTAAGAAAATAGCTGATATTTAATGGAAATCCCTTATTTCTTTCTTTCTTATTTCTAGTATAAACGCATCGACATATCGAAATGTCGTTTCCATGTAAAATACTGCAAATAAATTTTAACATTCATGTACATCATAGTATTACATATACACTTATGTTTAGATACGCTTTAGAAAATAAACTAATTTTAACTTCTGTGTTAATGTGTTAGTTATTAATGTAAAACTATCTTTGAAGCAATCCAACTTAAATAAGATTTTGACTGTATTTGGGAATATTTATTACATGTTACAACCTACATCTACTACTTGTAGTACAAGGCTATGTTAAGTTTATGCGGATGTATACAACACCCAGAAGGACTTGAGATGGGTCCACGCTTTATTATACTGATTGAATAAAAAAGTGATTCTGAAGCGTGTCTGTTCGTCTATCCATCTTGTATTAACGCAATTTTGAGATTGAATATTTTGATGAAATTTGGTACATCGACCTGTTTGGAACTAACGCTATTGAACATGATTCGGATCAGACCATTTCCCATATAATGCCTAGTTTTGAGAAGTCCTTGTATGAATAACTGTCTTAAGCGAAGTGGTGTAGGGTACTTAATGCATGCATGAAATGGATTATACTTTTAACTGTTTTTATATAAGAGTTAACTGTTAACTATCCTATGGTCGGATCCAATTTTTGTGTTCACTACCACTAACTTAGTCGTGGATACCTTAACTTTTTTATGACGTTTGCAACATCAAAATAGACTGTAAAGAAAAAAATGTTCTTGTGGGAAAATGCGGTTCATTGTCTAACGATTAGCATTATCTTAGACGTTCAATAGCAATCTTATCATAAAAACCTACCCTTTTCTTTATTTTTATACGTCTAATACAATTCGCTATAGACGAAAAATTATAATATTTGAGCTCTTATCAACTATCACTCAATATGTTGAGAGTTGTTAGATTTTAACCTTGGATATGTAAAATGTAGTCAACGATAAGAGCATCATAACTTAAGACTTGCTATTTTTATTTTGGCACATTGTCACGTTGATGGCTGATACCATTCCTACGATAAAGTGTAGGTCCCTTAATTGTTAACTTACTCAGACCATATCCTTATACAGTGTAACGACTCACCTTCTTTTGATCGACAATACCGGTTTGTCTAGTTCCTAAGTTATGAAGTTTATCGGACTAATTGGTTTGCTAATGTGCTGATAGCATGATTTTTTGCACACTTTCGTAATTCTTATTGTCATTGAAATTGTTCAGCTTTTCGGAGAAATTTTCATCGAATCCTAAGTTAAGAATGAAATAAGGAAATATTATCCGAATTTTTTCGGCCTCAGTTTGGGCCTCAGTTCCTTACTTACTGTAGTCATGTTTGCAGGCAGATCTTGGGCGTTTTCATAACCTGGTCTTACCAATCGATTGAGAAGTGTATCTCCAATAATTTTGTAATTCTGACAATCCCCAAAAAAATAAACCGTTATACACAAAACGTAGAGCATTTTAATGTTAAGTATCAACATAGAGCCATCAAGACCCTCAAATCAAACATAGAAAAGTGTTGAAAACTTCGTGGGAACACTCCGACTTTGCACACAGAGGCTAGCTTCTGGATAAGTACGCTATCTTTTAATAAAAAAGCCATAATCGTTGCTGGTTGTCATAGTCTTATGTTCATAAAAAGCTATCAAAAATATTCTCGCAAGTTACAAATAAAAAATACGTGATGGGTCATATCTTTATTGCTCGTATGGTTTTTTTTTTTTTTTCATTTTCAAGTGTTATTTTATATAAACACATAAATGTCAATAATATATGGTCAAGTAATAACTGCCACAGCATTTTATTGATGTCATGTGACTATATAATTAAAATATGTCATATGTCAGTTTTTATGGCAGCCATAAGACAAGGTAAAGAATTTCACATACACGTTTTATTAATATTGAAACGCGAAGTTGAACAAAGGGCAATATTGGATGAATATCAAAATTTTATAAGAACATACGAAGAGATATTTATGGAAAAGAATGTACGAGATTAAGAGAAAAAATGATCTGAGTATGAATTAATTTTAAACGATTTCTTCTGGATACGGCTGTCTAGCGACAAACAAAGACCTACAAGTTCACCGTTCCATAGGAAGTCCGTAAAGAAAAAGAAAGATAGAAGGGTTGACATCCTAGTTTAGCGTTCGTAAGGTTTCATAAAGGATTTTGACAATACTTGGCCGAACAACTACGAGTTAAAATGTCACCTTGTTCATGTATTATAACTAATTTTTCTTGAATGCTCGATTCAATTGCATCAACAAAGTTTCTTACTGGATATCTGGGGTGTTCTCGATTCGTTTGAAAAGACCCAGGGCTTGACGTTACTTCTGCTACTTTTATAAAAGCATAGGAAGTCCGTAAAGAAAAAGGAAGATAGAAGGAGTGACATCCTTGCTCAGTATTTGTAAAATTTCCTAAACGATACGTGGGCGGACAAACACAGGTTCAAATGTCACCTTCTTCTTGTATTACAACTAACATTCCTTCAGTGCTCGATTCACTTGCATCACTTGTTATCAACAACGGATCGATGTGTGTGATGGTCCCGTTTCTTATGAAAAGCTCTCAATTCATTACGTATGTTTGCGTAATGGAAATTGTTTCTCGTTATCAATGATATGTATCTGTTAATGTTTACATTAGGTTCCCTATGTTTATCTAATATACAAATTGAAGGAAATCATTGTTCTTAACTATCCGAAAGTGGATTTAATATCTAATTTCAGTAGCTGAGCTTACGGGTAATTAGACGCGGAAGATCGAAAAATTATCGTCCAAGGTCAGGTTCAGCGAAAGCTGGTAATTGCTTTAACACATCATGCAAGAAACAATGTCGAAAGCTGCGACTTAAGCGAAGCCTAATTGCATTTTGAATACGAAGAGAAGACAGTCAATCTCAGTCAATCTTCTTCCGAAAAATGTAAAATAAATCTTATAAAAACTAGGCACCATTAAAATACCGCTGTGCATAAGAAGTGAAATTCGTTGTGGAAATTTTGATCCCTAGTCGGATGCCCGCTTTAGACTTTCGACATCACATTCACAAAGTAAATATGAGTATGAAATTCGGATAAGTATTTAACATTCAGCAGGTATTCAACATAATCTTAACGTTTTCGAGAATTTTTTGGAAACAAATGAAATTTCATAATTTTGCACCTGCAGATCTAAGGCTTGTAACAACTTTGATCACTTTCCAAGTTTATCAATCTGATAGTTCCCAATACAGAGCTCATGATTGACGCTATGAATATTTGTCTTCGCTGTTAACTTTAATTTTTCGTCCATCCGGCTTCTTAATGATATTTTACACTTCAGATTGTAACAGCTTTTGTCGAGATGTTGTAGGCTTTCCTGTCCGATATGGCAAAACACTAATTACAAAAATCTCTTCCATTCGATACACTAGCGAACCAACTACTTTTTCTTTTCAAGCTTTTAAAATGAAGCTACAGTCGCCACAAGCCCTGTATATTTGACTGAAGGTATTAAATGTTGCAAGATATATATATATATATATATATGTAGGATCTTTCATTGGGAAGGTTCGCTTCTAAGCAAGATGCAAAGGAATCGTTTGACAAGCTGCCTAACTGGGTGTGCTAAATCACCGAAAGTACACGTCGTCAGTAACGTGACAATCGAACCAGGACCATTTTGAAGGAAGTAAAGCGCAAAAACCGCATCAACTCATCACTTGTTGTGGTTTTTTTATTAAGATTTCAGAGCCCTAATTATGCTTGTTCGCGATCCCTGACAGGTAAAAATAATGCTCATCTCTTAAAAAAATTTTGTTGAAAGCTTTTGTAGTCTTTACCCATTATTTCAATATGCCATACAAGTGAATATTGATCTTTACCTGAGAATTTTCTAGCTTTTACTTGTCACGTGTCATTGCCATAACAGTTGCATACTGACAGCTCGGAAATGACGGGAAATATAAAACGACACCTCTTATTTAAAGATCCCAGAGTTAACGGCAATGAAGAGAAATATGAAGCGTTTTTAACAATGGCATTCGTCCATCTATATCGCTTGCTGCGGAAGATGTGATTAACAACACATTTTTCAATCATCATTATGCACACATACGCTTACAGGCACTCACAGACACACATATGTATATATATATATATATATGTATATGTTCTTTCTTTCAACTGTGAGCGAAGTTTTTTGCTGGTTTTCATATTCGATATGAATATTGAATAATAAGAACAAATTTAAGAGTAAATGAAGAGCAATCTTACACAAAGTTTTAAAACGCTTTAAAGGTAATTTGCACATATTTCCAAATCAACTCCGCTCTTAACGTGGTACAGGAATAGACGACCACTGTGGCCCTATGGTGTGTATTTTACTGTTTTAACCATTTATGTATATAAATACAACACCAGTAATAATATATATCTTCCCACGATGAATATAATAAAAGGCACTCCCCTTGAGCCCAGACCGAATCATTTCATATTTTCTTACAAAATGCATCGCGCATATAATATTCATTTTCCATTCATTCATTTTATTTTAAATTCCTGTTTCTTGGCGATAATTTTACTAATTCCCTTTTCTCCAGCATATTTTTTGTCCTTCCGTTCCAGATACCTACTTATCACCAAGCAAGAGAAAAAATCAATCGACAACAGCTCAGAAAATTATATTCGATTGTCACCATGTCTTTTATACTACTTTCCTAAAGAAAACTAAATTTCTATACCCTACAATACTTGATAGACGTAGCTGATTTTTGCGGATATTTGCGGAATAAAAATGAAAATTAATATGGTGTATGTGTTGTTGTTGTTGTTGAATAACAAGCGAACAACCTGGAAACTAAGAATGTTCACATTTTCTGTTGCGTAGGCGTGTCATTTGACTGGTTTCAAAATCTCTTGTAAATTTCTATGTACCGTACATTTAGGCAGGCGAATAGATAGACAGACGAACGGACAGACAAGCTTAGGGCATATACTTTATGAGGGCTTTGAAGCTTGCTTTTGCGCTATATAAAAAGGATCCCGATATCTGGATGCTTCATGAATGGACAATGAAAAATTGGATGGACTGGATTTCGGCTGCGAATCGTTACTGAAACGAAATGAATTCGAGCTGTTTTTTATGAACAAGGGCCGTTGTTAACGGTCTACGAAAAAGATATTGTAAGCCAAACGGTTGCAAACTCCGGATTGACGTCACCTAAGGTAGGGCTTTCTGTTCGCTGGGATCGGAGGCCAATCGCGCATTATATGCTCCTCCAACCTGAACGGACGATTAATTTCTCTCTCTACTATCGAGAGAGAGAGCGATTAAAGTTCACAACAAGCGTGGAGAAATAATCAGTAGGGAAGGCCGTATTTGTATTGATTGGTTTCAATACAAGACATCAAACATCCTTAATGGAAAGAGGACACGCGTCATGCAACTAACGTCTGTTTTGCTAACTGCAGAATTTTCGTAACAATTTGAGCTGATTTCAATAGAGACCTGTATAGAGACTCGCTATAGTTTTTCTTTTACAAATCCTGGCAGTTTTACAACAGCGATAAGCGCCTGGTCTTATTGGAAAAGCAGTGAGAGGTTATCGTTTAAAGTGGCATTCACGACAAACGCCCCGAACCTCTTCCTTATTGTGCCTTTTTGCTATCCTTCTTTACAATGCAAAAGGAAATTGATTCTACCTTTATGTATTACATTGCAGAAGGCTTTGTGCTAATGAAAATTCTTTAAATAAATTTCAAGGAAATTAACAGATTAAGTGTAAAGATAGAATTGTTAGAAAAACTTTGTACGCATGTATTTGAAAAACTCAAAGAAGAGCAAAGACGTTTTCAAATACTGAAGGCTTTTTCAAATTTTGCCAACAAGTGAAAAATTTTTCAATTGAAATAAATGATTAAATTGTGTTGAAAAAAGAAGAAGAAAAAAAAAAAGGAAAACACTTGATTTATGCTTCAGTGAACTGATTATGAATAACAAAATACACTTTCTATGCATACCACCTCGACGCCATCATCATCTTCTGTGTTATATGAATAACAAAGCGGAGAAAACGCATGAAAAGGGAACGTAGTGTTCTTGTGACTGGGAATATGATTTAATTTTTAAACTGACATCACAATGAAATCAAAAGTTCATATATATAATGCATATATATGTACATGTATAAGTATTTGTATATAGCTTTATAATGTAAAAAGAGAAAGTAAAGTGATCCACAAAAGCATGTATATAAGCATTTGTGTACGTAATATTTATTTATTTATATTTTTATTTTTTGCCTGATTGACTGATATTTTTATTTATTTATTTTTTCCTCTTTGGAACGCTGATGAGTATTGACAATGACACTGACACGTGTCAGTTTTCTCCTCTTGTCAAGTCAAAAGGATTCCTTTTTTTTTTTGTTACCGAGCTTAACATATACGTGAGCTATATGCATTACATATAGCTATGTATGTGCATACATTGTGAATGATGGAAGATCAAGGATTATAAATGTGTCTGGAATTTAAGCTTTATTGAAAATATTTATGAAAATATACAAATTCAGAAGAGTGCATTTGCTATAAATGTATGCATGACATGTGATACTTGTGTTTTCATCAACATCAACATCAACATCAACATCCCACATCAATAGCATCAACAAAAGGTTTTATTAAACTTATGCTTAAATTTATGAAATTTTCTTCCGGTCTTCAAAAAAAAAAAAAAAAAATATTCCAGAAACTTTTCAAATCTATAAGATTAGCTTGTAAGCCTATCAGGGTGTAAAGAGAAACACAAGTATTCCTATTTCCTATTGTGTTCAAAATAGAGGGTTACTCACAATGGACAATAAGTAATTAAAGAGAGGGGAGAAAGAAGAAGAAAATTTCCGGTTCTTTAACTGCCGCTGGTAACTGCAAACAAATATTTATTTGATTTCGAAACAGTAACGTGATAAACTTTTATGCATTTGAAATTAAAGAATTCTTCTAAAAAATACTGAAAGAGTGTAAAGCCTCGGAATTCTGAAACTTCACGTTCTATTAAATAAAAGTAAACATGAGATAACTTTTAGAGAATAGGAAGAAGACCGAATTTTTCTAATAATTATAACATTTTCATAAAGAAACCGCACCAATGCATTTAAGACCGAATGACTTTGGCTTCCTTTGCCTCTCTCTAGCAGCAGCTAGCTAGCTTTTTAGCTTAGTTTGACCTCAGAATAGTAGAAACTCTAATAACATTGTTGGGCACCATCAACTCGTTGTTTTTTTTCTTTCCTCAGAGCATCTCTGGCATCCACTTTGCTTACTTTCGGTTTGATTTTCACATTTGCTCCTGAACATCTGTACAAAGATGGAAGTGAGGTAAACATAACTGTTTAGACTTGCTTCTTCCTATCTATATATATATAGACGTCCTATATTGATCTATAAACTAAAGAATAAATACAATTTTTTTTTTTTTTTTTGATTATCCAAAGCTAGATTTAATAAATATTTTCATTAATTCGATTTATGGATAATTACGCGGGTAAGATGCAATAAATATCGTTCGCAATCGTTTTCGTGCACGCCCGTAAATTGAATTTACATTAAGCGAAAGCTGGAAAGTGCGTTAACAGTGCATTGAAGATCGGATGGACGGACCTATGGACAGAAAAGCGAGAATCACTAAACAAAACCTAGTACTAACCAGTAAAACCACTACAATGAGACATAGCCTATCATTAAATATGCCAAACCATTTCGTTTAGCCCAGTTAGTCATATAATGGCTTCTCGAAATAAATCTTTATATAAGCAGTAGTCGAAAACGGTCTGATGCGAACCATTTTCAATAGCATTCATTCGTTCTTGGGCTAAAATATTTTGATGAACCAAAAATTGGGATTTGTAAGTTGAATACAAGAGACACAACGAGACACACATACACAGACATGCTTAGGTTTAATAAAAGGTGGATCTATCGCAAGTTCTTTCTGGATGTTCTGTACAACCTTTACACACAATATTGATGTAGGCTACAATAAACGGAATGTTTTTGTTTTTTTTTTTTGTTTAATGATATCCTAAATATTGATATCAATAATTATCAAGGTTTTTCGCAAATGGCGCATTTTTTTTTTTTAATAAAGTTGTTTAAAAGCTAATCCAAAGTAGGTAAACATTTAAAGCGAATATGATACTCATTTTGCATTTTTATTAGATATAGCGGCATATTCGGTGATCGGTCGTTAGTCATAAAAGAAAATTATGTGTCTTCTTGTTACAATGGGTTTCGCAAAATGCATTCAAAATTTCAATTAAATGAAAAACACGTAAAAACGCAATTTTTGGGAGACCATATAGTTATTTTGATTTCACATCAATTTTGGTATTCCGAAGAAATAGTCATAAGAAAATTCCCCGATATTCGTTTTAATATAAGACATAACGCAAAATGCATAGAAAAGAACGCGGCTCACTATCGTCTTTTTTCTTTTTTGCAAATTTAAGGTCCAATTAAAGCCTTCTTCATGACAATATTCTCTTTGTCCTAAAGTCATTAAAATTGCGCTTTAAAGAGTTCTCCTTATCATTGAATTTATAAGGCAATTTATTTCTTTCGTCTGATGTTAAAAAGAAAAAATATAGTTTACTTTTTGCTCTTTAAGCACGTTTTGGCAACGATTCTCTGTTAAGGTTAAGGATTTTTTTATGATAAAAATATATAAAAAAAAAAAAAGGCTTAAAAATACTTAAGAAATGGTTTTATTTCTCCAACCATTTTCTAATTATTTTAGTACATTTTTTCAAGGGTTATTTAAATATATGAAATAAAATATATTCAAGAATTTTTGCTCTTTCGGTGTTTTCCTTCCCTCTCTATTCACTTGAGCAGAAAACAAATAAGAAACTTATATACATCCTAAAATGAAACTTTTATATTCATCAGCCTAAACCAGAGATGGGAAATTTTTTCCATCATCGGGGCCAATCTTAATTTTCATATCACGGCGAAAGAAGTTTCGACTTTTCCGTATTCTGTATGACTTTTCCATTTTTTTTAAATGGCCAACTTTATGACCTAATGAACAAAAAAAAAACACTTAAACGCGTTGTATACGCTACGCAGCTGAACAGGTACAAAAGGCAGACACTATCCATGTGCAGCACTGTTGTATGCGAACAAATTAAAGTGTTTGAAACTTTGAATGTAGTGGTCCGCAATCGGCGCGATCAGGCCCGCCGTCCAAGGATTTACCATGCCTGCTTCAAATAGGTACAAGGAAATTTTTAAATATTTCATTAAATGTGGGCATGTCATGACCCGGACCGGACGATTTTTGCGTCGATCTTCCATGTGATCCTGGCACACATTTATATCAACTTAAGTATCACCGATGTATAAGATTCTTTGTATTTTTGTGATGAGTTTATGGATGTATCGCGATCACTTTTTGCTGAAATTTTAACAAATCTTCGCACATGTTTTGACGGAAAGCTCGGGAATAACTTTCACGGATTATAAATGGAAAAGAAATGAGTTTAGATGCTTGTATGAAGGATTGTAGGCAGATCATGGTCGCAGCTTTTACTTTTTCCACAAGTCTTAACTTTTTACATACATTTCTAGCAAAATAGAGAGTTTCAATAATACGCCCAGAGATAGATAGCAAAGTGAGAAACGGAAGGAAAGGGGTTAAACCAATTCCGAACATTATGTTGATCAAGTATTATAAATGTATGTAGGACCTTTATTGGCTATTTTCGGATATCGCTTGCAGAACAACAAATCTAAAACACTCTCATCCCTCAACAGTGTGCGAGTACGTTTTCACCCTTCTGTACAAAAATAGAAAAAATATATATAAAAGCTGCCTCTCTGACCACTTGTCATGACTCTATTTGCTTTTATTTTTACTACTTTATAGATTCCTGTTGAATTGTATCGAATATTAAACATCAACGCAGTCATAACTTCCACAACAAAGGGCGGGTAGATAAGCGACAATCGAATAGATTCTTTTTTCTTTTTTTTTTTTGTATAAATTATGTTTCTTTCTGGTGGTGTATTATGATGCCCTTAAGGTATTTTTCTAACAACACGCAATTTTGTGCTCTGACATTTTGTGACAACCAGAAACGCAACCATACCACAAACAAGAAGGACCCTTTGGCTACTCTCCTCCTTACATTCTTGTTACTTAACGGTTGTATATTTGAAGAACGCATTTACCAAACCACTGAGCGCACAGAGATAAATAAATAAAAACATTATCAACATTCATAAGTAGACGAAAACTTAAAATAATAATCATAATGATGATGATTTCAAGTTTTACATTAAGGGCGCTATCTCTTCCTTTTCTATTTTTGTGGTTGCGTGGTGTCATGCTTTCGAAAGTTATACAAATATTCAGAAACTACAAATAAAGTAAAATATTTTTAATTAATTTCCTTTTTTTTCAATTGTATTTCAATTTATTGCAGAAGCTGCATAATTGGTCCGGAGCTTAGTGTTAAAGTCTGCACCATAGGCACTGTGATAAATCGTTTGGCCTATGCTACAGATTATTGTCAATTGGAAGGCACTACCGGGCGCCAATCACAGCCTATGCCTATACGCTGGATGGCCTGGGAAAGTGTACTGCTGGTAAGTGAAATTTATTTAGTTTTATGAAAAAAAAAAAAAAATTGTTTGACAAACTTAACCATAAGTGGATCAAGATGAGCCTTTGGGGCTCACTCGAACTTTGAACAGTTTTGTTATTTATATATATAAATATTGTTAAACTATAAACAAAGGTGGTAACATTTATATATTCCCGTGATTCTCGTAAGCGCTCCTTGGGCTCTTTGTCAAAAAGAAATGAGGAAAGAGAGAAAGCGACAAGGAGGTCAGAAAAAAATGAGGAAGGGAGACAGACGTCTTCACCGACTGAGTATTCACTATAGCTTCGACCCAAAAAAATTTTACATTTGAGATTTGAACCCGTAAACAATGACGTGGTAATCACCATTCTTTGAAAAATATATAAATATGTGAGTGAGAGAGAAAAAAATGTGTATTTCATAGCTGTAACACAACAGCTATGCTTTCTGTTAAAAAAAAAAGACCTCTGCTTTGTTGTACATCGAAGCGTAATAGAGAAACACTCCTATTATCTACGAAAAATAAACAACGTAACAAAACCTACTGAAAGGATTTCTTCTGATCGATTCGTTTTGATTATTCTAATGACTTATCCATCTGAATTTTCTTATACCTAGACGCCTTTGCGAATGCGAAGAAAATATGGCATAGGTAAATAGGTGTTTAGCTCCGCCTAACACTTCAACAGGTTTATCTTCACACAGTAAAAAAACCTACGTCGACCCCATAGCGAACTTTAAAGGAAGATAATCACACTTTTGAACTAAGAGAATTCTATCATTTAGTTTTCGTACACATAGCGCGGTGGGTCTCAGTCTAATATTTCTACGCGGGGCGCTGCCTTCCATACCGTACATCATCCATACATCATCAAATAATTAAACATATGAACTTTTCAAAGCGAGCTATTATATAGGCAGGGGTCAAAAAAGTGACCCGATCCGAACCATTTTCAGTACTTTTTGCACTTGGGCCAAAACACGTGGGTGCACCAAGTTTTATGAAAATATCTCAAAAATTGCGGCCTGCAAGTTGAACGTAGAGAAACAAGTCAGGCAGGCGGACAGAAGGACAGCCAAGTTGAGATGGATTCGGAAAATGTTTTTAAAAATGATTCTGAATCAATCGATGTAATAAAGGATAGGTGTATCTCAAGTTCTTCTGGATGTTGAGCATAAATTCGCACAAGGTTAATATAGCTTTGCACCGCGAATGGTACATGCTCTACGAATGTACAGAAAACGGACTTAAGTTCACAACCTTGAATTCATAATCTAGTCTAAAGCGAAATTCAATATAAATATTTTAATAACTTCCGTGAACTTCATAAAAAAAAAAAGAAGAAGAATTTTTTTGGTTTTTAATGCGTTCCCATTGCATTGTAAAAAGAATAGAAATTAAACTTTCAAGTATGAAATTGCCAGTTAATCGTTGCTAATAAAGTTAATTAACACTTCGGTCCAATAAAATTTTTTTAAAAAACTTTTTTTATTTAATCATCCAGTCATGTATGTTGTCTAAAATTTAAAATGCAAACGAATTCATTGCGTATAAAAAAAAAAAAATGTTAAGCCAATTTATTAAAATTTTAAATAAAATTCAACATTTTTAAATTAATAAAATATTTTAAGGAAATGAAAAAAAAAAAAAACGAATGAAAATAAAAGCGAAAATATATTTTATATATAGTTATATATATATTTTACTACACGTAAATGGAATTAATTAAATTTAATAAAATTAAAACTTTTTTTTATTTCATTTCTTATTTAAATCCGTTGTGTTTATTTGCCGGTCGTAATAAACTTGCGAATTTTATGTACAGAATATATTTTTTTTCCTTTTATTTTGTTCACATATATATTTTCAGGGTATTTTTCACTCGTTTTTCACTTACTTTTTTGTGTTGCCCTTAATCCTTTTGCCGCAGCAACCATAAATATTCATTTTACACTAATTTTCCACTTGATAGTCGTCGCAACAGTAGCTGTACCAACAGTTTAATACTGTTGGTAATAAAATGAATATCCCAGCCAGAGTATATTTTAGTCGAAAAGAGATTTAGAAAATGTACATAAAAAGCAGCTGAAAAAAAAAAGAAAAGGAAAATTATATCAAAAGCTTAAAACGCAAAAGAATTTGAAAAGGGGAAATGGATGGAATTATACCAATTCTATTGTTTTCCCGGTTTATTTGAGAAAAAAAAAATTATATTTTCCTTTTTTTTTTTTTTTTCCTAATTTCGTTAAGTATTTTTATATACTTGATGCATATACGAAAAGAGTTGGAATTTGGCAACGAGTATAAAGTGCAAAAATACTCGACGACCTATGAGGCGTAAATCCTAATGAAAAGTTCTCCACATAAACTATAAGTTCATATCATCTGGAGATACTTTTTTCCTATTCTTTTTTTTTAATTACCCGTACAAAACTGAAGTGAAAGCTGAAAAAACGGAGAGATAAGTAGTATACAGTTATATTTATATATATATCTGTTCCATCAAAGCACATCAAGGCTCCGAAGGCGTATGTTAAACAATGTGTGGGGCGAGTGGCTTACGACGAAGTTATTATTTGCGGGTTCAAATCTCAAGTGCGGTAAAGTTTACTTAGGCCACAGCTGCGATGAGTGGTCAGTCGGCAATCGCGTCTGAACACTGACACAGGTTGGGCACACGCTCACTAAGCTATGACCACCCCTTTCCTATCCCGTTCTCATCCCCCACTTCTTCCTGACCGCCGCCGTCACGAATAGGAGACATCCCCTATGTGATTGAGTTTTTTTCTCTCTTTTCTCTCAATTCCTTTATCTATTATCTAAGTCAACAAAGTCAAAAAATTTGATGATTACATGGATGTTTTTAGATATGCTACTAGATTTCAAAGCAGTGTCCGTGAGTAATTTTAGTGCCAACAACGAAATGTATAATTCCCAGTCTTTTTGTCATAGATTGAATACGAGAACACATGATTCTCTTACATTTGTGCTTACCCTCTAGAATAGCTACTGAAAATGAAGATTCAGTCTGCCATAAGATCATACCAAAGCGCCCTTTGGAAAGATCTCACATTCAAACAAAGAATTTAAAATTTCAAAAGCGCTGTAAAAGTCTTCAGCTAACCGAAGCACAAGAATTGAAAACAAACACAGAATATTTGTAACGGGCTAAGGACTGAGTACTTATTAGTAAGAACCGGATAAATTTCTTTTTATTTACGTAGTTTTTATCTCATTTCCAATGATTATCATCAATATATCATCAATTTGCATACATATCGCTGAAGAAAGAGGGAACCCCACAGAGTATGCATAGTTCTGATCAGCATCAAAATCCAAGTAGATTTCAGTCTGTCAGTCTGTCTGCCTCTTTGAAAGTTCCTGCACGCTGATGTGTATTGAAAATGGGCCAAATCGGTTGAAGAATACCCCTACGGTAGTACGTAAAGTGAGAAAACCTCAGTTCTTTAAGAGGAATAAAAAACTGGTTTTCTGCTCATTAGTCATAAACTACGAAAAATGAATCCACAAAAATATGGGGAAAGTTGATCACACCTACTCAATACCTTTATAACACACGGGAGCGAGCTTCAAAAGCATAATAAAGTATATAAAATTTTGGCCTGTCTCAAATTCGGAGTGAATCTAATCATGTTCGCGTACGTGTTCGCCCGTCCATCTGCCCAACTATGCACTATCTGTGGTAAACATTCTCCCTTTCCCAAAAATTAAGATATCGCCTATAAATTTCAAAAAGATAATGAAAATGACCTAAACCGGTCAAAGGACACGCCCACAGCGGCCACACATCTATGCCCACTCGTCTGTGCGTCTGTGAACACGTTTGTTTTCCGTGTTTTTTGCTTGCTACTCACAGAGTATAGCACACACGTTATAAAAATTTTCACTTTTATTCTGAGAATAGAAAAAATCAACTACGCCCACTCAATAGAATATGAAAATATAGTTCTCTTTCCCTATTTTTAGTCCCTCTTGGGACATCGGTGATGGGTATAAAAGATTCGGTTACAACCGAATATAATTTCCTTATTTGTTCCTTATACTCTTTACATTTATTTTACGCGAAAAAGTTTCCTACAGAGCCTATGCACTATTCGTAGCGAAATTTCTACCCACTTTCTTCTCTCACATTCGTCAAATTTATTAAGTGTCATACATTAAGTGCAAGCTGTAAATCTTGTCGACAGCTGAAGGAAATATTACCAAAGTGCATTAAGTAAAGGGAATTTGATTAACATTATGAACATGGAACGAAAACATGTAATTAGGAGAATACTGAAACGCGTTTGCGATTAAACGAAAATGTGTCTGTCGCTTACCGAAAGTATGCCTTAAGCGAAATTGTCTATTAGAAGTGATATGCGGAATTTCATTGCGGAATTTTTTATTCCTTAAATAACGTAGGTGCTGATCAGTGAGTAATCATATCAAGAAAATCTTGGTTTTCATAGATTTTGACTTGACCCTTGCCAGGCGTGTAAATTTCAAATGGACATTTGCCCATAGACGGCCATAACACCAGGAGGAGTAATCTAGGAGTAATACATATTTGAAGTACAGCACTAGCGTGACAGGGTATATTGAGGTTGTGCCGCCATATGTAACACGCCAAAGGGTTTTAAGATACATCCGTCTTTTATTATAGCGAGACTCCCTCGTCTGTCCGGCTGTCTATCTTTTCGTCTGTCCATGTAAATTTGTGTTCAAGCTACAGATCGCAATTTTTGAGATATTTGGATGAAATTTGTTACACGGACGTGCTTTGGCCCAACGACAAATGTTATTGAGAATTGTTTAGAGCCCCATATAACGCCCTATTTTAAAAAGCCATTTAAAAAGCTCCCCAACCAAATCAGATTTTTCATACCGGTTTGAAAAGCCCAAATACTATCACAAAACAAGTTTTGTGGAGAAATTTTGAAAATTGGATTTTTTTTTATATAAACTTTTGTTAACTGGAAATAAGAAGTGAATCTATTCTAATAATCTAAGCGTAACATTCACATCGACTACGAGTCTAAATCCTTTAAACAGACAGATAGTATTCTATGTTTGATGAGACCAGAGGGCACCGCTATTAGCTGTTATAGGTTCAGTAAACTGTTAATACCAAACGCTGTCAACAACGCCGTTAACCACCAATCACTAATTGTTTATTAATTATTTAATTAATTATTGTTATTTATTTTTTAATTAATCAATATTTTAATTTATTGAGGCGTAATTATTAATTAATCGAATCATTCACTGATCAAAGAAAAAGCAAAACATGGAAGAAGCTAAGCAAGACCATTTTTGGCATGGCATCCCTCTATGCAGCAAAATCTGTTCGTGAAACATTAGAAGCACACAACTGGAAAGTGCTAGCGCATGCGGTTTACTCACCCAGAAGAACTCGAGTTATTCCCATCAGTGGGACACGAACTTGATGAACAGCGCTTTAGTTCTAGATGATTACTTTAACTAGTTTGCTTCCAGCATATATCTCTACCCTGACCGTTCGACGGATGGGAAAAAGTGTGTAGCTAACTACGGACAATACGTTTTCATATTCGTACAATAAATAGGCAGTTTCTATATAAAAATTCCAGATTCATAAGCACTATGTGCCTAGCAAGGGTATCGGATATAGGTTGATTTCAGCGCATTGATCCGAAATCCCTGCATATATTTTACAGTACATTCTCTTAACGTTGCCCAATTCTCATCTTCACAGAACGTATTTACTATTGGGCTCAGTCTTGATACGCTTCCACAACTCCAACTCCCAACAGGTTCCAGTCTCAATACTCTTCCAAATTCATTAGCTAATCAAATATTTTAGTTTATCAAATATTTTAATTCTGTACTTTATTATTATATATATATATTTTTTTCATACTCAATTACCATTAAGAGAAATAATTTATGAACTCTGTCGAACCGCTTCGACGATTAGCTACAAGTTCTTAAACAAGGCAAGCTTAGGAAACAACTAGGCTAAGTAATTTTGATTAATTGTGAAAAAGTCTCATTGTTTGTCAATGGTGTGCATGGGAGACGACTTGTTCGGGTGTAATCCAAACTTTAACCAACTTTTAGTTGAGTTTTTTCAAACCATTCAAAGGTATCGGCATTGACGAACAAATATGTTTTGATTATCTCCTTTGGCAAAGAGAAAAGTTTTACCTCAGATAAAAACAGTTGTCACTCTGTTCACTTTTCATTGCAATTAAAGGGTCATAACAAATTCAGCTAAAATTCTCTTTTTCCACAATCCAAATAAACCGTATCAAATAAAAATGGAACCAATGAAAAAAACAAACAAAAAAAAAAAAATCAAAATAAAATAAAGGCATTGTAAATACTTTATGATGTTTACATTGAAAACTTCTTGATAAAAGGTAACCTTCACAGATTTCAACTTGTATGCCCTAAGTTATACCGTAGCTGTCTGTTTTCCTTCCAATTAGACATATGAATATCGTTTTATTTAATTATAAATTTCCGTCCATGCTTGTGGTTACGGTAAAAATCACTTTTCAGTTAATATTCATTTCATTTTGCAAATAATACAATTCTGAAGTTTTACCCGAAAAGTCTTTTATTATGTTACACAGAAAACGCATACAGACAAAAATAGACAGCAACCACGGCAATGAAAATTAAAACAAATGTTGTTTTGCGTTATTGTTGTTCTTACTGCTATTAAGGTTGAGCTCCCAAAATGCGTATAATTTTCAGTTTAATGCACTTGAGCAAACGTACAAACAAACCTAGAGGTACTTTCTCTACGCAAAACGCTAAAGTTGAGTGAGTAAGAGAATAAAGTTCAAGTCCTTTCAAAAAAACAAAATAAAATAAAAACAACAGCAAAAAGTATGATTTATTTGTTAAGAGACCTATACGTATACGTGCAAAGGGGAAGAGGAAGACCGAGAGTGAGGTACAGGCAACTTATAATTTGAAAAGCTCCACATACTTCCGTCAGATGCTTTGTTAATAATAACAATGACGATGATGATGATGATGATGATGCATTGCTATGCTCATAAGCACTTACTTTCAGTTACTATAGACATAACAAAAATTTTCCATGTAAATATATTTATTTTTCGTCTTTCTTTAGGATGCTCTTTGTATGTTTATATATATATATATATATATTTGCATTTATACAACTATTACTATATTTGTTTATATTTTAATACATATGTAGAAACCGCAAGATTTCCTGCTGCAAAGATCTTCTTAAGAAAGTCCTAGTTCTGGTATTTTGCTGTTTCTGCTTATTTACTCCGTCTATATACAAATGTATAAATGTAATAAATTCTATTAATGCAAACTTAGATACATTGTGTGCATGTTTATATGCAGAAAACTGCAACAAAATTTTCATACATCTGCTTCTATGTGAAGTGAAGTTTCATCATTTACACGCTTTCATCCACAATACAATATTTTTTTTAAATACCCACAAAATACATATCATCTTTTATTTGCATGGGTTATGCATGTGTGCGCGAGCGTAAGCGCATATATAAATACGCATATGCCTAGAGATAACTATGTGCTTTTTCACAAATACACATACGCATCAAAAGTATTCACAGTAGAGTATGATTGTCGTTCTATTTTTCGTTTTCAGGTTGAAGTCATATCATGTAAGCTTTACATTACTTTTAGTCTTTTTTTTATGCCCCCTTATAGATCAACTCCACCCGGCCCGTCCAAACGCGACCAGACCAGACCATACCAGGCCAGACCACATCAGCATCTGTATTCACTTTGTTTGCACATATGTTTTTATGTCCTCTTCTTCATGGTTTAGCATTCATGGCTTTCCACAGCTATATTTTTTTGTTCTTTTTTCTTTGTCTATTGTATATGAGTGCATGCATATGCTGGCGTGCGTGCGTATACTTGTTATCATGTAGTTAATTAATTTATTTAGTTTGGTTTTTTCGCTTATGGGCGAATTTTGTACGTACTTTTCATTTAAGTCCCATATCAGTAGATATACAAACGATATGCGTTTTACTTGTACATATGTATATATATATGCGTTTTACATGTATCCGTATGTACACCTATAAATATATAGATATACGAATATGAGGGTTTTCGTGACCGTTATGATGTGGTGGTTTTTTTTTTTTTTTTCTATATACCCTGTAAACCTAATACTTTTATTGTGGGCATATTCTCGGTTTTGTTGTTTCACCTACCAACGCAAGTGAAAGCCGACGAAATATTACATTTGTCATTCTCTTTGTAACTGAGAAGAGAAAAATTTCCTAACACTTTCGAGCAGCAGTTTATTCAGAGCAATATCACAGAGGCATTAGAGATCACAACCCAGTCACACTGTCTGATATTCTTAGATCTCATCTGAAGTTTGGAGATTTCAGAAAAGTCACAAATTTGCGAACACTTATGAAAAACAAATATGAAAAAGAAAGATAATTGCAACATTTTCGTGTGATTTCCTAATTTTGTAGATCAGTAAGTCCACATAAAAGCGTGATAAAGCTACTAATAAAATTCATTAGATCATACTGCAAAAGATTTTTAAAGCATTTGAAACGTTCTCCGAAATGTTATAAAAAATATAGAATCTTGCGAAAACCAAAAATTTCTTTCCCCTTAAGCAGGCGGATAAAAGCTATATACTATTTTTAAAGACTCTTCTGTATTCATCAGTTCAATGCTATAGAATTATTGACGTTTTGCAAAGGGATCAGAGCGATCAAGGATGACGGAAGATAAAATTTTTTAATCGAACACATGCTTATAAACATCTTCGATCCCAAAAGTTATAGATGAAAACGGGAAAGGATTTTCGGATTTCTACGAGCTTATCCCAGTTCTATGCGTATTCTAGGCATACCTACATAAAGATCACTTTTGTTTTTTTAACCTTGCCTTTTCAGTCAATCAGGCAGCTTCCTACCTTTATTTTCACGAGTTTGATAATTTCAAGGAAAATTAAAAAAAAAAAATTTTTAAATTTGGCAACTGCTTGACAGCACGTTAACTTAAGACTTAAGTCAAAGCATGTTTGATTTTGCCATAATCTGTCTAAGCAACCTTTTTTCTTGTATACTGAATACCTCAAATTCAATCGAAAAGTGTGGAAAGACGATTTTTCAAATGTGATTAATTATAATAAATAAATTCTACGACTAAAGTCTTAAAGCACTTGCATCTAAGGCTTTATTCGAACTGTACTTCACTTGAGATTTGAATCCACGACCATTGAGTTGCTAGTCAAGACTTTTGCCTACTCGGCCACTCAGGCGGATTGAATGAAAATTAAAAGAAGACACACTGCCCAAATCTGACACGGTTAGTAAAATTATGGTGCATGCGTCTTATAAACTTTTGCGACGAAATCAAGCTTATGCAGTTTTTTTAATGGAATGCTTAACAAACTACACATGGAAGCGCTGTCAGCAACAATTGGAACGCCTGAGAAGAGCATCACAATATATCGCATTTACTTAATAATCCTTTAAAATGAACCCATAATCGTAATAAATATATTTCTAGAAGCCAGCTAGTAGGCCCACTAGTAACCATAAAGACTTTGAATTGCCTTAAAGTAAATTATTCTTCAGTTTTCATCGTCATCAACTTGCACGTGAAGTAAGACGTAGCAACTAGTCCAGTTGACCATGCCCGCATTAAATTCTTTTAACCAAAATTTAAATTAAATTATTGTTCAAGTACTATAAGTAATACTATGGTAAATTTCTCCAAACAAGAATTGCTTTAATATTTACAAAGGAAGCATCTAAACAAGTTGTTGCTTAATTAATAATAAGCAGAAATATTGCTGTATTAAGGACATTAGAAAAATTTGTTTACGAGAATGTTATTTATGTAAATTGTCTTTGAAAGCTTTAATTAATAGAAACTATTTATTCTGTTGGCGATTTTTACCACCGAACCTTAACGTGCAGTATCTACAAATCAATAATTTCGCCCTCAAAGCAGTAATCAATGATTTCCATGACATATATGAAGTGTATGAACTTCAATTATGTTTTGAATATGTCTGTGAAAGTGTATGTGTATATGTGTGCGTGTGGGAAGAAAGATCGAAAATTAAAAAGGAAAAAACCAATAGGACAAAACGTACCGAATGGCATGTGTTGCTAGTCGTGAGACGAAGGACTTATACTATGTTGCCTTGCGGATGATTTGATATAGGCTAACGGAAGATTTTATTGATCCATCATCATTAATTTATCGACTTTAATTAGCTTTTGACAAAGGCAAAAGTTGAACGTAAGTTTCACGCTTTCGAATTCAATGTTAAATAAGGTTAACTTGGATGCACTTTTATTGCGTAACTAAGCAGAGATTCAATATCTAATAATAAAGAGAGAAAAGTGGCTGATAAAGGGGGTAAAGGGTAGGCAGCATTGCTGCATCTTCGAAACTTGCTAATTTTTTAAACATTCTTTCACATTTTCAGTTGGAATCACAAAAAGAAATAATGTTTTCTCGCACAATTAAACAAACAAAAAAATTATAGCCTGGCCCACTATAGAATGCTCTACAACACCCTACAGTTATGCAAATGACAACTTTTCAAAGGAGGATATTATGTGGAAAGTGGTCGAAAAAACTGGTCCGATGCGAACCATTTCAAATAGCGTTAGTCTTTGGGCAATAACATGACGGTGTACCAAATTTCAACAAAATATCTCAAGAATCGCGACTTCTAGGTTAAACACAACAAACTAGATAAACAGAAGGATAAGCAAGCGTAGAAAGTAGTTTTAAATCGCCAGCTATAATAAAGGGAGAGTCTATCTTAAGTCTTTTTGGGCGTTTCTTATATGCCCACAAACGCCCCTTGTACCACAAGTACCACAAGTAGTGTAAGGTGAAAATACCTCGGATTCATTCAGTATATATACTACTTGTTATCAATAAGAAAGCGTTGGTACCTGAATTAAGAATTATCTTCATTCGGTGCAAATTTCTGTAGTCTCAGCACTTCTTCTCACAAGCGATTCACTCGCATAACCAGCATCTAAAACGTAACGAGAGCAGGGGCATTTCAATGAGAACAATGAACGTATGATCGACCTTTCTAATCTCATACATGCTAATACTAGTTACTCATAGGTGAAGATAGAAAATCAAAAATGCATTAGCATACGATCTTTAATCAAAAAGGGGTCTCCCCTCTACTCGATGAAGAAAACTCGGAGGAAGTTTAAAAATATTGTTTCAACTACTTTAAGACTTAAATAGTATATGGTTTTGAAATCTCACAATTAACGAAGTTCACTTATTAGTTTACGATAGTTTTAAAGAGTCGAGAATTTAGTGAAAAATGTAGGTAAAAGGGATTGAAAAAAAAAAAACTCTAAAATATTGTAATTAAAATTTAAAAAGCCTTCCTTCCGTCGGTTGAATATACATGTATTCCATTCTAAGCATGAGTATCATTATCAAGCTGGCAAGCGGTGTTCGTTATTCTAAAAATTTGTTCAATTGTTATTTTTCAATTTTCTCAGCAATAATATTCATTTTCTACATTGTTTCATTTTATTTATTTTTCTTTTCATTTTTTTTTTTTTTTTTTTTTTTTTGCGAAAACTTTCTCTAGTCCGCAACCAAACTGTCATTTTCATTTAATCGTTTTCTACAGAACCAACCACAAAACATATCATGATATATATTTTATGCTGCTTAACCTCTTTTTCCTAAAGATAACCACTGCAAGCAAATATATCCATGTGTATATACATGTAAAGCAGGAGCTGGCAACATTAGGCCCGTAGTATTTGATAGACACTTTTAAAGCTATATTAAGTGAAAAGCGAAACGAGGGAAGAGTATAAATACTGCTTATCGAAATTTCTAAGAATATTATAAACAATGAATGAGTGATCCGCCGCATAATTTTCTCTTTAAAGTTCCAAAGTATCGGATCACAAGTACCAAGCCAGTGTTGATAGATTCAAATCGCAGTGCGCTATACTACTTCAGTTTGCAGTAGCGCTAAACTTATAATACTTGCCGATTGGGCACATAAGCCCACTCGACTGTTCCCATTCCCTCTCTATTTTTTTCCCTTTCCCCACCCCTTTCTGACTGTTAACGTGTTACGCACACGGTGGACATGTCCTGATTAATTGGTCACACCAAAGAAGAAAGAATCTACACTCAATATATATTCAAGAATTTCTTCTTCTTCTTATAAAGGCATCCAATAATAGGTCATTCACTCAAGGGTTTGTTGAGCATTGAATGTAAAAAATTGCCGACTTCTGATGTAGAAAGTGTCAAATTTCTCATAATTAAAAATTAATACAAAAATATGAAAAGAAAAATGAAATGATTTCAAAAACACACCGAACACACAAAAACAAAAGTAACACTTTTATTATTTTCCGCTTTAATTGGAAACTTTGCTTAATTAATGTTGACCCAATTAAGGCACAAATAAAACGTTGGATAAATGTGCAACTATTGTTTCGAAGGCAAAAGTTTCTCAAGTAAAATAAAAACAAATGAATTTGAAATATTATATTAAACAAAAATTTCGAAATGGGAATAATTGAAATCCAAACACAAGCTATTATAAGCAAGCTATGTAAACAAAATCCAAATTTAAGCTAATTTTACTTTTAATTTTTTTTTAATGAATTGTTAAGCAACAATTTTCGCTTATTTCACCCTAAAAAGTGGCAACACACATAATCGCGCAGGCAAGAAACTGATAACTGCACAGAGCACAGAATATTCATCTGTATTTTAAAAAAATATTAAATATGTTTAGTTTGCATAATTTTAAAAATAACAACCCTACACCATGCTACAGTTATCCATATAACGATTTTTCATAATAAGACACTATACGGAATATGGTCGAAGAAGTTGTCCGAAACTATCCAAACCGTTTTCAATAGCGTTCGCTGTTAAGTCCAACACATGTCGGGGAACCAGAGTCCATCAAAATTTCTCAGGAATTGCAGCTTGTTGATTGAATAAATCAAGCCGGACAGATGGACAGACAGACGGATAAACTTAGATCGATTGAGAAGGGCATTTAGAAAGTGATTCTGAATATATAGGCATAATAAAAAATGCGTCTATCTCAACCCTTTCTGAGTGTTGCCTACACCCGCACAAACTCAATATACCTTTTTGCCTACCCACATCACTTGCAGTTGATAGGAAAATTGTAAAAAAATGTTGAAATTTATCATTTAAAGCATTGTACGGCTTACGTTCCCCACTTTTTCCCATATCGCAATAGTGATCAGAAGTTGCAAAGTCTAGTCAATAAGAAGAACGGCGAACAAATCGCACTTCAGTGCTGTTAACTTTTCCTCGGAGATTGTTACGTACGAGACCGAACGTAAGTTCAAGTTGAAAAATCATCTTATCAATACAAAGCGGCCGTTTGTATACTAAGGCTCCGAACATTTGCGTCGGCTGTTTTCAGTAAAGTTCTTTAGTTACAGTTCTGAGCCCCTCTGATCTCTACATGTTATGAGCATAAGCTATATGAATATGAATATTTGACTATACGCTGAATATTGATTTTTTTACCCGCTTGTACCATTATTTTTTTCATTATACAGTCACAATAGAATACAAGAAATCTTTCCTCTTTGTGGAATAAACCTGAAGTTATATGTACATTGAAAACATGGACGTAAAGCGGCCCCAGCGCAACTCTAAACAAAATGACATTGGTCAGGCGTCTAGCCAAAATAAAATTAATAGAACCTTGTAGTACAATGAAAAAATTAATTAAATGAAGTGCTTCTCGTAAACGATATCTCGCACATCAAATTGTTGATAATGTTGCTGGGTATCTACGACAAATGGCGAAAGTCAAAAACATAGCTAAATGAATGCTAGAAGATATGCAAGGCATAAAATGTAAGGATCGTTTAAGCCTTAGAAAGTTGATTTGGGTGATGAACATAATTTATTATTCCCTTCATAACTTTCTGACTGATATTTTCTGAATTAGAATAGCACCTTTATCCGAAAATTTAACCAATCTCCTCAAATAAGCATCGCCATTGCGCTTCTAAGGCCAATTTTACCATTTTGAAGCTGATGTCTTGGATTCGGAATAAGCTAAAGACGAGCTTCGACGAGTAACTAGCGGAGAATTGCACCGCATACTGGTGCAGTTGTATTGTATGCTTCACCGCATAGGTCCAAACCGATAAATTTTAATTAACTCCGATTATTATTTTCACTTAACGATTCCGGATACTTCTCATAGGTTTACATCTTTTGTAGACAAGGTTTTGATATTTTTCAAAATTTATCTGTGAAACTGCCATTTAGGCATTTTTAATAATTACAGTTGCGCGTGAACGGTCAGATAAATGTTTAAAAACACTCACGTGAAGCCATCGAGCAGCTCAAGCCGTTTTAAAAAGTGACAAGTGAAAATCTAATAGATATAAACATAATGGCGGATCAATCTATCTACATCCCCCACACATTAATTGTGAATTAAGTAATTTAAAGAACGACAACCTTATAAAATAAGTTATATTTTTGTATATTATATCACTTGTGGTACAAGGGTGCGTTAAGTTTGTGTGTATTAACATGATATCCAGAAAAACTTAAGATATACCCGCCTTTTAATATATTGATCAATACTGCAACACTTTGTGAGTCTGATCTAAGCAGGTGTGTCGGTCCGTCCAGCTAATGTCTGTTCTTGAATTTTTCTGTTCAGGCATGGGATATTTTGATGAAGTTTGACACACCAACCTGTTTTCGCCGAAGTACAATTGTTCTAGAAAATGGTTCGAAATGGACCACTTTTCCGACCACTTCTCGTACAACGTGTTGCTTTGAAAAGTCGTGGGGCAAGGTAATCTCCTGGTGGTCCATGAATAATGATAATGTTTTCTCTTGTTTTGAAAATAAGTTCTATAAAGAACTGTACTGGGCGAAGAGGTGTAGTATATGTAATGGTTTTACCTTTTATATATAACCCGTTAACATACTAACCGAAATTTTTGGATCTTTCTCGGGTTTATTAAAGATTCTAAAAATTCGATTTACTGCGCAGTTAGGGTCAATTGTCAAACTTGCTCTAACACCGCCGTAACATACTAACAAATTTTTACTTCAGTTCAGGCGAACCTATGCGATTTTAAAATGGCGAATTACCTTTATTTCATTTATTTATTTAAAAATTTTCATCATTCTTTTTTTTTTTTATTTATTGTGACTAAAATGATTTTTTCTGTTTAATTTTCAGGGTAAATTTACGTCAAAATCGGATGTTTGGTCATTTGCAGTTACCTTATGGGAAATTTTAACGTTCGCCCGCGAGCAACCATATGAATATTTAACGAACGCTAAAGTTATTGAAAATATTGGTCATATGTATCGTGATAATAATCAATACGTAAGTTTTAATTCGATAGGACAATAAAACCATAAAAATCGATCAACAAAATGATTAAGTGAGAAAAACAACTGTTCATGTAATGCCACTAAGGATGCAGCTATAGGTGTTGCGAGGTAATTTTGCTACGAGTACTATTTGTCCGCTGCTTCCCAGCTTTCAAACCAAAATGTGATGAGGCCTGGTTTTCACTCTACACAGAAACCAAAACAAAAAAAGTTCCGGCACTGTCAAGCCCATAAAAGATCTCCCGGGCAGACTTTGTAAGGTTCTGGGCGATGATTAAAGATCCATGTACTTCAGCGTAGTTAATAAACTACACGAAACGTTTATAGTTTGAAAACCGTTCGTATGAATTCTATATTTAACGAACAACGTAAGGTTAAATTTATTTGCCAATTAGCGACCCTATATACTTCAATAGAAATTCGTAGATAAATATTCACAAATTTTTGCCATGTGACAGATTCAACTCTCTATACTCCACTTGGGTTAAAATTTTCCGTAGGTATGTGGTGCCCAGAAGGGATTAAAATGGACCCGTCATTTATTATAACGGTTCAAAATCATTTCCTGAACCGATTTAAGTTTGTCTGTCCGTACGCCCAGCTCACGTGAGTCCATGTATATTTGTATTCAATCTACAATTTGTTTACAATCTACAAATCACACCTTATTTCTCTTTTACATTCATTCTGGGTATAGCGATTTTTTTTTTTATAAAAATTCTTATATAAGAAAAATTTCCAAAGTCTTCGCCAATAATATTTCGAAGTTTTAGATTTAAAAAATCTGAATCCAATGGACTAATTTTTGGGACCCTCTCTTGTACAATTGTTCCTACGAAAAGTGTTTGTTTATATGGCGGAAAGAGCTCATTTTTTCCTGGTTATTTCTTATTGTGAAGACGGTAAATTGATACTTGCAGCCAAGAAACCACAGTGAAAAACTGATTCCGAATTCAAATTACATGTACAGTTGTTGGGTCAATTATGTTAAAACTATTTCGTACTTCTTTCTATACCCATCACAGAAGGATGAGGGGGATGATAGTGATTTTAGAACACCTACAAAGTATATATGAATGATTAGCATGAAATTTCGAATCGATTTAAGCATGCCCGTCTGTCTGTCTGTCCATCTGTGTAACGTGTACACATTCTCTTGGCCACACAAATGAAGCGACCGCCTTCGAATTTAACAGAAACATTGAGAGTTATTTCCCGCGAGTTGGCGTTAAAAATGGGCCAAAGGGACAAAAAAGCTACGGCAGATAAATCTGAACATACATATAATGCGCGAAAATTTGAACATATATTTCATGGGCAATGCTGCCAACTTCAAATTCAGAGCACATCTGTTCGTTTGGCCACCTGCCCACCTTCTCATCTTCTTAATGTTTGAGATAAACATTCTCCCGTTTGCCACAAGAAAGGTATCGCTTAGAAATTTGTAAAAGAATTTGAAAATAACCTGAACCGGTCAAAAGAAAGATCGCCAACGCCCATATGCTTATGCAAAACAAAAAAAAATGTGAACGCCTTTTTTTCCCGTGTTTTGCTTGTTACTCAAATTTCTCCCCTTTTGTTCTGGAAATAGAAAATTTAGTTCTTTCCTATTTTTATAATCTTTTTTAGGGCAATGTTGATGGGTATAAAAGATTCGGTCGCGACTAAATATAATTTTCATACTTATTTTTGTTATACTTAATACAATTAATAAAAATTTTTCTTTAGGAATTGCTTATCATACCAGTGAATTGTCCACGTGAAATCTACGATTTGATGTGCGAGTGCTGGCAACGTAATGAAGCTAATCGTCCCAATTTTCGGGAAATTCACTTGTTTTTACAAAGGAAAAATTTAGGTTTTAAACCGACACTAATGACATATTAAATAAATCATAAAAAAATAATAATAAAAAAAAAAAAAGTAAAAAAAAAAACAATTAACAATTTGTCTAATAAAAGTAAATAAATATGAGAAAAAAAAAAGTTTTGAAAACTAAAAGCGAATTTATAAACAAAAAAAAAAGAAAAAAACAAAAAATAAAACAAAGAAAAATTACAAAAAAATATCAATTATTTAAGTTGAAAATAAAAAACTAAAAGAAGAAAACCTTTTTAAAAATTTTACCTCTAAGCTTCTCACTCAGAAATTGTAAAGAAACAAAAAAAAAAGTCTTTATGCTTAAACCATTTTGTATATATTTTAAAAGAACAAATTTAATTTTAATTTCTGCCGATATTTAATAAGCAAAGGAAATGAAAATGAAAATAAAAAATATCTAAAATCCTAAATATATATATATACATATATATATATATATATATTTTAGAAGTATGTTTGTGTATGTGTACCTTCCTCCTATTGACCTGTTACCAGTCATTAACTATAATAAAACTCATAAAAAGCAATTATATATATATATATATATATAAATATATATATAAATTATTTCTTTCAATTTAATGTTTAAAAAATTTAAAAGAGAAATAATAATAAATATAAATATAACAAAATCACAAAAGAAAAAAAAAAAAAAACAACTTGATCCCTAACCTGCACACGAAAAAAGTTCTTTCGACAATAACTATTCTCAATTCTCGAACTATTCGCGTACTTAATCTAAAAAAAAGAAAAAAAATATTTTACACTCACTACCAAAGTTTTGTCCTTCCGTTTATCGTATCCAAAAATACGCGCAACAAATTGCATAAAATATTAATTCTAAAAGTAGATGCGTTCGCTCTGCTCATCCAGGTGTCAAATCAACGGAACATTGTACATTCAGAAGTTAACTATCGAATTCCATGACCTATATACAGCTGCAAAGAGAAAATCTATATAAAAGCATCACTTTTTTCCATTCCCTAAAATTTAGAAAGCTATCGCAAACGCAGAAACCGATATACTCCGTGTACGAAGAAAAAGCCGTAAGCGGAAGGGCAGGGTTAGCGGTTTTATAATTCGATAAGTGACTACTACTGCCAAGCAAATGAGAGCTATAACCGAATATGACCCGTATTTGACATTGAACGTAACCCCAATATTTACTGATTAAATTTTATTCGTTACGCCTACACTACTAGACTGCTGTTGGTACACGTTATATAAAGCTTGTGCAGATGTGCGCAATAAGCAGAAGGGCTTGATTTAAAGGCACTGTTTTTTATACCAATCGACTCAGCATCACTTTCTAAATCGATTTGAGTTTGTCTGTCCGTCTGTCCTTTTTGTTTTCTTTTGTTCGACCCACGGACCGTAATTTTTGGGACATTTTAATGAAATTTAATATACTGAGGTGCTTTGCTTCAAACGCAAATGCTATTGAAAACTGTTCGGATCGGCCCACTTTTTTGAGCACTTTCCGTACGACACCTTAGGCATTGTGACTGTAGACTAGTATAAGGTATTCAATGATGGACTGTGAATTTTGTTGCGTGCGTAATCAAGCATTGCGTACTCGTGAGATCGATTTTGAATTGACTTGAACAAGTCCACGCATCCGATAATCTGTTATTAGAAATTTTATTATCAAATATTTGAAGAAAAAACTCAACCAAACCCAGTACTGCTTAACTAAAGACCAGTTTTAGAAATTAGTAAGTACGATCCACGTGCATGATCCCTTAGATCTACTATACTAAATATGGATCTTTTAGGTCCTTTACACTGCCCGAAACTGAAAAAGCTGGAACACGGAATAACGAGGATAAGAGTCAAAATTTGCGGCAAATACCATTAGCATATAGTAGAACCATTGGGAAGAGCCGCGCACTGAACAAAAACTGAATCGATATGCTAATGTACTAAAAAAATTTAATTACAATTTTGCTTCTGTATATGCTTAAGGTAGTGGGTACATAGAGTTCGCCCCAAGGCGAACATTATTCTCATATTTGTTCTTGTTTTTTTCCAAGTATTTTTCGGGTGCCTTTTTTTACGTTGAAGTATTTTGTTTTTTCCTTTTTTTTTAATTTAACTTTTCATCTATTTTCAGTATAAGTCCTATTGTATAATAAGCTTTGTCTTCAAAGTAAAGGTTTCGCTGAAAAGAAAAACAAAAAAAAAAGTTCATCATAAAGAAAATGTATAAAAAGGAAATTTAAAAAAAAAAAACTTTTTATGTATAAATTATTCATTATTCATTTCGCTTAAAAGCAAAAAATAAAAATCTTTAACGTAATGATTAGAAAAATGTGAAACAGATTCTAAATATAAGTATATTGGGAAAATTAAAATATTTTTTGCTAAAAAAACTTTAAACATGTTTTAGAAAATATGCAAAAAAAAGGCTTAAAAATTGAAAAAAATATTAACTTTATGTATAAAAACAAATAAAAATTCGCCCACGGGAGAATATCGATTATCCATCATCTCGAGTCCAATAGATTTGCAAAATTCATATAAAGAATGATTTCGGAGAAGCAATGCGTAAAACTACTGCCTTTCTCTGCCTATCATGTCAGCGCATTGTTTCTGCGGTAAAATGTCTGAATAGTTTCTGAAAACTTTTCCGTTATCGTACCATATGAACTCGGCTCGGCTCGGCTCCGGGTCCCTTAAGCCAACTATTCCAATACATAATAGAACGAAATAAAAACTGTTGGTGGATAAAGAAAGCAAATAAAACATTCATAGTCGATTAGCATCCGCTGTTAATTACTCCACACTATCATTAAGAGTAAAACATTTACGGGGATTGTCTGATAAGTATTTATGTTAGGATACGGATACTACTTTTAAAGTTTATACAATGATCTACTTTTAAAAACTTGAAACATTCAATATTAATTGCATTCCATAGTTTGCGAGTTTCTTTACTTAAACCGAGGAATTTTTATCCCTTCGTTGTTAAAAAAGGAGATAAACCTTAACCTAGAACAGCAGTGAATAGTATAATAGACTATGTGGAAGTTGCCAGGGCCTGCAGAAGATCACATCACTCAGTCACTTTTTACACTGTTGCAAGTCGACTGACATTAGTAGATCGTGCTGTCTTCGATGATTTTGTGAATCTCTTCCTTCTCGCACCTGCTCAAGGCAAACCCAAGCACACACGTTAGCGCAATGGGATTATTTTTGGTATCTTCCCTGACCAAAATTAACTTAATAATAAAATATGTGCCATTTCGCTAATTGCAAACCCTGATGCTTAGCTAAGCCATTTGCCCCTAATACCGTTGCAGTATTCTCTTCGGTTTTACAAACTACCACCATGCTTAACATAACCTAATTCCAATATATAGTTTTTCAACTTGCGGCCATTACGAAGAACTGGAAAGTTTTACTCAATCGCTTCCACTAGATTCTAGATTTCTAACTTGAAATTGTTTGGTTTTCTAATGTTTGCATATGAAAAATTTATAATCATGTTCTAGCGTTGTGACCATTTACTTACTAATCGTAGGATAGCACATCGTGTTCAAATTTTATATTCCGATGTTACAGTAAAACCCTTCCATATAAAGTTTGATATAAAACTAGGTAATTAAATCGCGAAAACTTGAAAAAGCCTCTGACTGCGTTATAAATTTGGAATTGTCTGTGATATTACTCACAAAGCCAACGAGAAAAAGATAGAAGGCGACAACTGAAATTTGAATGCGTCAATCGACTAAATTGTCGCGTTCAGAAAATCCGCGTATGCTGAATGCGTCCAACGCAACGTGCCAAAGTTTGACGTGTCGCTATCGCAGGCTTAAATCGATTGACCTAGAAGACACTTGGTCTCAATAAAACGGGCGTGACATATAGGATGGGTAAAGCGGGTCCTAAATGATCAATATAACTTGTTTAAAACAACAAAAATAACTTCTGCGACTAAAAGCAAGATTAGCATTAGCAACCAAGGACTAAATGGTTAGTATAGTCGGGGGTTCTCTCATACAAAATTATGGCAGGGTGTAGAATAGTTTAAGGTATAACATTAGCCCGTCCGGTAAGAAAGTTTCAATCGTCCACCTGTTTCCGATAGGGTTTCCTCATATGTATTTCTTGAGTGTAACCGTTTGTGAAGTGTTTGTTGGATAAAAAGTGGAACCGACCCTCAATTACTGCCGAACTAGCTAGCTTTACAACGACACATGCGTGGCCTGTTGACTAAATATATTGCTTTCTGTTACGCTGTTATACCGGGTACAATTCCTCGAATATTGAATCTTACAAACCCATTAGATCGACACTGTAATATAGCCAAGACGAATTCTTGCAAATCTTTGAGGTTGAATTTCTCGATTTTGTTTGTGATATATACGTAATGGTAGAACGGCATTAGGATTAAGGTGAGGGTAGTTTGAATTGTGGTCATATTGACTTTTTTAGTTCATTTTCTCTTTATCTCTTTACTTTCTTTTAACATATTTTTGAAGGTCAACATTTTCCCTTATATCATTTCCCTTGTTAATGTTGCCGAAGCGTGAGATTCGTAATTTAAAAGCAATATTTAAATCTTCAATTGATATCTTCAGACCGTTTTAAAATCCTTATCCATAGCAAACAAAACGAAGGATCCCCACTAATAAATAGTAAATAAATGAGATATCAAGCATGCATCTGAGATGTTTAGGAAGTTAGTACACTTTCTCTGTAGAGATCTTTGTTAGCAGTTAAGACTTACATTTTTATGTAGACGCGTAAAAATTTTCTCGACGCCATAAAAACTTGAACATTAAATAAGAAACTTTTGACAATGTGTTAGTAAACTTTTCACCTAATTAATATATATACGGATATATATGGCGAACGGTTAAACATGTATACTTATTATACATTCCTCGTGTATGTTCTATTAAGATATTGTTTGTTTCACTTACAACGACTATTGAAATTTATGTTTTTTCATTCTAATAATTATTTGCTTGTTATGTGTACATAAAATCCTCTGGCCTGAATATTCATACTTTAATAAATCATTGTTATTTCTTACTTAAATTGAATTGAATAATATAAAGTAATAAAGTGTATTTATCACTTGTACTTATTATTATCTGCATCATCAACATCATCATCATCATCATAATCATTATTATTACGAATATTATTATAATTATAGGGTCATCAAATAAATGCTTCTTTTTTTCTTTTTTTTTATTTGTAAGAAAAGCTAAACGGTAAAAGATATTAACGTTAATTTTCTTGTATATATTTATTTAAGGATTGGTTCATATCATTATAGCTCCACACCTCTTGTGATATAAAGGGGCAAAAGTGCTTAAGATCGACAAAGCTTCTATTATACCGATAGTTTCCCGGTCATTTTTTGAATCCAACTAATCGTGTCTGTCCGTCCGTCCCACTGATGTTTGTCCATGTAAATTTATGTTCAAGCTGTAGATCGCAGTTTTATGCTATATTTTCATGATATTTGGTTCACTAACGTGCTTTGATCCAAAAGCGAACGCTATTGAAAATAGCTTGGTTCGGTCTACTTTTTCGACCATTACCCATACAACGCTCCAACTTGAAGACTCAGTAAATGGAAAATAATGGCAATTTTCAAAATTTCTTAACAAAACTCATTCTGTAATAGGGCTTGGACAATTTTGGTTTGGCTGGGGCAATTTTTTGAACCACCTCTCATATAACCGTTCTTACGGAAACTGATCCTTTATACAGTAGGAAGATATAATTTTTCATATTTTATGGTCAAAATTAGTATCGTAAATTCATATAGAAATCAACTTTGCCGAATTTGGACTATTTGGTCTATTTTTTAAACACCACCGCATACAAGGATTAACCTAATATGTGGGCTTTTATGCGGGCAATAATGTGTAACTTTTGATATGTTATTATCAAAAGAAGTGAATAACTGTATTATGCGAAGTATAGTAGGGTATCTACTTCATGCCAGATCAGATCACTAACCATGTCTCTATAGCGTTCTACACTGAAGGTAACTGCAATGCGATTTTCACGTTCAAAAGTGATATTTTCAGCCGACAAACAACACCTGAAAGTTAGTTTTGTACAAATAAAAGTCCTTTACGAACTTGAAGTAGGGCAATAATCCTTATTTAAAGCTAAATACCACTTGAATGAAACATAACCGTAGGCTCATGGGTAAGCTTTAACCATTTCTATGCGGTGTAAGCAACTAAGCCAGGATCCAAGCAATATGCTGTAAAACACTGTAAGCCAAATATCGTTTAGAAGTGTGTGGGTTGGTTATGTTTACTTTCGGAACTGCAAAACGGATGACCCTATATTATAAGCACAATCATTGTTTGAATGAAAGCAATGTTTATGAAAGAGTCTTTATTGTTTTATAATTTCACAGTTACTTAACTACAAATAAACATGTATTGAAAAATAAAATGACAACATAAACAACAATAGCAATAATATTAATTTTAACAAAAGCATTTAAGTGTCATATGTCAAATGTATGTAAATTAATTCATTTATTTTAGTGTATGCAGATATGCGCACGTATGTAACTATGATATTTTTTTATTTTTTTTTTATTTTTTTTTTGGATCAATTTTTTTTTGTTTTTTTTTTTGCTACACTTCTTTCCAAATACTTGTGACTGAAATTAATTAATTATTTAATACTGCATTGACAGGCACACATACACACACGCACACGCACACATAGACACAAACACACAGCTCTATATACAACGCATTCAATTTTTCGATTGCATTCGTAAAATCTTTACCAAGAATACATAAAAAACATAATATTTATAATTACCTACATTTACATACATATTGAATTCAATTTGGGGAAAGAAAGCAAACCAAACTAAAAGAAAAAAGAAAAACACATGAAAAATAAAGCACAAAAGCAACAATCAACGTATGAGAAAAAAATAAACATACAAAAATAAACTCAACTAACTAAACTCAGTAAAAATGATAAAAAATTGAAAAAAACCTTAAAAAGAAGAAGAAGAAAAATTGAACAACAAAGACAAAAAAAAAAAAAAGAGAAAGGAATCGAACAACAAAATCAATAACAACTACAATATACCGAATGGGTATACAGAAACAAAAAATTTGAAAAATGATTATGAATATCACATAAGTCATTGAAAAAACTTGAAATCAAAAAGTTTTTAAAAATAATAAAAATCGAAGGAAAAAAAAATCCTCTCAGACAATTGTCTTATTTCAAAAGGTTTTGGCCTGCGTGTAGGGTAATTTAAAATTCTCTTAATATTATTGGTTATCGTAGAAGTCTTGAGAATTACAAAATAATGCAAGAAGTTAAACAACACTGTAAGTATTTTAAAAAGACACGAGATATTTCAAATATAAAAAATAAAATAATTATATTCGGCTATGACCGAATCTTTTGTACCCATCAACTAAATTTTCATACTCTATAACCGTAGGTGGGTGTGGATGACGTTCAAATTTTTATCGTGCATGTGTTGTATTGTAGGAGTAAGAAGCAGAACATACAACAAGTGGAGGTTTTCTTATTTTTTTATTGCATTGTAGGCGTGTCCTTTGACTTTGACTTTGAGTAATTTCCAAATTCTTTTGCAAATTTGTGGACGATCGCTTCGTTTTTGCGAACGGACGAATGTTTACGGAAGATACTACCCAGTTGCGCAAACGGACAGATGGACATGCTTAAGTGTATTCCGAATTTATAGACTTTTGCTTGTTATAAAGTTTTTACAAAAAAAATTATATTTGCATACATTGTGATATTGAGTAGGCGTAATGAATTCTTCCCATTTTTGTTCGAGTACTGCAGCATCGCTGTTCAAAATTTTTGTAAACTTATCTGCTGTAATTTATGAGTGGTGAGCAAAATACCAATGTTTTATTCCTTTGGAACTGTAGGCTTGTCTTTCCATCGAGTTGTCATGGTTTCAATATCAAGGGGCGTACAAAAATTTCCAGTGCTTTTGGTAAATATGTAGCCGTTACCATTACATAAACGGACAGACGTACATGTTTGAATCAATTCAGAATTTGATGCTGATCAAGAATATATATACTCTGTAGGTTGCGTGAAGCTTACTTCTGAGCGTGTCTCAGATTTTAACACACATCCCCCCCCCCCCCCTCTCCCCCTCATCCTTCGGTGATGGACCCATGGACTATGACTTTCGAAAATAAGTCTTTATAAGTACAGTAGTTAAGAAAGTGATGCCGAACCACATCAGTGCATCAAATTTTGTTAAAACATCTCAAAAATTGCGGCCTGTATGTTGCATACAAGAAAACAAAACGGACATACGGACAAACGGATGGACAAACTTAAATCGATTCGGAAGGTCGTTCCGTACATGCGCAAAAAATTAATATATCCTTGTACTATAAATGGTGTATGGTATAAAAATCTTTCAACTGACCACAAAGGAAGGCAGAGAACAGCAACAAGGTGTGGCAAGCAAATAACTTTCTTTTTTTTTTGCACAGAACTGGGTTAATCAAAAATCCTAAAATCTATGGTCTCTACTGTATTCGGGAAAATTTATATGAATGAATCAGATGCAAAAGCCGTCGATTAGCTAAAAGAATAGGATCAACTTTTTTTGCTTTTGTCCGCTTGCTCTATGGCCAGTTAATAGGTTTTGATTTTTGAAACTGTTTGTGTGTCTTTCGCAAATATTTATAGATGCAAATGCTAACTGCGGCATTAGCTCGTTTGAAGATCGGTGCACTTGATAGACACTTTCGCTATATAGGTTCCCCGATGCTTCAAGATGTGCACCATTTCGTCGTCTCTTTCAATCATCAAAGGTAAGATTGTTTGTTTGCGTATAAAAAGCTACCGTCATACGTGAACGATCAGAAAAAAGTGCAGACAAATAAAGAAGTGATCGCCTGAATGTCTCGAATACTAACATGTACTGAATATGCTGAGAAAGCAATCGCAAAACCAAGTAAAGGAACCGAAGGAAATTTAAATAAATATTTGCTTGCTATGCAAAGTTAGATAGATGCCTTTAATCAAAAGTTGCTTTGGTTGAATTATCAACATAAGTTCAAACTTAATCTTAATTTGCATTTAATTTTCTACTGTAACGTCAATAGTTCATTAGAATTCGAGTAAACGAGACAATTGCTTAAGTTATTTGTCCTTTCATTTCGCGTGACATCACACCATTTTCCTACTTCTTCCACTTGTTGACCACCGCCAATGGAAACCATTTGAAGCCAGTAAAACTTCATTATAAAAACCACTTTATTTAAATTATACCAAAAAAAAATAAAAAAATATAAAAAAAAATAAAGAGAATAATTTAATAAAAAAAGCAAACGAAAAAATTTTATCCCATACATTTCTAGCTGACATGAAAATCAAGACAAAACAAATGAAATGAAAAAAAATAAGTCTTTGAATCCTAGAAGAAAAAATTCAACATTAAACACTGCTTTGCTTGTTCGATTTCCCCAAGGACTCGTGAAGCATATTAAAAAAAAAAAAAAAGTAAAAACAAAAGTAGAGACGGCAAAGCGTCACATCTGTGCTTGATTAATTTCCTAATATCCCACAATGGTAGGTAAACACCTTTTTAATACCGCAACAGACATTATTCTCTTTAAATACACACGAAAGTAGCAGACAGTTAAACAAATACAAACGCCGTTCCATGTACAATTATTTATTGAAAAATGAAAAAAAATTCCAAAAAGTTTCCTAGACACGCAATACGAATAAAGTAGTGAGTGGTTGTATGGTATGAAGGAAAATGAATCAAAAAAAAAAAAAAAAAAAAAAAAAATGTCAACAAAATGAGCTCAATAAAAAAATGTAAGTACGAATGTAAGGAAAGTTATTTCGAAATAATAATGACAACCTTAGACAAACACGAGAGCTCTCTAGGATAACCATGGTAGCAGCAGAAAGAGGAAGACCAACTGTGCTACAATGGTATTAGAAATTTCCTCCCCTCTCTCTCTCACTCTATCTGTCTCTCTCTCTCTCTCTCGCTTCTTCTTCATTCCCTGCCATCATAACTTCTAAGTAAACTTTTCCACATAGCATATTAGATACGTAACCGTGTTTGCGAATGTGGCGAACCTCAGATGTTTTGTCAAACATTGAGGATATAAAAAGGATCAAATACTCATTTCAAATTTTGTATCTCCTGGTAACAACTATGTACGTACGTGTACTCACTACTGTTTATAACTCTGTTATAATATATATATATATATATATATATATATATATATGTATTAACGTTCACTAGAATAACAGTTATTTAAGCTGGCGAAGCATTTCCGGCGGAAGTTAAATTACAATACATCAGCTTTGGTCGCGTATTAGCCTCAAAACATAGAAACACCGCATGCCAAACTTTTGTTTCTATTAGCGTCATCATCATCATTATCATCGTCACTATCATCATTATCATCATGATCATCATCATCATCATCAACACCATCATCATTATCATTGACGGTCATTGTTATTGTTAGAGATGATAACTTTTTTTTTTATTTATTTATTTTTTTTTTTTTTCAACTTTTTATTTTATATTTTCTGTCAATTTGATGTTATGTTTATCTCTCCGAACCCAGTTTCCCTATGAAGTTTTGCATTTATTACCATTTTTATTGTGTTTTTGTGTATTAAGCAACGCGAGAGAGCTCGCTTTAGGCTTTTATTTGTCAGAATTTTAATTTAATTCTCAGTCTTTTCCCCTGTTTTGAGGTTAAGTTTATGATGCACCTGCTGTGCGCATTTTCTCTGCTTTTATTAGCAAAACAAGAAAATGAGTGGATTTTCTGCGGCTTTTCTGGTCTATGTGCTCGCAGTAAATGCAGCGTGTGGTATGCCCGCACGTACTTTATAAAATAACACATTTTATCTTTAACTAATTTTATGTTAGGCTTTAAAGTTTTTCCATAAGATATAAAGACATTGTATCAATTTGTTAGATGATACGTAGATTTAGGTTAAAGTTTATAAAGAGGATTTTCAAGATTTTCTTAGATAATGAAATTTTTGCATAGAAAACGTATTTGAATAAGTTAAGAGAACTAACTCTAAATACTCTTATGTAACTGAATTTAGCTGACATGATTGCACGCAAGTTGCTTAAAAGATCTTTTCGGAGAATTTATGTAAAACTTAAAAAGCAAAATGGCTTATATATGTAAAAGTAGAAAAATAAAAAGTCATTTTATGTAGATGAACTTCAGAAAACAAGAAAACAAGTAAAAACACTATAAGTATTCGTTTTACGTTTTCTCAAAACAAAGCCTAGTATGGAAAGTGGTCGAGAAGATGCTCCAATTCCAACTATTTTATGTAGTATTCATCATCGATCCAAGACACATCGATATACCAAAATTTCGTGTAAACTTACGATCTGTAGGTTAAACACAAGAATACAAGACGGACAGACAAGCTTAAATCGATTCAGAAAATGATTCTGGAATGAAAAGTGGATCTACCTTAGATCCTTTCATAGATGCTTGCATGTACTTTGATCAGCGACATCTATTGGTGAAAGTTAGAAAATGATGCGAACCATCCACGAGTACACGGTTATATTCAATGATTTTGATCATTCTTTACATAAAACAACGGCGTTAGAGTTAGCATACAGTTAGCTAATAATGGAACGCTGAATATTGCATTTTCGATCTTCATTACTTTTGTTGTTTGACTTGAAGAAATCGTCTGCAGAAGCCCTTCACACACATTTAGAAGCTTGTGATGATGTTGTTTCCACATATCCCAACGATTTCAGATACTTGTAGGACCAAAAAAGTTCGAAGAGGATGAATTGCAAGACCTACGGGACGGAAACCAAGCTCAAACTCTCAAAGAAGTTTCGAACAGCTTAGCTGTTTATGAGTCAATAATGTCTAGATGCGACGGGTAGGATCCAAAAGGTGGGAAAGCGACTACCATAAGAGTTAATTGAAAATGCAATTTCGAACCGTCTTAACGTAGCGATTTCATTGGCTTGCCAAGCAAAAAAAAGGAGAGTGTAGCAAACTGTGACTGGCGATGAAATGTCGAGTCTGTTAAAATTCATCCTCTTTAGTAATTGTGAAACAAGTGTGAGGCCAAGTTAATTCATTCAGCCAAAATATTAAGACCTTAATGATGATTTGCATAAGCGGGCAATAGAAAAAAAAGATAGACAGATATTCCATGCACTATGGTTGATTAAAAATATATAGATATTATGGAGTCCTTTTTTTTATTTAAACCCACCCTCTTTAGCAATCGTGACCCATGCTTGAAACTAAGTTTGTTCGCCCACATAACTTTTTAAAACCGTAATGATGATGATTGCTACAAACGTATTGTTCACAGATAGATAGACAGATTGTCCACACGCTCTCACTGATTAAAAATATATATATGTATCCTACGAAGTTAATTAAAACTCGTCCTCTTTAGAAATTGTGACCCAAGTTTGAGACCATACTCAGATCCTTCCACAGGCGGAGAGCAGCTTTTGATGCAAGCCTTTAGCGACAATAATGTACCCGTAAGCGTCAAATATGACATTAGTATGGAGAGAAACGTGCACAAAATATGCTCAATGATCCCAAACAAGTCCGAAATGTTTCAAAATGTTTGCATATAGTATATGACAGGAGATGGAATGGAGATGTGCTCGTCACAAGGCAGCTTGATGTAGCTATTTACCAAAAATACATTCTCCGCCAAACATTTTAAATCCACTACCGCCACCGTTAGTTGGTACTCTATTTTCTTCTTCTTGACGTGTCGAAATGCAATAAAATCGAAATGTTCTATAAAAATAAGGAGCAAAAGCTATCAAAATAAAATAATTTTTTTTTTATTTTATTGAAAGAAATAGTTCTCCTGAGAATTAACCACATTGAAGAAGACGTGGAAGCATGTTAACAGCATGTTTTAATTTTAATAGAAACAAACGATAGTCGCACGAGGAAAAGGCAACAAACAAAATAAACAGAAACCCTATGGAAGAAAGCATAACAAGACGACAACGGATTAAATGGAAATTTTAGTGTTATTGATGATATGTTAAGAGTAATCTTACCCAAACTCTTCGCACTGCGTCTTTTTCCCTTAACGAATATTTACGTAAACGGGATACAAAACTATAACGACTTCGTTTTAATGTCACTGTTATCCTGTTGCTTACGGAACTTGCAATACTGTTATGATTCTTTCTCTTCTTTTATGTATATATATATATATATATATATATATTTTTTTTTTATACGGGTACATTACACCATCTAGGATTTCAATAAGATGAAAACCGAGTTAAAATTAAGGGTGATTGCAATATAACCTCAGAAAGTGTAATACCAATAACGAAAAGGTGAAATAATACAAGAGAGAATGTCAAATGAGACAGTTATTCGGTTATATAGACCGAATGTTTGCAATGCTTTTTACTTAATCTTTGTTTGTTTGTTTGTGTGTTTGTTTATTTGCTTTTTATTTTACTCTTTATTTATCCAAATGGTGTTGCCGTAAAAAAATTCTTGCCGGGTAATCTTAACATTATGTGATTCCCAAAGGTAATGATTTCACTTTTTTTGTTATACTGCAACTATAGCGTGCAGGCGGAGTTTTTATTAACGCTTAAGGGGGAGAAAAATAAAGTTTAACGGCTTTAAATTTAAGAATTGAGTTACGCTTAAATCAACGAATTTCACATTTGTTAAATAATTACATTAAAAACCATGTAAAATGGAAAAATAGTTGTAGCGAAAAAACCCGAATTAATCGAATTAATAAAACAAAATGTAACATTTGGCTTTGATCAAATCCTTTCGCATCCAATATTTGATTTCATATATATTAATATAATGAAACATGAGAAGAGCTTTTGTGCTGCTTAGACTGACTCTCTTGATATTCTAGTAGATATATATATATATATTGCAAGTAGGTCAACAACAATTGCGGAGGTTTTCTTTTTCTTACTTCGAGGATCAGAACGCGACACACGTAAGGAAGATACCGTATACTACTGCGCCTAATACAGTAATTTTTACCCAAATTCTTACCAATCCATCAAAAATTTTATATTAATTCTTATGTAAACGCATGATTTTTATAAAAACCCCTCGTATTGGGGCGTCCAAAAAGTATACCCAATTCAATTTTTTTCTTTTTTAAATCTATTTTCTATTCCAAATCTGTGTTGGCTTATATATATATTAACAGTACCTAATACATACTAATATATATTAACAGTTTGCCCTAACGGAAAGAATTCGCAGTGACCAACGCCACGATGATCGGAGTAAACTGTTAATATCATTTTGGGTAGGTTGTTTCGTTCTTGGGTCACCTCCGCTTGCACGATATTCGATCGTGTGAATAACTGTAGCAAACGAGGGTAGACTGTAACCCTCTCACTTGTTTATTAATGAAAGATGGGTGTCTTTTTGGCTCGCAACCTAAATGTTTTCCCCTTCAAGGACACGCCAATCGTACAAAAATCAACATTTTTCAAAGTTCTTTGCGTACTTCACTAGATGTAAGGCCCGTAGATGATGTCTCAGGAAAGTCGCAGCGATGCTGCCTTTTCTAATATTTTTCAAAAATGTTTTTTTTTTCTTAGTACTTAAACATACTTTTAATGACCTTGTATGACCTAAATATTATTATTTTGCTAGCTTTCCTAGTGTTTAATAGCAGGGTTACCCAAACTTAACATTTTCATAATTGATATAATATGAAAGCACAATATTATTATTCTAAGCGAATCGAATTTTTATACTGCAGGCACTGCAGTCCCACCCATAGGATACAAATGCAATTTTGTATTTTTGTGCCTCTTTTCGTTTATAAGTAGCAAGGAAAAAACGAAATATTTTTTTATATTTGAAAACAGAGCTGGCCGCAGATTATGTTGTACTATGGTTGTGTCCTTTGACCGACTTGGCTCAATTTCAGTACCAACGTGCAACAAATGGATGCTTCACTTGCCAAATCGATTAATTCCATTTTTAATTTCATTAAATTTAATAAAATTCCAAACACGGAGTTAATCGATTTGACAAGTGAAGCATCCAAATGTCAGTCTTCGTGCCAAATTTCAAAACGATTTCGTCCTTTTTTGTAACCAAAGAATTACATAGACAGAAGGAGAGACAAATTAGCGAGCATATCGACGAACACGCTTAAATCGCTTTAGAATTTGTCGCTGATGAAAAATATATATACCCTATGGGGTCTCTGAAGCCTCGTTGTGGATATAAATAACGCAATTAAATGACTTTAACTGTTGAAATGATAAAAATTATGCCCATTTATTAAAATCAATTTGTTATAATCAACGATAAATACAATGTTAACGTAATAGACTTGAAATTTGAATATAAAATAACATAAGTTGTTATACAGATAATGGAATCAGTTTTTTTATAACCAACAATAAGCATAAGCCCATGACAGACATTACCAAATAATGTAAAAAAAATAAAATCTTAAATCGTAAAATTGCCTGTTTGGAGGGTTTAACTGGGTCCTTTAAGATAAATCTTTTGTATCCTTCAATACAAGTTCGTCCATAGTCTTTATCGATTTTAAAGTTTAGACGTAGATTTAATTTATTCCTGCAAAAAAAGAAAAAAAGAGAAAGAGAGAGAGAGAGAGAGAGAGAGAGAGAGAGAGAGAGAGAGAGAGAGAGACGGAGATAGATAGAGGGAGAGAATATGTTATGTGAATTCTTTAATTAAGCTTAACATAAATTCTTACTTGTCTTCCTCGGTTATCAGGGTAGATAAACTTTTGTATTTGTCGTTATCCGCGATCCAATTCGTGTTTACAAATTTTTGAACGATCATATTAGCAGAATATATTCGTCGTTGTAGTTTCACGAAACTGTAAATAAACTCCTTTTATTAATTTACTAGTTTTGAATACATAATAGTAAAACGAAGTGAAACTATTATAGTGAGCCACGGCCCACCATTAAATACGCTACATCACTTTGTTTGATCCACGTATAAATAAAACGACATTTTGAAATAAGTCTTTATTTATATTGGAAGTGGTCCCGATCTTATCAAATTTCATCAAAATATCTCAAAAATTGTCTGTACGTTGATCGAAGTCAAACGCGACAGACAGACGGACACACAAGTTTAAGAGCAAAAAATGATTCTGCATCGATCGATATGATAAAGGATAAGTCTATCTCCAGTCTTTTCTGGGCGTTACAAATTTCATATACCGTTGTGCCACGCCTGTGACGTTTAAGTTTAGATTAATATTCAAAATTCGCACACTTCTGAAATAAATTCCCACTGAAAAATGTTCATATAAAATGTTCATCGTGCTTAAGAAGCTTCAGGGGTGTTATATTTGCCTCAGCAAGCTGGCAAGTAGCAGTTCTAAGGCCAGTCAGCAGTAAGTACGATAGATAAAATAGAATATTTGTGAAAGGTAATGATTCGTTATACAATTCTGAATATCGTTAATTCGTCAAGTACGAAAATTTTATTCGAATTTTTTGTAACCATCACCGTTATCCTAAAACAACTAAAAAAAAAAGAAGCAAAACTTTTTACCATTGGATGGGCGTTGCTGATTTTTCTTTTAGGTTGAATAAAAGTACAAACTTTTATACTTCCTTCGCGCATAGTTTCTGATTAACGAGCAAAAAACACGTCAAGTAAAGCTGCTCTAATTTCCTTTTGCATTGTAGGCGTGTCCTTTGGCTGGTCTGAATCATTTTCAAGTTCTTTTGCAAATTTCTGCCTATCGGTATCACCATTTTTATGAACGGGAGAATGCTTATCACAAATACTATGCAGTTGGGCAGACGATAGATGGATGGACAGGCGGATATATTTAATTAGATACCGAATCAGAAACTGATGAGAGATGAATGTGCTTTGTAGGGTTACAATTTCAAAACAAAATAAATAAAATTTTGAAACATTATAATTTTGAGTAGGTGGAGGCGCCGATTTTTTCCATTTTTTTACCATTACTATAGCATCGCTCATAGAACATACTTTGAAAGTTTTATGGGTTTTTCTACTGTACTTTGTAAATAATAACCAAAAAAACAGTTTTCTCCCCTGTTGCAAAAAAGAGGTATTCCCAGTTTTCGTCCTGCTGCAGGCGTGTCCTTCGACTGATTAAGCCAATTTTTAATTCCAGCATGCATGCAAGAGCTGTCAATGTTTACGACAAATTTGGAGCTCATTGCTCGGTTTTTGCAGCCACAAGAACGTGTACAATGGACGGACAAACGGACACGCTTCAATCGATTCAGAATTTGATTGTTATGAATATACCTCTGACCCTTCGGTGGTACGCTTAAAAATATTTTCCTTTTTATTTTATTATAGTGTGCTGCGGCAGAGGTAAATTTTACAATCAAGTAGTGGATACAATTTATATCACAAATCCTTTTTGCAGAACCCAGAAAGAAACTTCAGGGATCCCATAAAGTATTTGTATTCTTGATCAGCATGTAATTGAAAGCCGATTTAAGCGTGTCTGTCTGTTCGTCCCTCTACCTGTTTGTCTGTATATTGTTTGCGTTAATCATTTCTTTGGTCGCAAAAATGCCAATCGGCTTGAAATTTGGCACATTTTCCGCCCGCAAGTTGGTATTGAAATTAAGCCAAATCGATCAAAGAACCCAACCATAGTACAACATAATCTGCGATCAGTTCTGTTTTCGAAAATAGAAAACATTTGGTATTTTGTTTGTTGTTTATAAAACAAGAGATATACAAAAAAAAAAAATTTGTGTTCATATTCCATGAGTGTGGTCCTGCAGTACCTGCATAAAAATGGAAAAAATCAGTCACGCCGGTTCAATAATATAGAATATTGCAATTTCATTCTCTTATCAATACTTTCACAGCACTGAGAAAGAAGCTTCAGAAACTAGGCAAAGTCTTTATTATTATTGTATCAAGCCGTGATGGGTGTAAAAAGGATTTGCTCGCGACCGACTATAGTTTTCTTATCTGTTTTTTTTTTTTATTTCTACAACATTGCAAGAAAAAATTCCTTATTTTCTAAGATGAAAGAAACGTCATTTTGTTTCTACAGTCATCAAACAAGCACTACGTTACCGAATGATATCAAAATTATTACACGGTTGGTTAAGTCTTTTCTATCTGACTTTGAGAGACTTTTTTTTTATATGTTGTTCGCTCCCCGCCGCTCACTAAATACGTTACTTACTAATCGCCACAATAGTTATCCTCCCTTAACGATTGATTGAAAAGGTTTTGATTAAAGAAATCTTGAAAGGAGGTAAACAGAGAAGTGAAATTAATTTCATTTCTGAGTAACCGATAGTTTTAACGTAGTCTGGGTGGCCGGGTAGGTAAAAGATTTCGATTGACAGCTCAATTGCCATGTGTTCAATAAAGCCGATATCCTTAGATGCCTAGTGCTTTAAGTGCTTTAGTCTTCAAATTTCATTCTCTATCTAAATTAATTAATAATAATAATAATTTAAGTTGAAGATACTTACAAAGGTTTTTCTTTCCTCAAACGTAGGATACAATCAAGCAAAATGGCTAATGAAAATTGGATAAGCATGAACTAAAAAAGAACAATTAAGAATCGTTTTAGTTTGCTCGTTTGAAAAGAATATGCAAAATTTACGTGTATAAAGAAACGTATCCAACAATTCGTTTGGGTTCTACCTGTAGCCCATATCGCTTTTTCCGAAGGGTTTTCCCTTGCTAAATCAACGCCGTGCTCTATGATTTGCAATTGAGTCGATAAAGTCTCGCTTGACATACAATTATTTAACACTTCTACGGATCCATTTGAATTGTTTAAAAAGCTAGGTTTCATAACGACCGCGTAAGCGGATATGATAAGACCGTGAACCGTTGCATCACATGGAACCATATTTAATTTCGTATAGGGGCTCATATAGGAAACTTGGCTCACGCCGATATAACATGCCATGATTAGAGCTGCTGGACCATTAATATTATCTAACCAGCCTGGTAAGGGTTCATCAACACTGTTGATCACTTCACGTATGAAACAAAAAAAGTGAAAAAACGGACACTTATTATAAGATATCGTACGCACATATTTCTAAATTGTAATGATCCACTTACCCTGGGCTACGCGATATATTATAATGGGCAATTTATTTCTATAATCATTGACAATGTGTTCACCTAAACTTTTTGCAAACGTATAAGTATTCGGATGATCAGAACTATACTTTTTAAAAAGTATATCCAGTGTTTCGCCATCGAGTGTTTCAGCTAATTTAATGGTTGTACGCCAATCACAATTACTTGACCTCATCTGTGCAAATATTGGGAAGAGTAAGTTTGCAGTGTGCACTCTTATACTGAAGAGATAGATACCTTTTCTTCTATATGAATTTGATCGACGTTCGCGTATAAAGTGGACACATGTACGAAAGCGATTAGCTTTGACATCGTTTCAGCGATTTTTAAAATTTCATGAATGCCACGTAAATTTATAAAAACGGAATCCTTAAAAGGATTATCGAACCTTTGGAAACATCAAAAAGAAAAAAGTATTAATGAATTTCTTAATTAAAATATTACAAATTAAACATTATACCTGACATTTGCGGCCGAATGGAAAATGATGGTAACATTTTTGATTCGTGTAAGGTCTTCGCTGCTTATGCCCAGGCCCAATTCCTTACAATCACCAGCTATGGCGTGAATTTTTTTGAAACATTCCGGTTGCTCATCACGCGCTCTTTGAAATATTATATTATCCAAAAGTTCTTGAAGTCTTTCATCCGCCGATTTGTCCTTTTTTGGACGTAATAATATAAACATTTTATTAAAATTAGGAAATGAACGCAATAGCTTTTCTATTAGAGCTTTTCCTATGAAACCGGAGCCACCGGTTATAAATATTTCTTGATTATTGTAAAAATCCGTTATTGATATTTTTTTGGAATTTTCACCATTAGCGGTAAAATAATTTACACCTTTTATTAAACTCATTTCCAAAATATGTATCACTTTTTTATTAAAAAAATCACTTATTCACGAGTCCGGAAGTTAATGGCAACTAAGACAATTCGTTTAAAAACTTGCAGTTTATATACACTTTGCATGATTTGTCTACTCATTAAAACTTTCAACTAATTCTTGTCATTATAAATACACTAATTTTGTATTAATCGATTACACGTTACATCAATGTATATATTTCGGACCCTGAGACTTATGTAAAACACTTTTGTCATTTTACGGAATACTTAAGCGAATTTATTAAACTTAGTTAGTATACTGTCTAAAGAGCGCGCTGAATGACGCGAATTTCTAAATTATAATTCAGAACCTTTCGCTGTACTAAGCAAGGTGGAAGAAGGCCCGTAACCAAATACCCTATACCACTTCGCCTAGTATGGTTATTCATATAATTACTTTTCGCAAGAAAACTTTCTATGGGCGCAGGCCGAACAAATGGTGCGTCCTTGGCCTAAAATACGTCAGCGTACTAAATTTGATCAAAATATCTCCTACATATAGCTTATGGGTTAAACATAAGAAAACAATACGGGCGGACGGACAAACGGGCATATAAATTTGGACAGAATCACTTTCTGAATCAATTGATATCATAAAATGTGGTTCTATCTCAACTTCTCCTAAATGTTGCATACATCCAGACAATATACTCTGGTATCAGAATTGGCGTAATGTACAATGAAAATCTATTAAGCATGCGTAGGAGCACAGGTTCGTAATTTCTGTGAGATCCACATAAGCAAACGTACCTGCTTCATGTAGGGAAATAAGTGATTCGCTCAAGTCAAACTCGCCGTTATAGTCTTGGCTTGCATCGGATGTTGTTCATATTATATTTTTCTGTTGCTAAAAAGTCTTTACAATCAAACGGTCCGGCCTTATATAAATGCGAAGTTCTTGACCTAATTCAAATGTTCTGCGTGCTTACATATACTCAAAATAAATGTAATGTAGAAAAAAAATTTTTTTTTCAAGCTCATTAAAATCAAAGCTGATTTATATAAATACTTTTTTTTTTGGTGTGCCCTACACCGCTTGGGGTTATACTAAGTTTGTAGGTTTAATCCATCTTGTATTATACGGATCGATTCAGAAAGTGATAGTGTCCGCTTGCCTGCCTGTGTTCAACCTACAGAAAATGATTCTGTCCGTTTGCCCGCCTGTGTTCAACCTACAGAAATGTGCTGCCCAACGACGAACACTACTGAAAATGATTCTGTTGGGATGACCTTTTCAACAACTTCTCATATAAGACTTTCTTTTGAAACGTCGATAAATGGATAACTGAATGATGATGTAGGATAACGATAGGTCGTGCCCCCTGATAATGTTCTTATCTCTAAACAAATACTTTATTATTCTACTCTCCAAACTCTTTTATCTGAGATCCTTACCAAGTGGTCCTTAAGAAAATGATAACTTAAAATGAAAGCTCGTGGCGCCCACCTTATCTAAGGTAGAATGACAACATTTCAATCGTCGCATTTTGTTCTCCAAGTCTTTTGTTTGATACTCATATCAAGAGCGGCTTACATTATGCATATACCACTTTATGTTGGCATGGGAGTGTGCAAAATATCGGGGTGATTGGAATTGCCCGATGTGACGATTGGTAGATTCCACTCTAATACGAAAGAAATTAAAAAAAAAAAACGCTAAACGGTTGTAAGCAAAGCATATAGTGACACAAAATATACGAAAACGAATCGTTTCATTTCTTTCACTTACTTTCGTAAACAAAGCCACGACAGTATATGTTGTTATGTTAACGGTAATAAACCAAACAATATTTGAATTCAATAATAAACTGCGTAGGTAGCCATTGCAACTAAGCTTAAAACCAATTCTATGTACATCTTGAATCATGGTACACACATATAAGCAAGTTCAACAACCCAAAGAATCGATGGTCAATATTGTCTGTATTTAGCATATATTAACAAAGTTTTCATCATGTTTTCAACCTAGTCGCAATGGAGCGGGAAATACATGAATGAAAAGCAAGAGAAGCTCTTGTCAAATAAAAGTGTATTTCATATAAGTCGCTATAAATATTAAATGTTCACGTGGTGGTATATTAATATATTGTTACGGATATGCTTTTCTTGATACAGTTCGTATCACACTTAATGATACGATTATTTCTTAGTTTGACAGTATTCTTCTTTCCGACTCAAATGTCCTTCTCGTGCTAACTTATTCTATTCAAATGTTCAGCTTATATAAGCAAGTTATCGTAATAGATCTGGTTTCCATTAACCTTCTCGTTGGCCGGCAGCTGCTTGATGCGCCATGAATTTACGCTTGTTTTTTCCTTATCTTGGATATTATTTTCTGGGAAAATCAATAAGTGGACATGAATGTAGATTTGGGATTTCCATAACACTGTCATTCACTTAATCTTATTCGCCCCGAACTAGATCATTTCCAAAGGCTATCAGTCTGCTTATGAGCTATCTTATCTATAATTTCGCCTTTCTGATGTATCTGGATGCGATAGACTCTACCAGTTACCCTTCTGATAACTTTGTATGGTCCTTCCCAATTAGATAGCAAATTTGCTGACAATCTGTCATTATGCGACGGCTTATATAGCTGCACTAGATCTCCGTCAACAAAGCTCGCTTCCCAATCATTTGCGGCCCTCAACTTCTCACCTGCGGTTTGGTCTGTAGTTAGGTGCAGAGCAGGAGCCAGATGCAGCGCAGCAACTAGGTGCAAAGCAGTCGCTAGAGAGATCGAGCCAAACTTGGACTTTTTGTCTCAATACGGTAAAATTTGAACAATTTCTTCAAAACTTTTGATGAAATTGGGGTAAAATAGTAGAATTTTTATATAAAAAATGCATTTTATTAAAACTTTGAAGCATCCATTAAGCTAATAAAAAAATGGATTTTTCTGTAGTTTTTCCTCTAAGCAAGTAAATCCAATTTTGTAAGAAAATGCTCACACACACAGTGTACACAAATATTCCTACTAAATGGCTATGCACCTTTATATACACTAACCCGCATACATGTAGATTATTTATATTTTTTCATGTAAAAATGGCTGCTGCCATTTCTTGCTCTCATAGCCTCCTCTTAGGTTCGACGATCACATTTTTTTTTAAAAGGTAACGCACAAATATTTACTCACGCATACCTTGAAAAAGAATCTAAATTTTTGCTTTAGTTGGAAAGGGTTTCCTCTTCAACAGGGTTTCCCCTTCCAATAAGCATAAAAAAGCTTTTACATAAAATTAGATGCTGGTAATGTCAAAAAAAGCAAAATGCTAAAAGTTCATTATTTGAAAAATCTATAGAGCGAGCTAATATAATAGGGAATCTTGCAAGAAAGAAACATAAAATCTCTGTGAATGCTGTACATTTTGAATTAATATAAGAATTAATAACAGAAAGGTTTTTCATTAGCTCTACTCCGTAAATTTTGTAGTCCTCAAGCTCCATGCTCTGATTGTGCTCGGTTTTAAGTTCTTCAAAATTCTTCTTAGAATATATAGCAACGCCTACATCTTAAATATTGTTCGAATCACATTAAAAAGTCAAAGGTCTTTCACTTTCCTTGTATATTCCATACATTGTAGACTCATTTGGTTGATTTTCTGTGTACATTTCTGGGCGGGTAATGCGAAATTTTTCCAATTGAATATATAAAATTGGTTTTAGAATATATAGTTTTAAATTAACATTACTTATTTGGAAGACAGACATTTGGATGAAACAAGAGAAAATGATTGCTTGCAATTCGTTTTGTTACCCATTTCTTTAACCTATTTTCCCTTTCAAATTAAATGAAATATATATTTTACGAAAATCAAGTGTAGTTAGAAACTGTCTTTAAATTGTATAACAATTTTATCGCATTCTTTATACGAATTCTACTTTAGGTGCATTAAAAACATTATTATTATCAAAGATTTGCTTTAGTTGAATAATAAAACGCTGTGGCAACACTTTCACGTTTAAACTATTCCCAGTAATATTGTTTGGTTTTATTTCATTTAAACATTTCAAACTGAAATTAAAAATAAAAAAAATATGTCCATATAAAACTAACTCAGATTATAAACAACAATAAATCAAATAATTCGATTTTTTTTTTTTTTTTTTTGCTTTTGGTATAAGTCAATTCATTCCATAACGCATATAATGCATTCATATTTTGTAGGGTTTATCTATGGCTATGCCAGATAATCTTCATGGGGAAAGAAATGTTTGAGCATTGGCAACACTTTTATTTGAAACAAAAAGGGATTAGCAGAGAATATGAATATCAAAAAAGAAATCGAGACGAAAAAGTCGACGCGTCCGAAAGAATATTTTTTGTTGCTTTCTTTTATTAAAAATTTATACTTTTAAGTGCGTTTTTTATATAAAGTTTATTGGGAAATAATGCAGTAAAGTGTTGATGGAAGAATGTAGTAGAATGCATACATTTATCTTTGAAAATGTATTAAAAATAATAATTTGAAAAAATAGTGAAGAAAGCTCGCTCCCCCTTCCTCTTCTTTTTTTTTTTTTGCTCCTTTTTGATATTCGTTTTTTTTTCGTGCTAATAGCAGTTTAACAGTTTAATTTGCTCGTATTCGTATTCGTTGATATGGGAACAAAACATACTATAGAGAGTAGCAACAATAAATCTATGTTCATTCGTTATTTAGCGTGCGTTTGCGTATATGTTTATATGTATAGATATTGTTAATGACTCTACAAACTAGGAGTAAAATGTGGTTTGTGTGTTATTTATTGCTACTGGTGGTGCAAAGAAGATGAGCAAAAAAGAAATACTTTCAAGAGAGAGAGAGGGCAAATGTGTGTGTTCATGGAAAAATTCCTTTGAATGTCGTATAAAAACTATGTGTACAAAAAAAGAAAAAATTGCAATCAAAGAAAAAATAATCTATTTTTATTAAACCAAAAAAAAAAAAAAAAAAAAAAACAGCATGTAAGTAATTTATAAAGCAACAACAATAGCAATTATCAATACTGATCAACACTTGCCCCCGCATAAACGCCCTAGTTTTACTTTCCGTTTGTCTTTTTTTTTTTTCATATTTATAAAACTTAGTAATTAAGTTTTCGCATTCGTAGCTGTGTTTATATATTTGCTGCGTTGTCTTCTAATGTCATTGTAGGCAACAAACGCCCACTTTTGTGTTGTGTTGTTAGTTTTAATAAACTCTTATATATACATTTTTCTTATTTAACGAAGTTTCCCACAATCGTTGATAATATTATTGCTTTTTAGTTAATTTATTTTTCTTAAGTATTGTATGTCATATAAACATATAATTATGTACACAACATTTAATACGCGCGTGTGTGGCTGTGTGTGTGTGTAAGAACACATTGGTTGTTTTTGAATGTGGGTAGTTTATTTCGCTTGATCTAGCGTTCAGTGTTCATATGCCATGTTATCGATAACTAACGTAAATACTGAGCAGTCAGCAGTTTTAACAGAATCACTTCTTTTCTTACAGTTAATTGTTTATTTTGATTGTGATAAAAAATTTATAATAATATATATTTCTTCTTTTTTTTCTTACTTTATGTGATTCCATTCAACTTTTTTTTTTTTTTGTCATTTTTGTGACATATGTCTACGCACGATTAATGATTTACTTGTGAGAGTTGAATTTTTATTTCCCATGTGCAGTAATAACTCCACGCTCTATGCCGAATAACGAGGGTGGTTGTGGTTTATTCATTATTTCCCTTTTCTTCTCTTGGAGCTCATCACAACTTATAGCTTTTCTCTAGTAATTTCCGTTTGTTTGTTTATTTTGTATTTGTATGTGAATATTTGTATAGCTTTTTGCGGTATTTGTGCGTATTTGTTGTTTATATTACTTTGGAAAAGTGAGTGAAATTTGTTATTTTTTTTCTTTTGAAATGTCATCATGTCTTTTAATTAATGGTGAAAATAATTAAAACTTATTATATTGTGTGTTATTGCTGCGGCGTGCAATATGGTAGCGTTTCTCATATGCGCAACTTTCGTTTTGCTATAAGTTATCTTTATAGTTAGTAGTCGTGAGTAGTCTTGTGAGGCAGGAATCGATCAGTGTTATTAAACGGGGATAAAATCATAACATTCGTACAATAAATACTAATGCTAATCTATTATGATCAACTTAAGAAATTTATTAACTACTGATTGCTGCTATTTTCAAATCGATGAAACTTTTAAGACTTAAGTAACCCAACTGAAGAGCATTTTCCAATTATTTGAAATATTGTGATGAAAATTTCTTTCGAGCAGCTGAAGTTCTATTTGACTATCGTGCCATCATGATAAAGTGTTCAAATTGAAGACGTTTCTCTTGTCAAAGGTACGAGTAAGTTTTATAAATTTTTTCCCTTCAAACTCGCTTACTTGCCTAACTTATGTTTGGAAAAATGCCTGAAACAATTACCTTTTATGGACGCAAATGTATACAAAAATATATTAGAAAAAAATTATCCCTCAAGAAGGAGAAAAGTGAACCCCTATGCTTTACATCGTACCCCGATCATTCCTATGTGCTCAACGCCATATTTAAATATCGACATTTTGATAATAGGCAAGTAGTGGGACAATCTTTTCGAAAATAACTGGCTTTCACGGGCCAGTGCATTCAACATCATTCGCAAAGTGCAACTTTAATAAAAGGAGGAAAGAAATGAAATGGGGCATATTCTATTGTAATACTAACCCAACCGAATTAATTGACTAGTACTGGTTTACTAGCGTCTCTACGTGTACTAGATTATAATGTCGGAGTTATTTTCTCTACGCGATCATCTGGTTTTACATGCGTCTGTGCATTCTGAACAAATTGTTTTAAAAAAATATAAAGGGAACGTTCAAGTTGCTGTGTAATCCGGGGCATCAATCGTGATATAAATAGTCTGATATGGACCATTTCGCTCTTTAGTCAGAACACGTTCTTCACAATATCTCAAAAGCCTTAAACCTATAGGTTGAACGCTAAAAGAACAGACGGATAAATAGGCTTAGAATCAATCAGAATCATTTTCTGAATCGACTCGCACAATAAAAGGTAGGTATATTTCAAGTCCTTCTGGTCGTTGTACACATTCATACACAGTTAACATCCTGTTGCACCACAACTGGAGTAATGTATAAAAAATCTTGATACATTCTTTGGTAAAGAAATTATCTCCCGTATGATGTACCGCAAAAAAAAAAAACCGGAACTTGCCTGTTAGAAAATAGGCGACGTGGACAGAATCGGTGGAATAATTACGTCATCCGCCCTTCTCTTGCACTGTAACCGGGCGGGAAGAAAGATTATACGAAAATATATGTCTACTTTTTAGATATTGTTATGATGTTCTTAAGCTTCCATATGTTATATAAAAGAAATTTTTCCTGTTTGATGATTTTATTATTTTTTTTTTTCTTGGAAGTATTTTCAATGATAATATCCTTTTCAACAAGGATAGTTTTATCTAATAGAAATGAAATTTTATATGTTTTACTTCAATTCTTCCATAAAAATTATGACGCAGCTAATTGTATTTTTATTGCGTTTGACGTGCATGCACGTCACAGCTTGATTTCAATTTCGCACCCGTATGTCGGAGACATTTAAAAATAAATTACGTAGCTAACTGGTTAAAGTACTTACGACACTTTTTTCATACACTTCACAAAGAAAATGTAAGTGCGGGGAAGCTCACGCAAAACAACCCTTTATTCATTGACTTTCCTTGCTGCGCATCGCTATCATTTTCCACTTCGAATTAAGTCTCTTTGGAAGTACAGGCGAAAATCTAGTCACGTTCGGGTATTTTTCCAAAAGTTATTGCAAAAAAAAAAGGGCGACTTCTCTTATTTGATTTTTTTAAAATCAGTCGAGAATATCGATTCGGAAGGATCGTAAAGGACGCTCACTTGAAAATTGTGTTTGTGCCTGTATCTATTAGGTCGATAACTTCCGATGCAGGTAGGTAGAATCTATTGTTTGGATTTTGTTTTCGCTATATATGCATGAGGATTCAGATGGTCTTCTGCCAATTGTTTTAAGTGACGCATGTTACATTCAACTGTTTTTAATAACCTCTGAGTGGAGAGTTAAAAAGTGCAATTTCGATATAGAATACTTTGGGAACTTAAACAAGGCACTAAGGCTGAAAAGGCTGAAAAAATATGTAGCATATACGGTGAAGGATTGACAACTGTTTGGGCAGCTAAAAATTGGTTTGTAAATTTTCGTTCTGAAGATACGACCATAAAAGACGGGATGTTCTGCCGAGCCAAATGCACTTTCTCTTGTGGCATATTCACGAGCAGCAATCATATATAGGAATAGATAACCATTATGTTATACAGTATTGGATCGAGATATAGGTATAGATGCAATTATAAATTATAAAAAGCCCCTTCAGACTAACAATCGTTTTAATACAAAGTGTTGAGCTTGTGAAGAAAGACTAAACCTTTGATGTGAGGGTACGTCTGGAGATCGGAATCCAAAAGGAAAACGTTTTATCCGTAATTTACAATGCCTCTACCAGACAAGCGGTTTATTGGCCTTGATCACTTCTATGTGCCAGGCACAAATTTGCCAAAAATTTTCTTCCAATTCTGCCAAGTTATGGAATGAACTTAAAAGAGTTGTAGTATGGATCTATTACCTTTGGAAAGACAGTTGTCTGTAGTCGTGTTTTTATATCACTTTTCTATAGGTAAATTTTAAAAAGTGATAGAAAAACTTGTAAATTGACTCACACATCACAGATATTAAGTTGAAAGCGACGTAGTAGGAATAAATGACGACAGATCTATTTTGAACTATTCTGACGATTGCTAAATTTCTTAAATAGACCTTATAATATTCCACTCTTCGTGGCCTACAACACTTGTCGAATACGGGTATATTAAGTTTATACGGATGGATGCAAATTCAGAGGATGTTCGGATAGGGCAACCTTTCATTACGCCAATTGATTCACATTCACTTTCTGAATCGAACTGAACTTGTCTGTCCGTCTGTCCGATTCACTTTTCGAATCTACCTAATCTTGTCTGTCCGTCTGTCCATTTGATAGACCCGCCTTTTATTACAAACAATCGATTCAGATTCACTTTCTTAATCTATCTAAATCTATCTGTCCATCTATTCGCCTTGTTTTTATGTTTTCAACCTAAAGGCGACAATTTTTAGATATATCGATGAAATTGATGAATTGATCGTACCATTCTTTTGACCACTTCCCATATAACGAATTGTCTTGAAAACTGATTACATGAATACCTGTAGGTTGATAGTGGAAGCCGCGGACCAATATACTCTCTTTGTGTATAAGCATTGAAAAAATCCTTTATTTTGAGAAATGTCTACATTTTTCTCTATAGTTCTTTAAAAGTGCATTAACAATATATTTCTCTCTTCTCTTTCTTCCTGTTTTTTCATAGTATGTCATGTAAATACAGGACTCGAAATTTAAAAATCTCTCTTGTATGATATAAATAAGCAAAGACGAATTTATTAACATATCTTGATTTATGTAAAACTATGTATTTAAATCCAAAGGAAGAAGATATCATATAATCTACGTATTTCAATGTATTCTAAAAACGTAAAATAATAAATATTTATAAAAAAAGCCGAACAACGCGGGCGAACAGAGAAAAAGAAAAATTTTTATTTTTAATTTTATGCTGTTTGTTTGCTGTTGTTACCGCGGGGAACAACTAAATGGATCCATATCATCATATACGACAACATGTAAGTTAAGAGGCATTTATTACGAAATTATAGCTTTAATAGAGTTTTATTTAATTTAACAAAAAAAAAAAAAAAAAAACAAAATTTCAGTATCAACCACCCAATAGACCAGAATTGCACCAAAAATGCAATCGCGGCTCGCATTCAAGTGATACCAGTTCAGCTTATAGTGGCAGTGATACAATGGCTTCCGTCTACGGTTCATCACTAGAAGGCGAGGAGATTGATTTCTCCGGTTTAGTTGAATCTACAGTAGATTCAGATGAAGAGGATTTGGCGGAATCTATGGATGTAAGTACACAACGATCACATATTTTCTTTTTTCCCACATTTATCATTTTTCAAGTAATGCGCTTAAGAATGCCTTAATTTTTTATTATGCCATACAATTTAAATTCTGCTGTAATGGTCTTGCCCTAGCTGAGTAGCGTTGATAAGTTTAAGCCTCTGTGTGTGTTTGTGTTGGTGTGGTGTGGTTGGATACCTCTTCAATAATCAAAACCATTATATCGCAATTATTATTATTATTATTATTTCACCACTATGGTTCAATGTTCCACTTTAGGTTAATCTTACTCCCAGAGCTGATTTATATTATCATGTCGTCGTATATATACGCTTTGTATTGTGTGCAAATCGTCATCATCATCGTCACTGTTATCGTCTCGTCACTACACAGTACCACTTGTTTAGTTATAATTGACTCAATTCCACACACAACAAGTTGTTTTCTCTTTTTATGGCATAACCGACCGTTACTTTGGTGTTTTTTTTTTTTTTTTTTTCAAAATAGGTAACAGGTTGTTATTATAATTGAGAAAAGAAAAAAATTATGTTTTTCGAATGAATGAAAAGTAATAAAAAAAAGAAGAAAAAAATGAGGAAAAAACCTCAAATCAAACGTTGTTCTCTTGTTGTTGTTAAGCAGTACAAATAATTTGATGGGAATGTCGTGCTTAATAAAAGCTTTTACGGCAGAAAAAACATAGAAATATTAAATTGAAAAGTTTCCAGTTCTTTGTAACTCAATTCGTCAAATTCATGTATTATTTATTATACCCTACACCCTTATAGTACAAGGATATATTAAGTTTGTATGCAACACACAGAAGAAGTTGAGATAGACCCTCCTTTTATCGATGTAATCGATTTAAGCTTGTCGGTCCGCAGTTTTTGAGATATGTTGATGATATTTGGTGCAGTGACCCAAGGACGAACACTTTTTTTTTCTATTATATAAGCGATCAATCAGGCGATGTCCCGATGAAATTTAAATTGGTTTGGATCGAACCATTTTTTCCACGACTTCCCGTAAAACGCTTTATTTTGAAAAGCCTTTATACGAATCATTGTGGGTTGGTGTATTGTTTTTAATGATAGGCAGCGACTTACTATAACGTTTTTCTTATAATTTTATGAAGTTTTTTCTGTACTCGTAATGTTCATCTATTTATTATAGATTGGTCTTATTCTCTTTATTCTGAGTTTAGCAAATAATCCTTAAGCTGTCGTTTTTCTTTTAATAGAGTTTAAATGTTCGTGATGCTGTACGTGATTGCCTTGAAAAGGATCCGTCCGAACGTACCGAAGAAGATGTGGAGATTTTGTTGGAATTCACTCAGGGCCTTAAGGCTTTTACCAATATTACACTGTCAGTGAGGAGGGCTCTTTGTTCGGTCATGGTATTCGCTGTGGTCGACAAAGCTGGCACAGTAGTTATGTCTGATGGCGAAGAATTGGATTCGTGGTCCGTTCTAATCAATGGCGCAGTGGAAATCGAGCACGCAAATGGCGAGCGCGAGGAACTGCAAATGGGTGACTCATTTGGCATTCTCCCAACTATGGATAAACTTTATCATAAAGGTGTCATGCGTACAAAATGTGATGATTGCCAATTCGTGTGCATAACTCAAACAGACTACTATCGCATACAGCATCAAGGTGAGGAGAATACCAGAAGACATGAAGATGAAGACGGTCTCGTCGTAATGGTTACAGAATTGCGGCAAATTGGTAACAACGACGCAACGAGTGCCACTACAACGTCGACTTCGGCCAGTTCAAATACAAAGCGAGGACACGTGGTTATCAGAGGCACTCCAGAGCGTTTATTACAGCAATTAGTAGAAGAGAACTCCATGACCGATCCTTTTTATGTGGAAGATTTCTTATTGACTCATCGAATTTTCATCAAGAACTCTCAGGAAGTTATACAAAAGCTCTTAAACTGGTTTGAAGCCGACAGCCAGAAAGAAATTCTGCCGAAATTTGCCAGTCACGCCACTAACCAAGAGATCAGAGACCGCGTGACTAGAGTGGTACTATTATGGGTGAATAATCATTTTACTGATTTTGAAGCTGATCACGAAATGATGGAATTTCTAGAGGTTTTCGAAGCAGGATTAGAGCGTAAAAAATTACTAAGCCAGTTAAGATTACTGCATATAGCTTGTGCTGCCAAAGCTCGAATGCGTTCCTGCATTTTAGCACGTAGTTCTAGAGACGAGTGCTTGAATTTCAAAATTATTGGAGGATATGAAATGCGTACTGCCTGTGTTGCTACCGGTGGTTATGGAATTTATATTTCCCATGTAGAGGCGGGATCAAAAGCACAGGACACTGGTTTGAAAAGGGGTGATCAAATCCATGAAGTAAATGGCCAGTCGTTTGAACATGTGACCAGTAAACGAGCACTGGAGATACTTATGAGCAGCACTCATTTGAGCATCACAGTGAAAAGTAATCTTTTAGGTTTTAAGGAAATGATGCAGGCCGTCGAATGTAACAACAGTGGATCGATAAACTGTGGAAATGGCAACGTTGCCGGTTTAGCGTCCAAGTCTTTACGGACTCCGAGGCGTATCTGTGCTAATGATGTCGCCAAGTTGCATGGTCGAGCCGATTCCACTACAGATGAATTGTCAGCTGCTGCTAATCGGGCTCATATAGTTCGCTTGAGTTCCGTAGACATGCTACTGCATAATGCTGGTGAAGATCAAACAGATCGTGGTTTGCAGTCGCCAGTTGCACCGCTGCAAACTGCAGGCAACTTAGCTACAAATTTTATGAATAACTTATTGCAAAGTGTTAACGTATCGGCGAAAAAGGACACTAGTTTGCAAGGCAATGGAAGTGGCGAGGGCAAAGGTGGAGGGTTTATGACACTGGCTCCTAAGCGTAGATTGCAAAAGGCCTTGGCAAAAATGAATCTTTTGAATAAGAATATTAGTGGTTTGCACAATAGTAATCTTAACGACTCCAGCGATGCTTTGCTCAATATGGGGACTCAAGAAAAGGTTGGTAAGTCTGGATCATTAAGCAGCGGCAGTTCATCTTCAGTGGGTGGACGTCTTTATCAGTCGCAATCTAATCCTGACTTGACTTCCTCGCAATGCTATGAATCGAGCACAACCCCTACCAGTAATATAAATTTGGGAAATTATTTGTCTGCCTCCGTACACCGCCCTTCGACAGCTTCTGCTTCGGGCAGTGTGGTACCTGATTATCCGGAACATGTATTAAAGGTATACAAAGCCGATCAGACATGTAAATATCTGCCGATCAATAAAGAGACAACTGCTCATGAGGTGGTAATGCTGGCGCTGCAGGAATTCGGTATCCATGATCCTAGCTCGAATTTTTCTTTATGTGAGGTCAGCGTTGGTGAGGGGGGTATGGTTAAACAACGACGTCTACCCGATCAATTGCAGAATCTAGCAGAACGCATCAGTTTCGCAGCTCGTTACTATCTGAAAACTAATACAATAACTGAAACTTTAGTGCCCGATGAATTGGCATTGGAACTTGTGCGAGAATCTAACGTTCATTTTCTGCAATTGAATGCCTATGAGCTGGCCGTACAGCTGACTTTACAGGATTTTTCCATATTCCGGCAAATTGAATCAACCGAATATGTGGACGACTTATTTGGTCTTAAAACAAAATATGGCGTACCTATGCTGAGCAGATTCTCCGAATTGGTGAATCGCGAAATGTTTTGGGTGGTTACAGAGATTTGCGGCGAGCACAATATTGTACGTCGAATGAAAATTGTGAAACAATTCATTAAGATTGCGCGACATTGCAAGGAATGCCGTAATTTTAATTCAATGTTTGCTATTATTTCGGGGCTTGGTCATGCGGCTGTATCACGTTTACGGCAAACTTGGGAAAAGTTACCCACCAAATATCAAAGACTCTTCTCGGATCTGCAAGATCTGATGGATCCTTCGCGTAATATGTCTAAATATCGTCAATTGGTTTCCTCCGAACTGATTAATCAACACCCGATTATACCTTTTTATCCGATCGTTAGAAAGGATTTGACATTCATCCACTTAGGCAACGATACTTGGGTGGATAACTTGATCAATTTCGAAAAGCTAAGAATGATAGCAAAAGAAGTAAGATTGCTGACCCATATGTGTTCTTCACCCTACGATTTGTTGGCTATACTGGAACTGAAAGGGCAATCGCCTTCAAATGCCATGTTTTCTTTGAATCAAATGTCAACTTCACAAGGTGGTACTGCTGGAGGTCCTACGATGATAGCTGCAAATGCCGGGCAAGCGACTATTAAGAGGCGCAAGAAGTCAGCGGCTGCACCCAATTCCAAAAAAATGTTTGAAGAGGCTCAAATGGTACGGCGAGTCAAAGCCTATCTCAATAACCTAAAAATCATTAATGATGAGGATATTCTGCACAAATTTTCATTGGAATGCGAACCGTCACACACCTCCAGCAATTCTACATCCTCACATCAAGGTGGCAATTCATCTCGTAGCGGTGGCGACCAATTAAGCATTTATTCACATAATTCGAACTCCTCTTCGGCCCCAAATTCTTCGCTATCGCTAAGGAAGCGTCATCCATCTTCACCCACCTTATCTACTACCTCTTCGACGAGTTCGGCCAGTGATCACCGTCGTAATAACGTAAACCCAAATTGTCCGAAATTTGGTACAGCTTCACCGCAAGCCGTGCGAAAGATACTTTCACTTTCGGAGTCGACAAAAAAACGGCCACATCAACCTTTTCCCCGACCACCGGCTGTTCTGCCCGGTAATCTGCCATTACTTAGCAATCCTCACCATCTGCAAGGCCACAGTTTCAATCCAGCGGCAACGGCGGCATTAGTCGCCTCTACACCTAGCCCTAGTCCTTGCTCGCACCGTAGATTGGCGTCGGGTAGCAACTCAGTGCCAGGTAAGTCAAATCTGATCGTATAGCATCTTGCGAATGGATTTTAAATTGAAACATTTGCAAATTTTTAGCCACAATGGTTCCCGTACGTTCGATACACGAACGCTCTCATTCAGATACACCTGCTCCACCTCCGCTACCTTCGGTAGATCTGAATGTAGAAAGCAGTAGTGTGACAACTTTTCGTGATTTACCCTTAAGAAAATCAGTTACCTCTGGTAAGTTTTGTAAAACCACATTTTTTCTTACTCGTATAATTACTTTAAACACTAACAATTTATTATTAAAATTTATTTTGCTTGCATAAATAGTAGTTAAAGCCAATTAAACTTTAATCCTCTTGAAAAATAAAAACTAGTTTTAATTACATAGAAAATTATCCAACCATATCTAATCTATCAGCTCTCTGTAACTATAGTTTAGTGTAGAGTAATTGGTTTCAGACAAACAACCTGCATATTGGAATGGCTTGGGCTGTTGTTTTTATTGTTGCTTTTTCTTTTGCCAGTTGGTTTTTTATAGAAAAATACTCTACTGATATGGTAATTAATAATGCAATTATTGTTTGACACAAACATGCTGTGCTTTTCTTTCTCAATCTTTCTCGCTCTTTTTCTCTCATTCTGTTGTTGCTTATTAGCTATACGTAGTTAAATAAATTACGGTGTGGTAACACAATAATAATTACTTTCACTTTATATTTATATTTCTTTATTTTTTTGCTTAGTGAGTAGGCATTCATTTCTCATGCTTTCGCCCTCTCCTAGTATAATATCAATTATTTACTTAGATAAACCGGAGACATTTTTAAGACGACAAAATTATAACTTAACTGATTTCTTTGCTCATTACCACACGCACATCCTTATTTACTTATTCAAACTTCTTTCTACGTCGCGCTACGTTTTAGGATCCGTTTCATCTAATGACAGTGGTCATGGTTCTTATGCTCAGCACGATACGAGCACATCTTCTGTTTATACCGCCGCGGATTGTCGTCTTTTACAACAAATCTCTAATACCGCTACACGTAATTTAAGTACTCAGTGCAATACACGCGCCCTTTCACCGCCTCATACACTTCATCCATCCAATATGACTGCACCTCTACCACCACCACCTTCTTCTGTTACCCCCACAACCCCGCAATATATAATGCGGACACAGAATACTCAGTTGTATGCGACAAATGGGACACCACCGCAATTAGCAACTGTTCCAGCGACAGCACCAAACATGCCGCCTCCATACGCAACAGCGGCAGCATTGTTGCATCATAGCAATCATAGACATTCCAATATGCATGGTAAGTTTAAGTAGGGGAACGAAAGAAACTTCAACGATGTATGAGACGCCGCGAATCAATCCACAATGATGTAATGCGAAAGCGAATTATGTGACAAATCGAATTTCCACTGCGACCATTAACAAGCGAATCAGTCTTAGGTAAAAAACTTGAGCAACTTTTCTCCGGAAATTATTGCTTCTTGACGAAATATATTTTAAGGGCTGATCGCTTAGTAACGAGTTGGCCTATCATTAGATAAGATAGATTTACACAACATAAAAGTATACTTTTCGTGAAAGACCTCATATCCTTGGAGGGTGTCCAAGACATCTCAACTGGCGTGATCCATATTTAGCTTAAAAATTTACTCCGTCTGATGCAAATTTTCCACATCAATTTAAAATTTCAAAGTACTACTACTCAGCCATTTTTGTTGAAAAATTTTGAAATTTTTTCTCATACAACGGCTTTTTGAAAATTAGTCGAAAAAGTGGTCCCACCCGAATCATTTTCAGTACAAAACTTCCGACGTGTTTTGCGCCAGAAACGTTCATCAAAATGTCTCGAAGATTACGATCTTCAGGTTGAATACAAGACACGGGCGGACAGACAGCCCAGCTTAAATCGGTTTAATAAACGATGTGTTTATGTCAATTGCTTCTGAACGTTTTGTATATCCGCACAAACTTAATATGCCATTGTACCACAAGGTGGTTAGGGAATGATTACTAGAATGAGCTAAGTGGAAAGGAATCGCACAGGTAGCTGCCGTAAATTTATCTTAACAAAGCCCATCTGGTATGGATCGTCAATTGACACGTTGACGTTCATTTTACAATTTTTTTTTTTTTTATTCCATAATGCTAAGAATGTAGGACTGCTACAGACATCGCGTGCATCTACAATTCGAATAATAGATTAAATGCGTATTATATAATATTGTTAGAACATTAGAAAAATCTGTTGTCTACTAATTTCATTTTCTTGACGTTCTAAAAAAAGCATTTTTTTCCTTTCTTGGACAAGCGAAGTGCCTTCTGCAGCTTATGGTTTTGGGCTAACGCCTACTAAATAAGATGAGCGACTATTATATCGGCACTATACTAGGGTGTAACTCGAAGCACGGCTATGCAGATTAGCGTGTGGTTGCAGCTGTAATGAATGCACAAGAGATAGACTTATCGATCGGATATATACTTCTTGGGTCCTGTAGCCACACCTTATTCATCATTGTCGATCTATCTCTCTTCTATCCCGTATTTACGAACGCGTTCAGGGGACATACTATTAGTCTTTCATTAAAGGTGCTCTTCAAAGAATTTCACTTTTTCCTAGAAATCGATAGGAGGATAGCATTGGCTGTTTTACAAAAAATGGTCTCCCTGGACGCCACATATCATTGATGGTTTATATTATAGAATCATGTCAATCCCTTTTTCTAGATAGGTAGGTTTTTATTAGGAGCCACTGTATAGATATGGCTTTTTTTGAGTGCTTATTTAAATAGATTTCGTAAATGCGAACAAGTTCTCTAAGTTGATAGGTAGGAGCGTTTGTTAAGTTTTATGATAACCTTTAAAAGATTTTAGTGTGAAAAAATCCATTAATAATTTTTTTTTTTTTTATTTATTAGAAATTTTCTTTTGAATCTCTTTTCAAGGTACCCCAGGCTGCCCCATGTGTCCCCCTATGCCTCCAATGAATCAATAAAAATCATGAAGCATATTTTTAAAGAACAAAGATTTTTTTAAGGTAAAATTTGACTTTTAAAAAACTCACAAAGCAATTCGTAATTATAACTTTTTATTATTTTTAGTCTCATCATATTGAAAATATAAAAAGAATGCCAAATTTTATGTGGAACAAGTCTATATAATAAGGTTGTGGATATTGAAAATTGGAAATTGATTATGGTTCGATTTTTTACGTAAGACTAGAAAATATTCTTAAACACAAAAATATTTATAATTATGTTAAGCACAAAAAATTATTGAGAAAGTCTGCAGGCGGGCCCTAGACACCTCAGACATTTGATTATTCGCAACGTTTTTCACGTTTTGAATGCTAAGAAAGTACCGTTAGTAGTTGGGGGCAAGAAAATGGTGACTTTGATCTCGTTATTCGGAGATAGACTAAAGTAAACGTTATCGCCCGTTGAAAGATTAACAACGTAACCAAAGGAAGCCGCTGCCATCAGATGAGCGTACGTAATGAAGACTGGTTGAGCTGCGTCCGGACAGTGGTGAATTTGCAAATGGCATAAAACAAGGCCTTCGCCCACTCATACTCGCAATCGTTTGGCAAACATTAGTTTTCAAACTAGCATAATAAGCGGCCTAACATTGTAACTGATTCAAAATATGTAAATCCTTGGATCGTGTTCGGTACTTTAATTGCAATGCAGTTCTTTAATCCCGTATGGATCTATACATAGAAAGTATAGCTAGCTTTTAAATGTCACTTTTTACGAGGATCGAAGACTAGCATGCGATTGTCAGCATCAGTGTCACTGGTTATATGACTTAAAAAACTGGAAACACCGTGTATGTTATTAATAATGCTTAAGTCCTCAGAACCATGCAAGCCTTGCAAGCGTTTATTTTTACTTTCATCGAACGGAAATTAGGATTAAGGGAACATGGCCCTCAGAGTATTCGTAAATCTGACAAATAATATTTAATTGGGGAAGCGTATACAATTTCATTCAACCAGTTTTGCTGTAACGGATCATTCGCTTCTACTTCTAGCCCTATGTCGATGCTGCCGGTTACTCGTCCTACAAGATGCATATCACTTCCTTTCATATCGTTATTGTCATGGACTTCATTTTCTTTACTAAGACCACTTCGGGACTGATCATTAACAGTCAAAGGTATATTGAGAGGCGTTAAAGCCGTGTATTCGTCATATTTGATGACGCCAAAATAATATATCTTATCCTGTTGATTAAAGGCTATTGAGGGTAGATAGAATTTTATCCCAATAAAATAATTGTCACAAGGATTGCTTAAATCATATCTAGTGAAACTGGTGAAGATAATTCTTATAACGTAGCAATATAAAGGCCACTAGTACTTTCAACTACATCTGTACTTGTGCGAATTTTCGTTGAAGTAATGTTTAAAGAATTTAGAGTAGAAGAGTAGAAAAAGTCGAGAAATAAAGCGTCGTGCGTCTTATATTCTGTTCCTTACGTTATATGCACACAGTTACAAGAGGACTACTATCGGTGCTTTCAACACTCGCGTTCGTCATTACAAACACTCAATTGTTGGCAGCATGGTATGTAAATATCTTCTGCCTACGAACTAGACCTCAAGCTGACTTTTCTCCTTTTCTAAGTGGTGTATAAGGAAAATAGCGAAAAAAAAAACAAAAACAAAAAAAAGCAAGAGTAGAAGAAAGAAGTAGAAATTTCGCCAAATTTACAAAAAAAAAAATAAAATAAATTAAAAGTTAAAAAAGAAAAGACACTAAAAGACTTGAACGTACAACTAATATTTTACTGTATTTAAATAAAATAGTTTATTGCGTCTAACAACAAAAGCTCTTAATTAAAGGGATCTTAATAAAGATCTCAACATTTTGATAACTTATTTAAAACTATAATTGTCGTCTTAATTTTCTTAGTTTTTAGTTGAATGGGCTTTTGTCGTAGCATCTATAATTCCTTCCATGCTTAAATATACGTATCATCATCCAATCATGTTCTCATGTAAATATATATATGTATCTGTAAACTATATGAACAAAATGCAATAAACAGAGATATATGAGGATAATTTATAAGGAATCAGAAGCAAAAATATAAAACAAGCAAAGCAAGTACAACATTCTCTTATACAACAACAACAATAATCTCTAATAAAGATCGTTTACATATATATTCTGTTTAAAAAAATATATTATATAAAATGAAGACATTAAAATAACAACAACACAACATATAATGTATTAAAAAATATTTTATTGTTGCAAGAAAAAATATACATAAAAATATAAATAAATGTATTATTTATTTAGTGGAGAAAAAAAAAAAGAAAAGAAAGATAATTTATTTAAAAAAAAATGTATTCAATTCGCATCTTTAACATTTTACAAATTAAAAATTAATAAAAGAAATAAATATATAAAAAGTGTGCAGAAATTAGTTCATTTCGTTTAAAAAAAAAAAAAAATTCATTTTTTCATCTTTTTTTTTTTTTTTGTTTTTTTTTTGTTCTTGAAAGTTCTTGTTGGCGCAATTTAGTCTTTAAATATAATATATTTTATATAAGTAGTAGAAAATATGAGGAAAATACGTATTTGCAAACTCTTCTAACTATAAAACTTACAGAATTTATTTTATAGCCTATTTTTTTTTTTTATTTTGTATTAAATAAAGCTTTTTAGTGGCATTATTTTTTTTATTATAATTCGTTTCAAGTAATTTTTTAAAGAGCGGTACAGAACGCGAGCTTAATTTTTTTTTTTTTTAATTATGGTCTCAACGAAAAAACAACTGGCGGTAAGTTGAACTCGGATCGAATTCTTGCGAAGTCATTTGTATGTGTGTATATGTAATCACATTTAATTCTGAACGAAGCTTTAAGACGATTTATTTAGAAAATTAAGCTAAGAGTCGAATTTTATTGAAAAAAAAAAAAACAGATCAAGCCTGGACTCAAAATGTTCTTACCAAATTTAAACGATTTTTTAACTTAACCTCAAAAAAAAAAATGAAAGAATGCGGTTGTTGTCTTAGGGGACATTTCTTTCCTTTCAGTTTGGTGCAAAATAATGTAAACTTTATAAAACTTTAATATTTTAACAATAATTGGTTGAAAAATTGGGACCTGGATTGTGTCGCTGTGCTCATACAATTATTAGGTGTTTGTAAAAACATTAATCAACGACTTCTACAGGTAATGATAATAAAGAAATGAGGAACTCCCTGGGTACATAGCGGTTGAATTCGATGGTAAGATTTTGTGTTATTTATTTATTTATTTATTTATTCGACTTATACTAGAAACTCAACTAAACAAATAACAGTCAAGTTCAATTGGCTCTTAATGCAAAACTTATATTAATTAATAATAAAATTTAGTATAAGTATAATAAAACAAATAAGAAGAAAAAAAAGCATGTACACTATCACCATAGGGCCACACTTACAACCGGTACAGGACCAAATTGCAAATGAACCCCTAAGCCATCGCAAACATGCATAAGCCTGGCAACCGATAATAAATTGACAATAATTCACTTTCGAAACGTAACGACTTTTTAAGGATAAAAGCTAGTTTAAATATGACATAGGTAAATCGCGCGTATTAAGCAATGTTGCTTTAATGGACTTTAAAGAGTCCGATAACGAGAATAAGTGGTAGACGTCATTTAGGTTCTTGCAAACGACTCTGCACTTATGGTTAAAGAATTTAACAGAATTTAAGGGCACAATTTTCAAAAAGGTCGCGACAGCTAACTGATTAAGGACACACTACTTCAATGACAACTGCTTCGATTATTATATTCTTTTACTAGACATACTACGATTTCTTACAGCAACCTGTACCAGGAAACTAAAATTTCAAATATAAATCATATTTTCGGACATGAACAACGTTCAAGTTAAGTGAATTATAAATAAAATACATTGTTAATAGTTTTCTTTAGCATATAAATTTTATTTTAATTTTTAGCTTAGAAAGCAAGGCACATAATTTGTTTTTTATTTACCGTACATTTGTTCTTATTTCCTAACATACAACATATTTAATTATGTTTGCGACAAATTATAAACAAAAAAAAAATGTTTAAATATGAAAATATTAGGAAAAATACAGTTTAAATGAATACTTACACATTTCTTTTATACAATAACAAAAAAAAAAAAAAAAAATACAAAGACATTAATTTATATTTACAACTACTATTAATAAATTTTCTTCAAAGGAAGCACCCTTGTATAACAGTGGCAAAAAAAAAAAAAATCTACAAGTTGTTCGTTTTAACTTAATTTTTAAATGATTAGAAAAAAAATTGGAACCGAATACTAATTAACATATTGTTAGTAATTTTGTAAGAAGAATTGGACGTGTTTTGTATGTTTTTCTATTTTTTTCTCACTAAGTAATTTTCGAATCGAGCACTAAATCAATCTCGTTCTCTTTAAGTATGTAATTAGAACGCTATAAATGAATTTATATTGCGCCAAGCAAGGTATGATGCTATCCCTTTGATGTCGTAATTGGCCAATGACCCGAGGTATATCTAAATCCTAGAACGGTAAATATAGAAATAATTGTAAATCCATTCCTATGACTGAATAAAAATTGAAATATTCTTTTACTTCATTATGATCTAGAGTATATAATAGTAAATCGGCTGTTAAAGTAACGCCGGATCGTCCTCCTCCCTCCAGACAATGGAGAAGTACCGGCGGGTTGGTGTTATGACCTGGTGGCACTTCGTTTATGGAAGCCATACGTACGGAGTTCAACTCCTCGAGAAAATCAAGAAAATGATTCACTTCACGTGGACAATTTTGTTCAGCCCAATCGATATAATTCAAATGCCAAACGGAACGGTAACGCCGCGATTGCATGTTATATAAACGTAATTTACTTGTTATGCAACGATCGGTAGTTTGTGAAAATTCCTGATATACTTGGAACTACGGATTAAAATAAACGATGACAATGGGTCACAATCGATAATTTTCCAAAACTGAAGAGCTCACCAGACCAAACTCCATACGTTGATTGCTAGTGGGTGGTATGTAATTTAACTCGTCCGAAAGTTGAACTACTAGGTAAACATCTGCTTCCCAAACGCATTGCCAGAAAATGCGTGTCGTCAAATCATCATGCGGCGATTGAGCGACTATATAGAAGCGCTGCTTAGTACCCACAGTGGCCTAACATTTTTTTTTGCACGAAATTATTTATATTAATTTTTGAATTGTAATAATAAACAATACCGATATATGCGAAGCGTTGACGTAACCATGTCTATTCTCCATGGTCGGTGTTAAACGTACACGATTATCATCGTATGGTAAGAAATTGGGGTCGGAATTTTTCATAGCGTTCTCTTCCATTAGGGCGCATTCATAACGAGCAAGTTCGCGACGCTTGGGTATGGCCTCAAATTCCATAAAAAGTTGAGAATCATTCACTTTATCGTGAAGAATTTGACACTAAAAGGGAAAAAAGAATTTGTGAAATAAATTCCTTTTAAAACATTTCAAGACGATAGTACCAATTTATCCTTGGAATATTGCCCGGAAATGGGTTGTAATTTTGGCACACCAGTCGACCATCGATGATGCAAATTTAGATCATCTTGAGCTAATTTGATTTTCTGCAATTTACTGTTAGTGTAGGCTTTTTCTCGACCCAGTGTAGCTGACTTTTGTTTATCGGGCGTTTTGCTGCGTCCCAAAAAGTTCCAACGTTTTTTGCGTTGTTTTTCAGTTTTTGTGGACGAAGTTGTCGTGTTTGTGCTCTTCGTGGTGCTATCCAAGATGCTACTATGTATGGATGACGAGTTGTTAGATAAATTCATAGCCGAAAACTGCTGCGCGATGGAATCGTTATGCGATAAGGTGTTCGTAACCGTCACCGCAGATGAGGGTTGTATAACATCTACTGCTGCTAAAGAGTTGATATTTTTCAACCCTTTATGTTGTCGAGGAGGGGGAGTCATTTTTATAGGTTGTTCACTGCCCAATGCAGGAGCTGCCGATGCTGCCCTCATGGTTCGTTGCGGTGGTGTTGGCTCTAGTAGTTGCATTTCAGTGCTGGCCGCCCGTTCGTTTCGTTTTTGATGATTGAATTTTTTTATGTTCATAGAAATTTCATCGGGTTCGTCATCCTGCTGTAGGTGTGTCGACGAAGATTGTTTTTGAGGCCCACTTATTGTTGATATACGATTTCTTACGCTAAGCGTTTCACTATTATTAGCCGAAGAGCTCGACGACCTTTGTTCGTCATCTCGGAGCTGTTGCGCAGTAGAAGTTGTGTTGTTGTTGTTACCATTGCTATATTGTGGCAGTGGTACATTTTCGTATATAGGTTCAATGGAACCATTTATGGCATTGTGTTGTAAGTCAGCTGGTTGCGTAGTTTGTGACGTCGTTACAGTCGTGGTCCTATAACCTGCTATAGGTATTGTAGGTGAATTTTGCGTTTCATAAGTTTGACTAGCTGCCGTCGCTGCTGCCTGACCTAAAGAGGACTGCCTAAGTTGTGACATAATGGACGGTTGCTCCTCAATCATATTAAGATTTTCGAAAGTACCATGTGGCGGTAAATAAGTTTGCGAATGGCCCATATGTCCAATGTAGGGATATTGATGTATCATTGTCGCACCCGAAGAGGTTGTGATATTACTGTTACCTGCTACACCGCTACTTGCGTAAGGATATTGTGTATTTAGAAGATTTCTATTTGATACTAAATCGGGCGAAGAACCGGATACATAAGCTCTGTAACCTAACAATGGCCGATGGGATGCAACCGCTAAGTCTGGTGTTGAAGAAGAACTTAATCGATTGACGGGATAAGGGGGTGGCGACTTTGATCTAATCATTTGCAAGCGCTGCGATAGATCGATGTAGACATTGTTGCCCGCTGAAAGATTGACGCCAGAAGCAACGGCAGCCGCCGCAGCACTTAAATGATGATGAGCATGCATCGCGGCGGCTGGTTGAGCTACGTCAGGGTAACGATGAGCTTGCAAATGACCCAAAAGCAAACCCTCACCATACATACCCGCGGTTGCCTGATGGACGTCGGGCTGTGAACCAGCATAGTAAGCAGCTGCATTATTATGGGCAGCCTGATACTGTAATTGATTGAAATTATGCAACTCATTAGATGGTGTTCTGTACTTTAATTGTACTGCAGTTTCATAATCGGGTGCAGGCCTGTACGTAGGAAGCATAGCTTTCAGACGTTCTCTTTCATGAGCATCGACAGATAATATGTGACCGCTAGCGTTATTGCTGTTTGTGTGGCTTAAAAAACTGGAACTGCTATGTAAATTATTGTTATTGCTTAAGTCCTGGCAAGAGCTACTCTGCAGACGGGTATCCAAATTTTTATCTGATATATGCTGAGATGACGAAACATAGTCGTGAGAGTATTCCTAAAGCAGATAAAAGTTAAGTTGATATTGAACTTATAAAACACATGTAACTTACTTTACTCAGCCAGTTTTGCCCCAAGGGACTGCTCGTTGTTGCTCCTATTCCTATACCACCGCCACCGGCTATACGTCCTACATGCATTGCGCTACCGTTTACACCATTGCTGTCGTGAGTTCCACGCCCGCTACTACCACCTCCTCCGGACTGATGGCTAGCAGTCAAAGATATATTGGAAGACATTAAAGCTGAACTGTGAGGATTCATCATTTGCGATGGCGCTACTGACATATATTCCTGCCCCTGTTGAGTTTGATAATGATTACCAATAGATACCGTATTGGTTGAAGATCCCGAAGTATAGATAGCACGTTGTTCCAACAATAAATCTTCACGGGAATCGGTTAAATCGTATCCACTAAAAGAGGTTGAATTTAGAGTATCCGCTCCAAGACCGCTTAATGAAATACCGTTTGCACTCTCAACTTCGCCCATACTTGGTGAATCTTCATCGATATGGCGCTTAAAAAATTTATGTTGCGTTATGCAAAGTTTCCAAAAGTAACGAGCTGTATCGGCTTCAGAGAATATAAAAGAGCCGACAAATAAAGATCCGTCCGCCTTATTCTGTTCGATGCGTATAGTGCGTTTATCTATAGTTACTGTATGAAAGTCTTTCCAAGGAAAATATTGTCTGCCGTTTTCAGCACTAACAACCATACCATTAATTGCTAAGCCCAAAGTTAGGTCATTGCCTAAATTATCCTTGGCTTGAAAACGTTCTTCACCGTAACCCTCTAGCTGCTGACAGCACTGTATGTACATTTCTTCTGCTTGCGAAGTAGTTAGGCGTTGTATGCCCGAATGTTGCTGCAAGACTTCAAGTATGAGACTGTCAAGTAGATTATCGTCGTTTGCTAAACCTAAAACAATAATTATAGAGAATGAATAACATCATAAATATGCGTGATAATGAATCACAACTACACAGTGAATAATCTTCATAAACGCTTTTCACTTTTCTATGCTTAAGGAAAAAGGAAAAAGCTTGTAAAGTCCACATTTCACAGATGTGTAAATGCTTACCTTGAAGATTTTTGGGTAAGACTAACGATTTTTTCAAATAATCTTTGCTTTGTTTGTCGCTTTGATAACTGTCGTATTCAGCTTGACGACAGTAAAGTGCCAGTAGTATAGCGGTACGTATATCGCAAGCAATTTTACCCTCATAAATATCGTTTTTCAATTGTAGAAAATAATAGTAACGCGTTACTTCATCACTTAAGTGTCTTACGCCTGTTGTTACATAATGGCGAACACGTAGAAAGATTTTTGTACCGGCTGCATATTTTTCCAATTGACGACTCAAAGATCGCTCCAAATCAACCCATTTCAATTCATTCTCTTTTCCTTTGACAACGTAACGCAAACCAAAGAACTCAGGCTGTTGTATTAGCAACCGTTGACACACATTATCAAGACATTCTTGACCTTTACTTTCCGACGATATCGTGCAATCTACAGTGGTGCTGGTATCTGTGAAAAAAAGATTCAATTTCTCATATTTAAAACAAACATTAATTCAAGGATAAGAAGATAAATTCGAATTTAGTTATCAAAGACACCTAGCATTTCTGTTAGCAAAACTCTGTTAACGAGTTAACAGCGCTCTATTAAATAATTACAATTGAGATATAGTGGGATTTGAAAATACAGTCAATTTTGTCTAGTACAAAATACACTATACTGTAGTACTATATAAAATATTTTGTACTGTAGTACACTACACTGTAGTACTGTAGTACAATATATTTTAGTACAAAATACACTATACTGTAGTACTATATATTTCAGTACAAAATACACTATACTGTACTATAATTTAGCATAGTGTATTCCAGTACAAAATACACTATACTGTAGTGCATTATATTTCAGTGCAAAATATACTATACTGTAGTACAATATATTTCAGTACAGAATACACTATACTGTAGTACAATATATATCAGTACAAAATACACTACACAATATATTTTGTACTGTAGTACAATATATTTTGTACTGTAGTACTATATATTTCAGTACAAAATACACTATACCGTAGTACTATATATTTTAGTACAAAATACACTATACTGCAGTACTATATATTTTAGTACAAAATACACTATACTGTAGTACAACATATATCAGTACAAAATACACTACACTGTAGTACTATATATTTCAGTACAAAATACACTATACTGTACTATAATTTAGCATAGCGTATTCCAGTACAAAATACACTATACTGTAGTGCATTACATTTCAGTGCAAAATACACTATACTGTAGTACTATATATTTTAGTACAAAATACACTATACTGTAGTACAATATATATCAGTACAAAATACACTACACTGTAGTACAATATATTTTGTACTGTAGTACAATACAATACACTGTAGTACTATGTATTTCAGTACAAAATACACCGTAGTACAATATATTTTAGTACAAAATACACTATACTGTAGTACTATGTATTTCAGTACAAAATACACTATACTGTAGTACAATATATATCAGTACAAAATACACTATACTGTAGTACTATATATTTCAGTACAAAATACAATACACTGTAGTACAAAATATGTTGTACTGTAGTACAATATATTTTACTGTAGTACAATATATTTTAGTACAAAATAGACTACACTGTAGTACTATATATTTCAGTACAAAATACACTATACTGTTCTATAATTTAGCATAGTGTATTCCAGTACAAAATACATTACACTGTAGTACTATATATTTCAGTACAAAATAGACTACACTGTAGTACTATGTATTTCAGTACAAAATACACTATACTGTAGTACTATGTATTTCAGTACAAAATACACTATACTGTAGTACAATATATTTTAGTACAAAGTACACTATACTGTAGTACTATATATTTCAGTACAAAATGCACTATACTGTACTATAATTTAGTATAGTGTATTCCAGTACAAAATACACTATACTGTAGTGCATTATATTTCAGTGCAAAATATACTATACTGTAGTACAATATATTTCAGTACAGAATACACTACACTGTAGTACAAAATATTTTGTACTGTAGTACAATATATTTTAGTACAAAATACACTATACTGCAATACAATTTATTCTAGTACAAAATACACTGTCCTGTAGTCTACTGGAAATTATTGTACTACACTATAATATTTCATTACCTCAAATTGTCTGGCATTGTATTCGCAGACACAGCCTTACACATCTTAAATTTGTTTCATGAAAATTCTTAGGCATCTTGTTTTATGATCCTACAAACAAAGTAAGCTTATTGTACGTATAGCTTTTATACTTTCCCGCAGCTTAGCGTGTTTTTACCTAAATTTTTATACAACAAACAACGTTACATAACCTCAAATTGTCCGGTATTGGATTTAAAGATATAATTTTAAATATCTTGAAAAAACATTTTAAGAAAATTTCAAAGTACTTTTTTTACCACCCTACAAACAACGTAACTCTTTTGTATTTTCCCGTAGCATAGCCTGTTTTTACCTAAATTTTTATACAACAAACAATATGGCTTATTATTACTATTGTTAAAATAGTCAGAGAAATAAATTCTAAGACCAAAACCTTAAAGCAGCAGCATCTAAGGCTACCGGTTTTATTGGAACCTCTACGGCGTTTAAGATTTGAACCCACAAATATTTAAGAAAAACCCGCCGACCAATATTCACATACAACAATTTTTCAAAATAAGTTATTATACGAAAACTCTGGTCTGACGATCCAACGTTCCTTTGTATCATATGTGGTGTAAGAGTATTCAATAAAACAACTTTCGAATTAGACCTCGTATCTGTTTGCAAAGACCGCAAATTCCACATCGAGAAATGCGAAATGATAATAAACTGAAATAAACCACTTATTACAAACGTTAAACGTAAAGCAACGTTTAGAGAAAAACATCAAAACGCCAGCTGTCATTCAATATGAATACAAATTATCAGTTACTGAATAGAAGGGAGGGTGACGGCATGAGGTAGAAAATACGGTCTTATTTATTTTATTGCCTTATTAAATAATAAAGCAAATAATTCTGTTGTGCTTTTCAGTCATTTTTCAAACATAAAAATATTTAAAAGCAAATAAAAAAAAAATGAAGATAAATAAATAAATATAAAATTTAAAACATATTCAGATATGCATACACAGCTACTACATATACTTTTCCTGAAACAATATGTGAGTTGTAGAAATTGCCGAGAATTGCGTAAGTTGTGGCTAGAAAAGTATAAAAACAGATTTAATATATTTTCTGATACTTTTTCTATCCCACATCGAAAGATGGCCAATTGGTCAAGACGCTTGCAACACACAGAGAGAAACTCTAATCGCCCTATAATGTAGCGTTGTACAAATTCTTGATTGGCATTTCATTCTAAATTGACTTAACACTAGATATACGGCATCCATTAGTTGAAGGGATTTTTAATTTTAAAAATGTAGCATGAGGAGGTCGATATCTTTAGTTCTTATACATTGGAGTTTAAAGATACAATACAGCAAATATATAATATATTATAAAATATATAAAATATAAAAATATAAAAAATAATATAAAATAAAAAAATATAAAAATAAAAAAATATAAAATGTATATATATATAATATATAATATATATATATATTATATTTTGATGCACACGTGATGTTGTAGAACTACTTCTACGAAATTATCATCAATTTGAAGGTTAACTTCGAACTGTAAATCGTCAGAGTTGCAATAATGAGGTTACCTAAATGAATTTGGCTTGGTCCATTAAAAATAGAAAGTTAATTGCGGACGTATTTTATTAAACTAATGAGAATCATTTTTGGATCCAACATTATTATTATTATTACTAATTGCGTGGGCAAACCGTACAGTGATCTAGAAGATCTATCGTACTAGTCCTCCAGTATTAGGACTTTTATATATCCAGCAACCTTCTTTGGATCGGAACATCATACCGTGTCTGTCGTTGTAAAATGCTCGCCAAACATATGGTGTCTGCAGTTAGCCTTACATTCACATAGAATATGATGTGACGTCTCTCTCGCCCCTTGGCTGGGTCTGCATAAATCGATATCGGACATACCCATGTTTTGCGAATGGTACCTGAGGAAATAATGATCCGTCCAGAAGCCCGTGACTAAACGTTGCTTCTTCTTAGTTCCATACTGGAATATTTTATGATTATTTTTGCCACGATTCACAAAATTTTATTCGTAAATTTTGCTGTTAAGCATGCCCATCTGTCCATTTGTGTAACGTTTCGTGGGAAACATTATTCTGACACCAAAAATGAAGATATCGGCTTCATATTTAAGCTTTTCACCCAGACTGATATGGCGAATGGGCCACTGTTGGTTAAAGGACGCGCCTATCGTGCAAGATACACTGAGAACATTCCTTCTGTCTGCCTTTCTCTCTCCTTTTTTCAACGTTACGCCAGACACACGATAAAAATCTTCACGTATTTTTTTACAAAAACGGAAAAATCAATCGCTTCCAACCCACTATTATGGACTATGAACATTCATTTTGTTTCATTTTTTCTTTAGTCTTTTTTAAGATGAGTGCATCAAATATTCGGTCACAGTCAAATATAATTTCCTTACTAGTTAAATGTATAAGAAAGTGGGTAAATAAATGCAACTAAGAAAATTACGTCAGTGTTTTGTCGGCATTACACATTACCCTAAGCGTGAGCTGTCAATTTGAGCACACTTTGAGGAGATTTGTACAATGTCAATGTGTTTTATAATAAGGTGCACCTCAGAAATTATTTTCTCTTGCGGACAAAGTGAATGGGTTTCAGTTGGCCTTTATTGATCTTTGCATCGAGTTGCACACCAATAATTGGTGTATATGTTTGCCCACAATTTTTCGCTTTCAATCACTTCTTGTTAAATTGAATCAAAATTTTGCGCTGATCATTTTGATCAGATTCGCGAATCATACTTTGGAGTCACAAAAGGAAATGGAAATCCGTTGATGGTGGCTATGAACATACGAAGGCAAATCATGCTAAAACGCGACACAAACAAGCCAATTAAGCTGATCCTTTCATTCTACGTTGAACTGGCATTGTTTTCTATTTAAAAAAAGAAAAATGCCATAGATAATGCCTTGACATTATAAGATCTAAGAGCAAAACTCTGAAATCCCTCTAGGCTTGTGAGAAGAAGAAATGATAGCTTTATACAGATGGCCATTACCATTTGATTGAAGCGGCCTTGAAGAAGACAGTTGTGTTTCTCTCCATCTCATTTACAAAAACAAGTTATCTATATTGAAATTTGTCGCTTCATAAAATCTATCGGATTCAATTTTGCCGAAAATTTGGATCTATATAGTTTTGACTTTTACGTTTATACTATCTAAATTTCAGTTATTTACAAGCTGCTGCTCTTTATATACTAAAGAGTAAAGATAAGGATGTCATGTAATTGAACTAAACTGAATAAAAATGCAGTTGAAGCTAAAGGAAATTATTAAGTTGACTTGAAGTAAAGATGCAGTAAGAAGCAGTTAGGTGGTTTGCGAGATTTTATACAAAAAACGATGACAATTTACATACGTCCTTGCGTCTCAAGCAAAATGAAGCCAGCAAATGATCAACTTGGACTGGGAATATTTCCCGATTGCGGCATGTTCGCCACAACTGCCTGCTTTCAAGTTCGCCACGGAACCACGAAGTGAAAACTTCAATAGATTCATAAAAATATGCAAAAATTCGTTGATGACTAATTCATCTCGGAACCGTGAAACGGCGACTCTGAAGGCATCCGCAAGTTACCTGATAAACGGCAAAAGACCATACATAATAATGGTGGGGATTTCGATTATTAAGTTTTCTAACAAATATGGTTCCAATAAGTTTGGAACACGGAACTCAATCGAATATGGAATTAAGTGACTAAATTCCGTACGGGTCTTTCGATTTTCCACTGGCCAATCGTCCATCTAGTCTAGAAGGATACGTTAGGCCAGCCAGCTTGTTTAGTACTTTGTTCTTTCCTTGAGCGAGTATCAGGGACCACAATATTCGGTGGATTGTTATGAAATGTCATCATGCAAGAGCGAGTTCAGCCCTCTTATTCGTAAAACTCATTGTCCAGAATTCATCTATCAAATTAATCGGAGATTGTATATATTTCATATTTTAATTTATTTAATTGTATTTATCGTGGCATTTAAAAAATGAGAGTTTATAGGAAACGACCAAACTGAACTTCCAAGGCATCGATTTCCGAAGCTGTGGTAAGAGTCTCCAGCTTAGCTAACTTTTTGCTTACCTCTAAAGCTTTCTGTGGGTTACACTGAGCAAAGGCTATAACCAGTTGAGCAAAAACTCTCACACCATTGGGTTTTAATTTGAGTGACGAGCGCCAACACTATCCCGTTAAACTCAAGATGCTCAATTTCACGCAAAAGCTACATGGAACGTGAAAGACAGAAAAAGAATTGTGTGCATATCTTCTTTTAAAAAAAGGACAAGATAATTATTTTATTTTTTATAAACACTAACTATAGTTTGAATTTCATCAAAAATTATCGAGAACTTATTTCTAGTGCTAATAATGGCTAACTTGATATTTTATTATAATTTTCATATCAAATTTGACTGGCCCAAACGGCCATCGATTTTTTTTTCATTCGCAGATATTTTTTTTGGTTAATTCCATACTTAGTTATCCCCTTCTATACTTTATGCAGCAGAAAAACATGTAAAAGCATCGAAAACGATTATTTGATTTCATTATTTTTGCCAAAATTTTGGAATTTCTGCTTTAAGCAAAAGACCAATTTAGTAATCATAAGCGCATGCAGTAAATGCAATTACCCCGCACGGGATGAAAATGGTGTTGAATGTGTTGTTGCTTGATGAATATATTTCCACTCTGCATCAAATTATTGTGGCCTGCGTCAGCCAAGTTTAAATGTAATAAACACCAATAAATAAATATCACAAAATTTTTAAGTATGTTTTACACACACACACACACAAAATTGACTTTATTATAAAGAAATTGTAAGTGAGAGTAAAAAAAAAAAAAATAAAAACAGAAATTGCTTACGTGAGTATAAAAATCTTCATCCCTATATCTACAGATATATGGAGAGTTGTGCGATTAAAAAAACTGGGAATTGTTTGAGTGGTGGTGCATACCAATCGGAAGAATCATGCTTCGGACATGTTTTCCTACTATAAAAATTTTTCCTTTTTCCTTGTATTGGTCGGCAATTCCAGATCATAAAACACAGCTTCCAAATTCCAATATTCCTCCTCGTTTTCTTTCCTCGATTATTTGCTATAATGTGGCTCTGCAAAAGAAATCAAAGGCGACTCAGCTTCCTTAGTCCGCTTGAGCGCAGTTTCAACACAAAAAATGGTATGATTCGGTCCAAATATCTATCTGCAATATTTTCATTTATGGTAAAAGACTAGTTAAGTCATTCTGGAAATTACATACAGTAACATCAATCGCCATGTCCAGCTGGGAACTCGAGAGGAAAATTGTTTGCGACTGTAGAATTTTCGCCAACGTATTCTAGAGGGCCTAAAGCATCCATTGCGTAGGAAAAAAACCTTTATCACCTTATAATTTTTGATTCTAATCTAAATTAGGTTTGGTTTGTTATTACTTGATTGTTTACTACTTTACATACATACGTACGTACTGTTTGCAGCTACGCTACTATTTTAGTACTTACTCTTACTACTGCTGTTAAAATCTTTCTTAAATGTTGCTTATAATATCCCACGAAACAATGTTAATTGACTGAACTATAAAAGACCTATAATTTATAGGTCGGTGAATTATTTTTATAAATCAAATTAAATTAAATTAAATTAAGAAAAGAAAATGGATAGTTCCAACTTTGACTTTATATCTACTTAATTTTAGATCATTATTATTATTTTTAATTAGGTGGCACTTACGAAGCACACTATGTTGCGAAAAAGAGCTTTTCATCTGAAACTATTTGTTTTTATACGCTCTATGAAAGAGTCGGGGTATATTGATTTCGTTAGAGCGTTTGCAACAGCGACAAGGAGACTTCAGATACCCTACAAAAGCATAGGCAATGTTGATTAACATTAAATTCGAAATCAATGTAGGCATGTTTATCCGTCCCTCTTTCCGTGATAAATATACCTGAAAATTTCGAAATGTCGACTTAAAAGCTGCAAAAGCTTTCGAAAATATTCCGAGAAAAATTTGTGTTTTTTTTTGCTTATTTATTCATTATCCATACATTTTATAAATAAATTAGCAAGATATGGTTAAAATAGGCCGGATAATTAGATCATATGCGCCTGTAGATGTTATAAGTGGTAAAGATGTTCTGAGGCTAAAAATTTAAACATATAATTAAAGGAATATCGAAATAAGCAAGAAAATTATACTCGGCTACTGCCGAAACTTGCTTTTACTTGTTGTCATAAAAAAAAAGAAATGGGATAAAATTTCTCATGTATCTCTTCCTTTACTAAAAGGAATAAAAAATAATAATCTATAACGTCGTGGCGTCCACCATAATTAATTTAAAATCAATGTATTTTGTTTTCTACTCTGAACACCCCTTTATTGCCTCATTCATATGAACGATATTTTTAAGAAAAAATTAGTCCACTATGTCGTGATGCCCAGCACAATTAATTCACAATTAGCTTTTTGCATTCTACTCTCCAAGTCATTTTATGTGATAATCACATCAAGGGTATTGCAACGATAAAGTTGCCATATTTATTTTATAATCTACACTTTTTTAGGCAGAATAAATTGCGGTATAAAACCGTTTTAAATATTTCGCTTGGTTTACCTTATGATTAATAAGCATAAGACCTCAAAAAAATGAAAAAGCTGTGTGGGCATGCCCATTGTAGCAGAGTTTTTCACACAATAAATATGGAAAATTTCAGGCTTTTATCTTTTATAATTTGTGAGTAACGAGCAAAACCCCAGAAATTTTTGCTTAGACAAACGATGTTGCTTTCAATTTACGCTTCACTGCCCCCTTGCGCTCTGGTCGGTTTGGTTCATTTTCAATACCAATCAACGTGCGAAGGCCTTCAACGTTTCTACCAAATTTGAAATCGATGGGTTCAGTTTCGCGACTAGGAAAACGGACGGCCATGCGGACATGCTTAAACCGAATCAGAATTTGATGTTAATCAAGAATATATATACTTTTTGGGACCTCAAAATGAAAATACACCTCATTCTTCGATGATGAGGATAGACTTGGAATCATCAGGTTTCTGTGCAGGTGAAAAAATCTGACGCTCGAAAGGAATATTGTTCACCAATCTTCCTACATATATAATTTTACATCAAAGTAGCTACCTTTCCACCAGTTAATATCAAGAAATGTTTTTCATTCGTTCAATATTGACTTATATATAAAAACTGAGTTTAAAAGAAAGTCCCATCCATTAGAGAAAATATAAGAAAATCGGCTTTTTTAAATATATAACTTCTCACGCATTGCTTCACTGTCTTCTGAGAGATTTACTTTTTTAGTCAGGTGATTAATGATGATGATGATGATGATGATGACGATGATGATGATAATTATTGAAAGCACGATTAGCGGAAGCGACATTCAACATTTTTTGCATCTGCCATTGTGTATTCAATCACTTTCGGCGTTATGAGCAAAACATATATATAGTATAACAGAAAAATCCATATGAATAAACATATTTTCTTTTTCTTGCTTTTCGAACTTGTCGGTAAAATCTGTTGGCTTCGTTTCGGTACTTTACAACTGTAAAGCGGCGTTTGCGCATTCATGCGATAGGAATTTTTTCTCTTCATTTTTGTTGTTGTACTTTGCTATTTCGCTATAAATGCGACACGACACAAACTTGTGTCAATAATATACACACAGATACGTAGATATTTCAAGCCAACAATGGTTTTGCTATATTACAGAGTACATAGACAAAAAAAAGAAAAAAGATGAAGAAAACAACGTCAACGCACTTGCACTTTTCGAATATGTCCATATATACAAACAACTGCATACGTTAGCGACTGCATAGACAATGCCAATAAAAGCAAAATTCCAAGATTAAAAAGTTATGCCTTATAAAAATGAATTCCTACTCACAAACACACTTTCAACTTTTTTTTTATGGGAACATGACTCCCGCATAACGAAATAAAGGCGCTCGCACACATGCACAGGCTTATTTTTTTGCTTACAGTAGTTTGTCCACTTTTAAAGTTAGGGAAACTTTAGGAGACTACAGTACTTCTTACCCAATAAATGATGCACCGAGATGACAAACAGGCTCTTTGAAGTCACATTATATTGACGATACTTTTTAAGAAATTTTAAGGGCATCTTTGTTACAATTTGTTTACAATTTTTTTCAATTAAGACCAAATGTTTGTTTTTTTCTTAAAATATATCTTCTTTTTTTTTTACTTTAAAGAGCATTCCATGTGCATAGCCCCAAAAACTATTTAACCAGCAAAGCTAAGCGCTTGAATATTTGTGGAACAAATTACACAATTTTCTTCTTTCAGCTTTTCTTGGCTTCACCACTGCGAAATTTTTCTTTTTTTCTCTGAACACATTTTCTATAGAAAAGCACTTGAAATTGTACATTTAATTTTTCTTAATGTAAACTGAAGAAAAGAACGCAAAATAATAATAAAAAAAAAAAAAACTAAAGCAAAATTTGTTGCAAGTGTAAAAAATAGGAAAAAAAGTTTCACTTCGTCAATTTTAATGTAAAAATGTCAGTTTTTCCTCTTACTACAATGTTGATCAAAAAGGTAAGCAAGCAAAAGCAAATAGAAAAATACCAATCAGGGTTGCTTTCTTTGCTTTTAATGTTAGCAAAGAGCTTCGATTTAGCAGCTACTTACTGGCTTCATATTATAATAAATCAATTGCAGTTGCAATTGATTTTTATTTAGAAATTGAAATTGTGACTTGTTGCAGACAGTTTTGTATTTTAATTTAATTAATAGTACAATGCAGAAACAGAAAGCTATTCTACGGCTTCTGTTAATTAAAATGCATAGCTTTTCATTTTTGTTTCCTTTATTAGTTAATTATCCGAAGTCCTTCAGCGTGTACCACGGGGCATTCGACTTCAAATGTTCCAATACTGTGGCGTAAAAAGTACTTGTTATCATTAAACCCAAAATTGAATTATAGACCACCCCAACTCTGTGAGACACCCAATAGAAACACACGACAAACCGAGACTACGACACCAGAATTAGGGGAGTTTGTTAAAAATGCTGTTGAAACAAGTACACCAGGCGTCAATAGGAAATTGCCAGTTCAGGAAATGGAAAAAGATAACGACGCAATATTAATGGCAAACCGACCAAAGAGGTGGCGACTATCGGGTTTAAGTCGTACTCGTACTAGTTCAAAGAAATAAATACTACTTTAAATAACCCATCGTCTAGTTGAAGCTTATAGCAACAAACACTTTTTCAACCGCTTTAATTTGTCATTGGGAAAATCAAACTGGCCTTTCATATTAATTTATATAATTTATATTTAAATATAAATAGCTTTATTTATATAATAGCTTTATTATATACTTAAAATAGCTTTATTAATATATATAAAAAAAAATATATATATATATATAAAAGAAATTGTTAATCTTTCTAATGGTTTTAATGGTTTCCTGATTGTTTCCGATTCTTTTTCCTTGACTTGGTAGCTTTCGCTCTTCTATCATCACCTCGAGAATACGCGAACTAAACTTGTTAAATTTTACAAGTTATCCGCCTGAGTGGCAAGAGTCAACTTTTAACTCAATGTATGCATAATACCTATGGAGAGAGGTGAGTTAAAATGTATAACTAGTACACATATATTCGTACAATGTTTGCTGACTAGCCCTTCAGAGACTTTAAATGATCGTTATCCTATTTTCTTGGTCATAGATTCTCAATGTCATACATGCTTGAAAGTGTGAAGATTTTTACCTAATTGAATGTGTCAAAGGTTAATATCGAACATTTAAAATTTCTTGTATTTTACAAGTTAGCTTAGAATTAAACCGTCATAATTTTTAAACAACGCCCTCGCTAAATTCCCTGTTGAAAAGCAAAGCACAGAGTCGCTTATAATAAATAAATGGTTAAAATCCCAACTTAACAACTTAAATGTTAACGCCAATCAGCTATGTTAAGCGCGCAACTTAACAGACCAGAAGGGTCGAACTCTGCAAAATAACGGACCAAATTAACAAAAGCCGTCGGCAAAACAAAAACTTAACATTATCTAACGGACCAAATTAACAAAAGCCGTCGGCATTTATAATGAAAGAATCAATGCAAAAAATCTGTATCAAACCTATTTAAACAAAAAAATTAACACAGGCGATAGATTCATCACAGACGCGCTCTAAGTCACCCGGCATTTTTTTTTTATATGCATACTTTGTAAAATCATTTGCAAAATATTAATGGCAAATAAATGAAAAATTGTTGTGTAAAACTAAACATTTGAAAAATAGTTAATAATTTGAAAATAGTAATTAATAGTTAATTTAGTATGTAGAAAAATTATTCACTTGGAATAGCCCTGTTTGAATACAACCAGCTGATTTGGTTAGTGACTTTGGTCACCTTTACTTTTAAAGTTTTATTAAGCTCGCCTTTCTGACAGAATGGAGAGTTGACAACATTTGTTTTCAAGAAATATCGTGAGATGGTGCCTGAGAAAGGGGGGCAGTGATAGAGAGAAGCTTTAGAGAATTTAGCTAACAAAACAAAATAAAAATAAATAACACCACAATCATAAAACAAGCAGAAATTATTTTAGTTACAATTTTTTTGTGCGAAAGTCAAGTAATAAACAAAAAGTAAGAAGACAACAACAGTACAAAATTGCAATAATAGAAAGTAAATCTATTATAATATAAATTTTTTTCAAAATAGCAAAAAAGCAAAGCAAAGTGAAATTTAAACAATAGACAAAAGAAAAAATATTGAAGAATATATTTATAATATAAAGTTTGTTTTTGGATCCAGAAGTGTTTGAAAGCAAAATTCTATTATAATGGCTGAAGAATATAAAATGAATTTCAATCAAGATTTTACGTAAGTTTGAGAAAAATAGAAAGGAAACATTAAAGAGAAAAAAATAGATAAAAATATAATTTGATTTTGGAAAGCCTTGAAAAAGTGAACAAAAAAAAATAACAACAACAATATGTAAGAAGGTCATTTAATTACTTACAATAAGGAATAATCAAGTGGAATGAGAAGCGAAGTAAAGTAATTCAAAATAGAAGAGAGCAATACTGCCCTAGCAACACAGACTTTTTTTTTTATCATTTTAAGTTTTACTACTTTTTTGTTATGTACTTGAGGAGGGGGGGACGTTGAGTGCTTACATATACGTAGCTGTTAAAATGGTCTAGCTTTAGTAAATGTAAACAAAGAGCGAGTTCTTTGTCGAATTTTGTCGAATAAATTGTACACAAAAAATTTTGTTTACTTTCAAAACAAAAAAGCATAATTTTCTAACAACTATACTTCTTATAAAACGTATACAAGTATTATTTATATTTCTCTAAAACAGATGTTTTTGCATTTTTACTCTCTTTCAATATTTTACTTTGAATACTTGAGCTCTTCCACTTTTTATGAGAGTTAGCGTGGGTTGGTAGGTAGAGTTCTTATACCCTACATAACTAGCACTATTGATGCTACTACCTAGTCGGATTTGAGGTAAATCACGGCTGTTAATACACTACTCAACTGAAGGCAGTTTTCTGATTCCACTTAAGCATGTTTTTCCACTACCTTGGTCCGTTAACGTGTGTGCATGTATTCTTGTATCCGATCTTATCTTCAACCTGCAGTTTAGTGAAATTTGGTACACTAAAATATCTTGACTCAAGGACAAATACTAATGGATTGGACGAAACTGTTTGTACTCTTGCGCACCGTATGAACGACCATATAATAAACGTTTTTATGTAAAAAAAATTGTAATATTTCGCGACAAAAATTGGTAGAGAATGTAGGAGATATAGATCGTATACAATTATTTTTGGTATTCCTCCCATATAACACATCTTATAAAAACAAGGTCTAATTTTTGTCATTTTATGCCGAACATGGATACAGTTGGTTCATCTCGGTTCCCTTTCATGGGAGGATTACCATGACGAGTAAGTATTTGCAGGGTGATTAAGTGTGATTTTTGATAGTAGTGTAGGGTATATAAAAACCGCCTTACCTGCCTGTAACACTTTAGCTTGCTTGCAATTGTACTCTGATTATAATGAAAATGTGTTTTTGCTTTTTTGAAAACATTTCTACCTACTTTTGATTTCATTTAGTAAGATATGTAAATATGTGCACTCGGCTCTAAGAAGTTCCTGATCAGAAGGATAGCTGGATATATGCAGTAGATGAAATTTGAAAGTCATGAAAATAATGCAAAAAGAACTGATAAGTCCGAACTTTCAAAGTATTTTCCTCGACAGATATTTGACAATTCCATGCAAAGAAAAAAAGGTCAGTTAATCGGGACGCTGATGCTTCCGATATCAACTTTGTGTATGTATGTATTTATTATGTTTATTCGCCTGTCCGTTTATGCGTACTTCTGGTCAACCTGCAGGCCACAATTGTTGACTTAGTGTGAAGGTCCACTAACTTGTTTTGATATAAGAATTAACGCCATCGAAAATAGTTTGAATTGGACCAATTATTAGAGCACTTCCCGTATAATGTGTAATTTTGAAAAGTCTTTATGCGGTGGAGGATGGTGTGGAGCGTTCACTGGGGAACTGTGGCCCATTATTATTAACTGTTATTAACGGTGTGTGTGCGTAACCTGGCTTATATTTTTATTAGGTACCTTTAGAAAGTCTTCAAACGTTTGCATTTTAAAAATCAAGCATTACTGTTAATCATTTCCATTGACAGACGTAAGTAAAGCTTTACTTGCTCGCTGCCAGCTAGCGCTACGTTTGAAATTGGTGTGAATGCATTTGTAGCGCCCAATATATGAATTTGTATATATGAATACAATGAGTGAGATAAGTATAAACTTCTTGATTGCTTGGAGTGTCCAAGTTTCGTCAGAATACTTAATGTAGAGTGAAGCAAAGTGAATAAACAAAGTAAATATTAATGACAAAAAAAATCTGCATATTAAGAAGATTATTATATACATTAAGATAACATTATACATATATTTAAGAGCTGTATATACAAATAATTGATTTTATAAGTAAATGAAGTAAAATGAAATGCTTTATCTTGTAGTCAGCTGTTCCGAGATGTGAGTACAAAAGCAAGCACAATTGCCCAGAAGCGAAGCATAGATGAACAATATGTTATGTTAGATAGTGTTTTTGTATGTGTTTTATTACTAATGGCTAACTTCCTCTCATCTTTCAACTCTCATATACAATAATAATATTTTTTTTTTTCTCACGCGAAGCTCTCTTTACATTTTATGTTATTTATGTACTTGATTTTTATTGTTTATTGCATACAATGTTTTTGTTATTGTTTCCGTTGGTATTTGGTATTTTTATTCATCGCATTAGATACGTTTAGATACAAATGTAAATAAATAAATATTTTTGATTTTATTTACAAACATGTTTGTACGAAATGCAATAACACTTAATTACTTTTTTAAAATTAATTGTTCAACTAAAATGATGTCATTATTGAAAATAAAAAATAAGAACTTTTTTTTTCGTAATCAATTGATTTATTTCTGTTTTCAATATTATTCAAAGTTTTTTTTCTTTACATTAACTTTTTTATATGGAGAAATAAAAGGTGTTTTTAAATTTATTCAAAGGAGAGAAAGTAAATTAAATTAAATAATTTTTGATAAGAAAGGACAAAGGAAAAGTAGCTGTTGCTACTTATCGTCAAAAAAAAAGAGCAAAACTTGAAATAATGGTGTTATTGGGTAAAAAGACTTCGAAAAAATGCGAAATTAAAGTTTGTGTCTCCGTTCAATCGTAAATGATACACAAATTGTTATTGTAAATTGCATTAAAGTTTTGAAGAAAAAAAGGGTCAACTTCTCATACAGAAGATAGATAGAGAGAATGAGAGAGAAAGAGATTTCTCGTTAGTCCTGAACATGTTAATGGGTCGATTTGATTACTTGTCTATTAGTTGGATCTGGATAAATATACCTTCATAAGTAAAAAGTCCAAGTATTTTAGCAGGCGATTAGGTTCCTCATAACGTCTTCGTGGACTTTTACTCTTGGTATATGAAAATTTTTCAAAAATCAATTCTTTTGTCTTTAATAGCTCGAACAAAGAACAAAGAAAATGTGTTTGATATCCACCAGTATGTTTTATTTAAAAACCATGACCAAAAAACCATACACTTTTTCGCCTAATGCAGTCATTCACTCATTTTTTAAATAATACACCGAAACCTTTGCATTACAATTTTATATACATGCACAATTTTCAGGAAAGCCTTGGAGGATACTCAAAACATCAACGAATGTTTTTCAAATTTGTCTTGTGAATTTGCGGTTTAAAAAATAGACCTATGCCCTAGTGTTTATTAGGGACCAATTTCCATTATAAAGTTTTAAAAATTACTTACTTTAAAGGCTTATGTGGCTTAGGATGCACAAAATAGCCCTACGAGAGGTAATACGTTAAGGTTAATTTTTATGTCAACTTTTATTATTATGAACGAAGTTTCATCGAGAAGTATTGAAAATTAGATTTCTTACTATTGAAGATTCCTTTCCTTAAGTGCGATGTTTCCAATAAGGTTCATACTTGGGCCAAAACATGTTAGTGTATCAAATTTCATCAAGATAACAGGAAAATTGCGACCTGTAGGTTGAAAAAAGTGGACAGACATTAGTCGAACTGCGACACAGACAAGTTTAGATCGATTTAAAAAATGATTCTTTTTCAAATCCTTCTCAGTGTTACGAACAACCGCCTGAGCTTATTATACCTAGTATGGCAAGTGGTGTTTAATTCTGGCAAATAATTTTCCAATATCTCCACTCGCCTTTAAACCACGCCTTAATTGATAATAATAATAATAATAACAATTTGAAGCAACAAGACAGTCACATCCGCAATCAGTCGTGTATAGGAATGTAATTACAAAAAAAAAAAAAAGAAGAAGATTACGTTTGCAAATATATTTTACGTATTGACATTAACTTATAACGGTAAACATATCCGTGGAAATTTTTTTAGCCCAAGCTACTTATTTATTCCATTGTTTACTTTATACATTGTCTGTTTATATTAATACATAAAAAAAATGGATTTTATTAGTTTATTGTGCACAGCACGTTTTGTCATAAAAACAAACTATTAATATCACGTGTTCATATAAAAAAAAAAAAAAAAAAAAATAGTATAAAAACTTAATGAAAAAAAAAAAAGAAACAAATTGGAAAACAATGGAAAGGTTGTATAAATATTTACATTTAGTTATAAATGAATTTTAAATATACTCCATAGGCGCCACAATGTCTCTCTCCATTAGTAGTAATACTTCTCTGTTTCGACAAATTGCTTTCCTTTTTCACTAAAACAATGATTCATTCATTCAATCATTTTAGAAGATTTTGCTTTTGCTTGCAAAGCAATTGTAGCTTTCGCGACCTCATTACGCATTCATTTACTTATATAAACATAAGCGAATAATCGCACGACCTGTTTTTTTTTTTTTTAACTCGTGTAGATTAAGGCAATCTTAAAAAGCAGGTTTTTGTCAAAATTGAAAAAAAAAAAAAAAAAGAAAAAAAAAAAAAAAAAAAAAAAATCGACCGTAACACATCCGTTGTAATGTTTGATAAGAATATAAGTAAAAATCAAAGCAAATTTCTAATGTTTGTTTGATTTTTACAATATTTGCTCATAAAAACGAGACACAGTAACTGTTGCTTTTTTTCTCTTTCTTTATTTTTTTGTTTCTTTCAAGTGTGTGTATAACGATTGAACGTAGGTTAAATATTTGTTATTGAAAATATATATACACACATCTACATACAAAAAAAATTTTATTTCATCCCTAAAAATTATGCTTTAGAGTTATCGCTTATTGCGTGTACGTTCATTTTAAGTGTATAATTCTCATTCGATTTATGTTTAATTTTATATAAGAGATGAATGTTTTTCAAGTTAAGGTCAGCTTTGCGCAGAGGCGATATCGTAACCAATGAGGTTCTACCGAGGTGCGATTATTGCTAGTTGAAAACTTTAACCAATACCCCGCCATGGGGACGTGCAATACCGTCCACTACGGCAATTTTTGAAGGCCCGAGAGGGCAGTTAATAATACATTTCAAGTAGTTGTTTAATAAGAAAAGTAGTACAAATTGAGTTGTTGTTTTGCGAGATGGATGCTTGCTTGGGTGCTAATTAAGAAACCAAGTTGCTCGCGAAACTTCTTCTGAATGCGCGACTGATTGAACTGAAAATCAGGGAAGTTGTACGTTTGCCAATTCAAATGCACTTTTATTTTCAATACTTGTGCTTCCAAGGGGTTTTTGTGACTGGAGTGATAGTGTTTTTTTTAGTACTACCTTAAGTTCTTTTTGCGAATATAATAAAAGTAAGTCAGTCGCGCAATACCGTGCCCTGCTTTAGCTGTGAAAAAGTGGCTTTGAAACTAGTGCAAAATATAAAAAAATTTATTTATTAATTTATTGGATAGATAGATGTTTGCTACAAATATAGCATTCTTAGTCAAGCTTAGACAATACTTACAACAATATATCCCATATAGTGCTAGAGTTAAGTTGATAGTCAGAATACACAAATGCTTTTCACTACATACAAAATCCTAACATGCACACTTGAACATTAAGTCCATTCGACTTTAATAGGCCTCAAGCGACGCATATTATATTACTCGCTTTCTCGATGACATTCACGTTGATGTTGACAAGCAATTTTTTATCATTAAGTAAACTTTAATATTTAATTAGCAGTTATCCATCTACTGAAGCGAGGCAGTTACTCGTCAACATAAGGAGGAAAAGCGCCTCGCTTACGATTTAAATAGCAAGTAGCTTTAAATAGTTCCGCTCATGTTGCCTTTACATTTTATTAAATATAACGATGCTATCTGTTGAGATTATAACATATAACTGTGCTATTTAGTATTGAAATGAAAGTCTTTCCAATTGCTAAATTCCTTTTGAGAATGCCATAAATATTCTCTAAAATAATAATAATTATGTCTCCTGCTTGAAGTAAACGGAAGAAAATTTTTCGATACTTTCACTTAAGTTGGCCCAGCTTGCTCTTAAGTTAATTAAAAAAATTAAAATTTCTTCTGATTTTCACTTCGTACTAGTTTTTAATAAATTTTCCTTTTTATGAGAATGAATGTTTAAAAAAGAAAGAGCATTAATGACTTCCGCTTAAGAACGCGGGTTCAAATCCCGGATGAGATAATTTTTTTTTTTGTTAAGTTTTATTTTTTTTTAAATATTTCTGTGACAAATTATTACATACTTTTTAAAACTATCGCTATTTCTTTTTTATTTTTCAGCTCCGTGTCGGTTCTGACAAGCAACTCTTTCCGTTTATTTGCAATTAGTGCTGGTAATAAAATTGATGAGATTTTTTCAACGGAAAATTCGGAAAATATACGAATAGTTGAGCGTTTGTTTAATAGTTCACTGGTTGTGCTGGTTACTGATTTAAAACCCAAATCTCTAAGAATGTTGCATTTCAAAAAGAAACAAGAGATATGCAATTGCTCTTATCCCTCCGATATACTTTGTATACGTATGAATCGTTGCCGTTTGGTGGTGTGTTTGGCCAAAGATATACATATCCACGATATACGTAATATGAAGGTTTTGAATTCCATTAAAAATATTCCGCCAAATGAATTGGGCTTGTGCTCGCTATCGTTAAACTCCCATTTAGCGTTTCCTATTAGCACATCGACTGGAGAACTACGCATTTTTAATGTCAATAAAATGAAAACTGGTTTAATAATAAAAGCTCATGATAGTGTGTTGTCGGCCTTAAGTTTCTCCCCGAACGGCAGTTTGCTGGCGACAGCTTCAGAGCGTGGAACAGTGATACGAGTATTTTGCGTGAAAAATGGTCAACGGATTCAGGAATTTAGAAGAGGGGTGAAACGTTGCGTGCGTATAGCATCGCTAGTGTTCTCAAACAATGGTGAATATTTGTGTGCCTCTTCGAACACAGAAACGGTGCATATCTTTAAGGTGGACTCGAAAGCGATAGAGCTGGCTGAAGCGAAACCTAAAAGTGGTAAATAAAATACATAAATTTTTGAAAAATTGTTTGATAGATAAAATTTCCGAAATTGTAGATCATGAAGACTCCAAACTGGCTGAAGAAAATGATAGCCAGGATAGTAATAGTGTTCCGAATTCTTTACAATTTGCCACTCAAAACGCTCCCACCCCTAGTACCTGCGGTAGCCAGTCTTGGTTAATGAGTGGCTACCTAACAAAAGCTGTGACGTCGTACCTGCTGCCCTCTCAACTTGGTGATATCTTAGCTCAAGATCGGGCTTTCGCCACTGCCGTCTTAGCTCAGCCGGGCCTTAAACATGCCTGCGGCTTGGCACGAATACAAAAAGAACCACGCTTGCTGATAGCTTCTGAAGATGGTTTCCTATATATTTATGATTTCAATACCGAAAAAGGTGGCACTTGTAAACTATTGCATGTACATGATCTACGTGGGACTTTAGAAGGAGTAATTGGTAAGTTCGTAAATCTATTCAGAAGAATGTTATTATTGCTAACTTGACTCCTATTAAAGAACTTAATATAGATAAGTGCTGTGGATTAGGAAGCTCTACACCTACTTCACTTCCACCAAGTCCACAAGCTGAATATTCCAAGGAGTTAAAATTCGATACTGCAGAGGATGTTACAGTTATAATAGAAAATTCTGAAATTGTACCAGATAACTCGTACGCCAGCATTGTTAAAGGTGATCAAACGATAACAGCTTTGACAGGTATGAAAAGTCAAATTTGACTATTTTGGGCAGAGAGATGGTTGAATATATGTATAGTATAAAAAGTGTTCCTTTAATGTTTTTGGATTTGTTTTAAATCTAATTTCGTTTCTTCTTCAGTAGAATCCGCAAAATTTCGTAACCTATGTGATGCAATCGACACGCCCAGTAAACTATTTGATGAGCTTCAATTTCCGCCGGTTGCCATAGCTGCCAAAGAATGACAAAATATGAACGAGAAGTAAAATAAATATTACTTTAAACGATTAGTTAAATTTTTGTATAAAACAAAACAGAAATTGAAAGGAAAAAGAAATTTCCATATATTATTTTAAAGAGCATTTAACTTTTACTGAATATCCAAAATAGTTTAATTTTAATTTTATTCAATGCTAAAATATTTATAATAGTTATAATTTTTCTTTTCATGTCAAGAAGTATAGCACACACACACTAATGACTAATGATTTATTTAAATTCATTTTAATTAAAAACACTATACACATACAGTTATTTATAAAACAACCTTTTTAAAATAAGCCGTTATATGGAAAGTGGTCGGGAAAGCAGTCCAATCCGAACCATTTTCAATAGCGTTCCTTTTTGCGTCGAAACATGTCTGTGTAATAAATTTCATTAAAATACCTGAAAAATTGCGGTCTGTAGATTGAATAAATGAAAAAAAGAAGACGGACAGATGGAGAGACAAGCTTCAATCGAATTATAAAACGATTCTGGATTGGACAGTATAATAAAACGTGAGTTTATCGCGAGCCCTCCTGAATGTTGCATGCATCCTCACGGTTTAGGGTACATATGTAGGATATCTAAAGCCCTTAGCACGCTTGTGGGGATTTTTGATTAAGCACTGATCATATTTACATATACTGTCATCATCATTGTAATCACATTCCTTAGTTTTCTCAAATTCGTTTAACATAGACAATCATTTTAATATTACCTTTCTAATGATCAGAGAAGATATATAAATATAAATATAAAAATAAATATAAATATATAAATGTGAATATCATTAAGAAGAAAACTGTGAAACAATCCACTGTAAACCAACTGTGAATGTACCTCGATAATGATATTTTAAATCTAACAAACTTGTTGTAATCAAATTAAACAATAAATTTAATCGTAGAGGAAAGCCAACTAAGGACATTTTTTGCACCGTTATTTAAGTAATTTAATTGCAGGTTCATTTGTGATAAGGAGTTCAAATATTCATAAAAATTATGAATATTGTGAAAATGTCCATTAGAAAAAATACATATGTTAGACCACAGTAACAGCCACCCAAGAAGGGAGATTTTTTTTGCAATTTTCTTTGGATAGAAGGAAATTTAGTAAAAAAATAATCTTTGAGGAGGCGATTAATCGTACTCTTAAGTGGGAAAAATTGTTTTAGAAAATATCGCAAAATGTTAGCACTGGAGCCATTCTCGTGAGACATGTGCAATTAAAGAAGTTCTGCGGCCCGGTGGTATTGTAGGGAACAAAGTTATTTAGTTTACATGCCTACAGCTGGCGCAGTACATAAGATTCTTTGAAAATTTGATTTTTCTGTGATTAGGTTGTGTTTGAATGCAAAATTTCAAAATTTCCAACCAACAAAACGAAAATAAAACAAAATTCTATTAATAAAAATATTTCAATTGATCTATCAAAAAAATACTCGTTGCTACCCTGCGGAACATTATTTTAAAGATACTGAAAAGAATGAAAATTGTAGTAAGTTTTTCGGCAATGCGTTGGTGGCATCTTTTCTTCTTATAAGAAATCTGTCATTATTTTTTCTATTAGTCTGTAATCCCAGGACCATAAAAATTCTCTTTCATGCTCCAATATTTCGTCTCATACCCTTCTTTCGCCCATTATAACCTCAAAAATGCCTGTTTTCCTCTATCTGTCAAAAGCACAGGTGAATCCGTAATCAGCACCAAAAGCTTCTTCCAAACTTCCAGTTTTAATTTAATTTAGTCGAATCACTCTCAGCCTCATATCCCCTCAAAGGTCTTGGTGAAGCCACACTGCCTTTGCTGAGAAATGTTTTTAATTGAAGATTCATTATTTTTAAAGACTTCTGCTAGTGTATTAGTGTATTATTATCATTAAGTTAGAAATCACCGGGGACAACGTTAGCCTATAAAGTCCCAGCATGTGCTCGTAGTATTCATGAAAAATGCTTTTTTGCAAGAAATGAATTGTTTTATTTATTTATAATTGTTTATAGTGTAAGACTCAGTTGGTCATGGGTGGCGAAAGTATGTCCAAAAGTCCGGATACCCTTGAACATTGGCGTAATGTGGGCTACGTTGTGCTCATATATAGATACATCCAGTGCAAACGTTCTACAGCGAAAAAGAAATTTATCCACCAATCAAGTCCTTTAACAGGACAACGCGGTCCCCCCACTAGTCCTGAAGTTAACGGCATATCGCACAACACACTACGTCATTTTTTAACCTTACTAGCCACCTTTGGAACAATCTATCCTACCGTATCTGATGTCTCTATTTTCAAATTGAAAGCTCACTGCTCCCTTTCTCATCGTATAACTCTTCGTGATTACCACAGTGCCCATGTATACAGGGGGCATGGCGTGAGTGGCTGGCCATAAAAAAAATCTACGGAATTACTTAATGAATTTTTATTATTTTTTCTTGTTCCTTCTTAGAAACTTCCGAAAGAGAGTGTTCATTAAAAAGCCATTCTGAAGTTAAGTCTATGCCCTCTTTATTTCCTTGTCTTCAAACATTGAAATGTGCTTTACCGCTCGCTTTGCTATCTCTTCTGTGTGGTTCACGTTGAATATCTTGCTCAATATCGTCCGGATGCAAGTGATTTCGATGGCTTTGCTTATGATGATGACGGTGCCGATGTTCTTGAGAGTTTTCCATTTCAATCTGCGTCGCTTTTTCTTCTTTGTCGATTTTATCGTCGACTTCCGAGGGTGGTTCTATCTCGATTTCAGGTTTTCCAGAATGCATAGATTTCAAAGAGAACATTGAGCCAATTTTGCGCATTTTAGCACCAACAGCGGTTTGCATGGTTTCGTGTATAGAGCTCTTCAAGCTTCTCATGCTGTGACTAATAGAAAGACGTCTTGACTTTTTAGAGTGTGTTGATGGCGAAGAGGAGCTACTGGACGAAGAGCTTTTGCTAGAGTTCTCAGAGCTACCACGTACCGGTTTAGTAGTAATCCAGACTTTTAAAGCAAACATGGTTTCTAATTTTAAAGCTTCCTTCAGCGAAATCTATAAGAAAATGGAGAACAGTTGTTTCCTGTGATTGAACAAATATCCGGCATTTTTTTACATACTTTTTCTTCTATGGCAACTGTTTTAAGATTCCATAGGAATTCAACTAGGCCTATTACAATTGAGCACAATAAACCAATGCCCAATACTAAGAAAACACCGCCGACGTTAACCAATTTTAGCTCAGGTGTGCTGGAAGACGCGGCCTCGGCTACGGTACAATTACCACCGCCATGCATTTCTTTCCACCATTTACGTTTTAATGCAGATAACGTTCCTGCTTCACCCAATTTTAGAACAGCTCCACTTATTTGCTTACGGTACGGAGAGTCTGCGTTAAATATTTAGAAAATAATTTTTTTTTAGTAATAAAAATTCCATCCGAAACCTTTAAAACTCACTAAATGGCATGGCAATGCCGTAAGTTTTGTAATCCAACCATCCTCCCACCTGCATTAAATCGCATTGCCTTTCGACGATGTACTCTAACGTTGTGGACTCCATTAGAAATGCGTACAAACGTTTACCTTTTAAGACCCGTTCCGCACCTTCATTATTACTTTTGGTAAATACAGTGGGATTTGAATCCATCGCGGCCCACATGCGTTGGTAGGTAGTAAAATTAGAATGCTGGAAATTTCAAAAACTTTTATAGATAGTTATTATTATGCTTTGGTTCTGAATAATACCTTAAAGAAGCCCATAGTACTACCACCCACTACAGCGCCATATTTGATTTTAGTTTGAGCAGCCAAATCTTCCGCGCTCTTTATAGAAGAACCCATACGGGACATAGTCAAAAAGGCGGCCAAATTCGCCGTGTAAGAGTTTAACATCATCAAAGCGAAAAACCACCATATGCCGGTTGCCAAACGTGTCGACGCAGCCCTAAAGGATATAAAAAACTTTTAAGAGAATGTAGTTATAATAGCACAAAATAACATTGCACTGAAGTACATGTTGCTCTGAAGTTTGTTTGCATGGGCCGTCTGATATTCTACACAAAAAATAGGTATGACTCGCATGCAAAGATGATAGAAAGATAAAAAGAATATGATCAAATAACTAACTCCGTAACTCGCGACATAGTTTCTAAGTGTACTTTATGTTACCTATCGTACAAGGTACAACAACCTTGTGTGGACACAGCTAATAGCCAGAAGGAGTTGAGATCGACCCATCTTTTATTATATCGGTCGACTCACAATCATTTTCTGAATTAATCTAAGGTTGCATCTTTGTCTGTCCGTTTCTCCATGTATTATTGTGTCCAATCTACGGATACCTCTGCTTCTACAGAAACTGAATCTTTATATGGTAAAAGGAGCTAATTTTCAATGTTTCTTGATAAAAGTCCATTTATAACAATAACTTGACATAAAATTTAACCTTATCAAATTCGGACCCCGTAGGTCTGTTCTTTCAACCCCATCCCTTACAAGGGTCCTGACAAAATATAAGACTTTATACGGCAAAGTTATCCTGTTTTTGATATTTTATAACGAAGAATGGTTCGTAAAAGTAATTTGACAAAAGGCTTAACTGTATCAAATTTGAATTAAGCGGATCGATTTATTGGATATCAGGGCGCGCAAGAGTTACCATGAAATACCCGTATAAAATGTATTTTTCTACGATGAAAATTGAATCATAGTAGCAATGTGCCATCAAAATTTATCATGAGGAATTTGAATTACATAGTTGTATTTTTTAGACACCACCGTACGTAGGAGCTCTTATGAAAAACAAGCCCTACTTATGTGCAGTTTTTTATGGGGAACTCTAAAATAATAAAATCTTTGACAAGTAACTTAAGTTTTGACTCATATTAGTTGATGTTGTGAGCATCATTCAAGGTAAGGGCTTGCATGAAAAATAAATCTGTACATTAAAATATGGTGCAGTATTTGTTGGACTATTATTACGAAAATGAATAAATGACTTATTAGGCGAAGTGATGTGAGGTATCTAACGGTTGGTCTTGCCCGAGTATGGTTTTTTTACTTCGTTTTGTGTGTTCTAAGTGATGAGTACCAAAAGTTCGCTGCGAAGCAAATATAATTTTTTTTTTGGTCTTGTATTTTTACTTACTTTGGCAATAGATCGCAACCTTGACCCATAATTGATCCTATTGCTAACCAAGTAGTATTCGTCATAGTCCATACATTTTCAAGTTCTTCGGGTTCTTTGCACGGGTGAGGATTTTCCCAGTCGGCCGGAGCCATACGTGCCAATATAAATAAAAGCAAAGATACCGCTAGAAAACCCGTGGCCATGTACATCCAAACATCAACAGAGAAGGGCGAAAGAAATGAAAAATAATTAGCTGGTGGCACTTCAGGTTTCGCGTAAAGAATACTAATGCCCAATGTCATAAATGGAGGTGTAAAGTCCACAGCGGTACGGCGCGACGATGTCATGGTTAAATCGCAAATACCTAGATCAGCATTCTGACACACAAATACTCGGCAACTAATTTGAATTGATTATGCAGTTATGAGAGTGACATCTACTTACCCCATCTAATATCTGACGCACCAAGCCGTCCCATTGTTTAGTATCTTTATTATAACTTCCATAGCGACCGTCTGGTGCCAATTGGAATTCATATTTAAATTCAAGCTTTTTGGCGATTGCGTCAATCAAGTCCATTGAGTAGCCTTCGTAACGTGCATTGCCCTGTAAAATCTCTCCCTCTTCAGCTTCTCTACATAAGAAGAAAATGTACCAAAATTCTTAAAATGAACATAATAGTGACAACTAAGAAAGGAAGTCGAATTTCGACTTAGTCTCAATAAATGCTCTGCTTGGTTGATTGCTTATGTTATTATTGCTTATGCAGTTAGTGATTAGGGAGAACAGTACGCGTGAATGAAAAGGTTCGTGGCATTTCTTCCAATAGATGGTCTTAAAGCGGCATAACTTTGGCACCCTATCAAATCGTAATGTAGGGTGTAAGAAAAGTAATAGTCCAAAAGGAGGCATTTCCGTTTCATAATGCAGTTGAAAATAATTGCATTCTGAAAACGAGGCAACATTGGCTTCGAAAGCTTTTCAAAAAGACTTGTCGTGAAAATACTTTATCAAAACCAACAGCTCGAAAACTTTGGTGACCGGTTTGTGTAACCGAGAAGTCTTTAATGAAGTCGATGGAATTCGTCATGAAATGGGCTAGATAAGTGCACGCCTATGCTTTTTGTTTAGTGGAATTGTTCCAAACTATTTAAACAATCGATGGCCACTCTCTAAAAGTGCGCTAGGTTTTCACTTCTTATGCTTAGAGCCTGCAAGCCCATGTTTAAACTTCGTGGTAACTACGAAAATGTCAAGAAGATAGACGGATGAAAATATACGGCTAAGTCTAGTTAGACCTGTTGGTCGATCAGGGAATACCTACAATTTTTTGCATTTTCAATGCTTATACATACCGTTATGTTCCGGATGGTAAAAAAATAATTTAAATTTTTTCATAGTATTTAGGGTATGAGTATTGTCCTAACCTTGACATTAGGAACGGTGCGCCTATGCGTGATGTGATAATAAAAGTTTTATTTTGCATCTTTTGTCCTAATAGTTTATCACTCAAATCATCGCTTTCTTTGGCCAGTAGGCCATTAACAGGATCCCATGTGGCTAACTCCTGAAAGCCAATTTGTGTTAAGCCCAAAAAACGCAGGGTGAAAAAACTTCTCTGTCCATACTGATTGAAATCCACACGACCCGTAGCTACTTCGTCGGATCGCTAAGTTGTTACAAAAAGAGAAAGTATAAAAATGAAGACAAGTTTTTGAAAGATTTGTTTTACCGCCTTCATGAACTCTATTATACGTCTACCCATAGGCCAAGATCTATTTCTACGGCATTCCACCTTTGGTAGTTGAAGTTCTTCTTCTTGGAGTAGCTCTGCAAGACCTTTGACAAATATCCAAATAGCATCGTTCAGCAAAATCATATTTGTCTAGAGAAAATAATGAGAAAATGAAAAATGTTTCGTTTTAATTGCCTTTTATTATAACCTTAGCTCGATCCGGATCGACTCTAAAGTAGCGCTTTTCTCTTTTCTCGTGTTCTTCCCAATCGTGTACAATGTTTTTCACATGAAAATCTGTCGGATCCATTATACGTACAGTGCTTATGTTAGCTCCAACGGTCAGAATATCGGGCATGTCGATTGTGTGTGTGTCTAAGTTCGGAATAAAAATGCTCTACAAGAGGTTAGTCGGTTAGAATATCAGATATTTGGCGTGAAAAAAAAGCTTTTAAAGCCGGATTTTAATAAAGGGATAGAGCGGGGTTTTCAAAGCTTTCATTCCAAATACCTGATATTCTCCCAACATTTTCAATTCCTTTGCCTGTTTTAAGACTTCCACAATTTTCTCAGTGGAACAGTGCAGAATTAAGCAATTATCGGTAGACATTTTAATACTTTTTAACATCGGCTTATAATCAAAATCATCAGCCAATTGAAACATTGTAGTCGGATTACTGTTACGTTCACCTATTTGTAGGATATCTTGAAGTTGTTGCAATTCTGTTGCGAAGGATAAGTCAATGCTCGGATTAGTTAAAATCAATTTAGTAATCGGCTTACCTGTGTACGATTCATAAGCTATGGTATAAGAACGCCAACCAAAACTCTGAACTATATCCGCTAAGCCACGAGTTAAATCCAGATTATCTGGGTGCACGTTCAATGTCATCGCCATGTGCTGCTTTTTATCCAAAGCTTCACTGGGAGACCAATCGTATTCAAGATGCGGTATATCAAGTGTATTGGCTATAGAGGCGATAATATCTGAAAGAAGAGAAGCAGGTAGATTGAAGATCCTCTAAACGTATGACAGTTGATTGCAGAGCTGCTTTTAAGCCGCCCCATATGGATTCTTAATTCTAAAAGCCTGACATTCTAAAAAGATTTTCAAAATTATTTCTAAATAAATCTAGATATGAAATCTATTATGTAAGAAAATATGTTGGTTATTCGATGAATCAACTCATCTTTCTACGCCATACCACACCCATTATCAAATTATAGATTAAGCTAGTGCGGAGAGAATAACTAGAAACACTTGGGTTAACTCATCTTTTATGGCATCAATCAATTCAGACTCAGTTTCTCAGTCGAATTGAGCCAGGATTTTCGTCGCCAATCTTTCTATTTTTGCGTTCAGTCCATCGTCTTTATTTTTCAAATGATTAGGTGAAATTTCGAACACTGGCATGTATTGGGCTAAGAACAAACCCCATGAAAATGAATTATTTCAACGCTGTATTTCGCCAATGTTGTTGTATGAAAATAATTTCACTATTTTTATATCCATCACCGAAGGATGGCGTTATATTCATTTGTTAAAACGTTTGCAACGTCCGCAAGGAGATCCCACAAAGTATACATACTTTTGATTGGCATCAAATTGTGAATCGATTTAAACATGTCCGTCTGTGTAAGGTCTCTCGTAAAGATTTTCTTGGTTGCAAAAATGAAGCTAATGACTTCAATGGTCGAAACATTGGGAGTTCTTGCGCGCAGGTCGATATTGAAATTGAAATTGATTAACGGACGTGTCCACAACACCATATTAACTGAGAACGCCTCTCTTTTTCAAAAGGAACAAAAAATTGGTTTTTTACTCATTACTCATAGACTACAGCGGATACTTGTACGAAAACTTGAATGTCTACTCTGTGGGCGATGCTGAATCCACCTTCCAATATTATAGCATATAAAGACTTAGTTTTTTCCTCAACACCTTTACAATGCCCAGCAACAAGCCTCAAGGAACACATGAAGCATATAAATTCTTGGGCAGTTTCAAATTTGGAATGCATATAAGATTGTCCGTCCATTCGTCTATCCATCTGTCCGTCTGCTCAACTATGCCGTAACTGTGGTAAACATTACATACAACATCTCCACCATTACCAGCTAGTTGGTTAGTATTTTCTTCTTAGCAATAGTTTATGAGAAAAGTGTGCTTCTTCCAGTGTACCCCTAAGCTAGCTTTTAGAAAACTTGTCGCCAAGTTATAGGTTGTCCAAGCCTTAAACACTTCTTCGTTTGTCGAGACCGTTTCCAGTCATCACCACGAGGAGGTGAGAGTTTGGGCGCATCTATGCTCCCCTCAAAGAATAGTTTATTACCCCAGCACTGGATAACAGTAAAGAGCTTGAATTCGCGTTCATTAGCTTTTCTTAACACTTGTCAGAAAAGCGCATATTTTTTCGGTTTATTTCTCGATCGCTAGCAGTCTACGGCTAACCGTGGCTAACAATGTGATAAATCTCTCGTGAACGAGCCGAACTGCTCAATGCTAGAATGTTTTCAACTATGAGAACTCCGATTCAAGTGCAGAATACTTTGAATACTCGATAGAGTTATTTAACTTCTTTCTTTCAAAGATGCACTTTTGTTACCTGATCCTCCAGATACCGGACTAATTATGGCGATTACTCCTTCTTCCGAGATAAGATTACAAGCTGAAAAATGTGTTTTTTTTCAAGTATTAAGCGAACTATTTCTTTATGTATTAGTTTACAGTGCTTACCTGTCTTCTCCATTAAAAAACTATCCTCGGTATCGACGTAAACAATAATTGGTAGCAATTCGAAACTGCGTTCATAGATATTGGCCCGTTCGATAGCGGTATGAAAAGCGATCGCCAGATCATCACTGCCAGTTTCAAAAATTGCCCCTAATTGAAACAGTGCTCAAAATTATGTAACATTAGAAAATGGTAAATATGTCGAATTTTTAAGTATTTTTCTTTTTACCTATAGAATATTGAGGCTTTTGGCCATGCACCAGCCGTAGTAGGCAGAGAAAATTTATTATTAAACTATACGAAAACATTGCTTAACATATTTAAAAATTTATTTTTAAAATTTTTTGTTTTTCTTAAAATTTTCAAATTTTATGATGATGTAAAAATTTTTGGTATTAATGAAAATTTTACTTTCAATAAAATTAACACACTTTCGCGTTTATGTGTTTTAACGACGAATGGCTAAAATAAAATGAAAATTAATTGACAAAAATTTTGCCAAAGCAAAGACAAATATTGACAATAACAACAGCAACAACAACAACAACAAAGTCATGTAAATAGAAAATCCTCAAAAAGCATAATTTTTTTTTATACATGTGCTCCTCGCTTCTTATGATCATTAACATTAGGTTTTGTTTTTAATTGGTTCTCTGTTTTGCTCTCAAAATTCTAAATCTTATGTTTATTTTTACAAAAACGACTAAAGAAAAAGAAAAAAATGCAAAAAGAAATAAGACGACGTATTTTTTTTGTTTGTTTTGATTTATTTATGTTTTGTTTTGTTTGTTTTTGTTTCATGTTAATTTTTTGTTTTTGTTTAAACTTTTTCACATTAATTTTTTTTTTTTAAACCTTTTAAATTTTATTTAACAAACTAATAATATTGAACTTAAGTTAATAAATCTTAAGCAGTAATGAAAATGAATAAAAAAAAAAAAAAGAAAATTTCTCGAAAATAGCCGCAGCGACCGCTCACCTCAAATCTTCTTTCTAATGATGTGATCATAAAATATGACATGGCCGTATTTTTCGGAGAAATACATTGTTGTTGTACAATTTTTACTATATAACTCCCGTGAAATATCTACACAGATTTTCTTATGATCACCTTTATGCATAAAAATTAAACCGTATTCCACGTCATGTACAACAGCATAATTATCGGAATTATTATAATAAACGTGACCCTTATGCCAATCGAAATAACTTAAATGCGATCGTTTCGGTTTTAGTACAACACGCTCCTCAAAAACACCACCCCAATCAATGTAATCCTCGGCGTGTAAATTGGCACGTCTCAAACTGTGCTCATAATCAATGTAACCGGATATTTCGAAACCGGATTTCAAACGATGTTTCAGGAAGATAATGGTCTGCAAAATAAAAAAATCATACACATGTACAAATATTTAAATCAACCTTAAATGGGATTTGTTAGTTTAAATAGGCTTTAGCCGGCTATCTAGTGTCGGTTTGACGAAATACTAAGCTTTTATTATTAATACGAGCGACTTATTTCTTTAAAATCAGATCATTTATTATGTTCTTAGGGATTAAAATTAACTCGAAAGATGAGAGGGCCTTGTGAAGTTAAGCGTGTGCCCCACTGTGAATAGCTTTTTCTGCGCGATATATGATACAATTATATGATTCTCCTCATTATCTCGATTTTATCAATGAGTTCAATGACTTGAAAATTTGTATTGATCAAGAAACGCTTATTTCTGCAGATTGAGAAACCAACCACACCACCTACTTGTGGTCCATGTGAGGGTACTGCGAACATTCCACCACTTTTAACGCCTTTGACACCTTTAATTATTATAGCTGATGGGCAAAGTGAACTTTGAGGTATTGTTTTTGTAGAAACAAATAAAAACGCTTTAGTGGGCCACGCCACAGTCCGTCATTTTACATTTATTCATGTAGAGGTTTTTCAAAAATAATGTCGGAAAAGTAGTTCTATCCGAACTATTATCAAAAGCGTTAACCCTTGCGCCAGGGCATATCAGTGCATCAAATTTCATCGAAATATCTCGAGGCTTGATATCTACAGGTTGAACAAGGAACGCATTGACAGACATTGAACGAACATTCGGATAAACGAACGGACAAGCTTAGGATGTCTCTGTCTCAATAACTTAATACATCCTTTGCCACAAGTGGTGTAGGGTATAGTAATAGACGCTTTCATGTAGGCGATGGCTTTGAACAAGCGTATCTGTTTTGCTGTTTTTCTTGCTTATGAATTTTCAAATTTAAGTATCTATCTTCGCTATCTATTATAAGTTATCAACGCGTTCGCTACCAACTACTACACATATGTGACGCAGGCGTTTCCCCTACCATAACTCAAAGCCACTACAAAGTTCGCTATCAAAGTCCCTATGTGACCTTGAGCGGGTTAAGAAAACTATTGTGAACTATGCTCTTGTTTGTGAATATCTTCAAACAGCGGTCTGAGGCCAGACGCATCTGCTAAATTTTGGTGAAAGGATTTGAAATTTTTCACTTGCGAGATTTTTTTCCGAATCATTAACCCGTTTTTAGTGAATTTTTATACATTGTTCCTTTAGTTTTGCTGTTTGGTCAAAGGTTTCTATGTTCGGGGGTTATTTAGGGAAATTCCACGACTAACTGCAAGTTCGGTAGAGATTTTAGTTATAGTAAAAGACAATGTGCAAAGTGCTTGCAATTCCTTCGATTGTGTTAAAAATTGTTCTTCCTGTAACTTCAATTTTAGAGCAGATCCTGGGGCAAACTTTCCTATATAATGGGTTCTATGCCATGAGTTGAAAAATTTCCAGGAATTTTCAGTTAATGACGATTCTTAGGAAAGGGCAAAAAAAGCATAAACGAGTAGTAGACTAGTAGCAGACTGTATCGCGTGAAAGAAGAATTGGGTCGGATCATAAAAGAATTGATTCCAAACTAGTTTAATTTCTCTACCAAATGAATCTCAGGCGACAAAAATCTAAATTCCCCTTGATTAATTAATTTAAAAATCTCACTTACCGATAACATTTTCTGAATATTTGGTCTTTCACGTATGGCCAATTCTCTTAAGACTGGATCTAAACTCTTCAAATGATCACTGAAGAATATTGTCGATTTTTTCGTGGGCCATAGGGATTCTTGAGCGGCAGCTTTATGCAAAACAAATTGTTCAGGTGTATAAATTTCAGTTGAAGAACGATAACCCAATTCGACTAGCATACGACAGAAGCGTATATTTCGTATAAAGCGGTAATCATTTCGTGTAATAAATGTATCTAAATAGTCCTCGTAAGTGGGACAATCTAATAAAAACATATCCTGGCTCATGTTTATGATTTGTAACGCGGTCTACCAATGGCGAATAAAAAGTCTGCGAACAGGTGATGAAAAGAATTTCGAATTTTTCGTTAATTTCTTCTTTTTCCAATATATTACGAAATATTCGAGATAGAACACAAAACCTCAAACCGATATTCAAAACTGAATGTCAAAAAGTAAATTTATTCTTTAATTTATTCATATATTCCTTCCAACGCATAGGAAGAAGGCAAAAAAAAAAAAAATATAACATAAACGATTACTTAGAAACATTTCAAATTCAAGGTGGTTCGTATGTTTTCAAATTTTCTCTTTTTTTTTCGGAAAATTATTGAATTTGAAAATATTTTGAAATGTATGACTGAGCATGATTGCATTGCGTTTATTGGCGTCTACTATTTGCCGGTATTTCCATGAAAGAATTTCTTTAGATATATATATATGTATTTTTATATTGTATATATATATATAAATATAAATTTGTATATGTAAATTTATTATTTATCGCCGTTTGTTTGCTTCCTAAATGCTGCGTTGAGTGGTCGAATTCAGACCGACATCACAAACGTAAAACGCGGAAAAATCAGTTGGTGCTAAATACGCGACAAGTCTGGACGCTTTTCAAAATATCATCGTAAAAAATATAAATATATAAATATATATTTATACACCTATATATATATATATATATATAGTGTTTACGAGAGCAATGGAGAAGAATGTTGAATTCTGTGCGAGATGAGATTTGCAATTTTTTTGAAAATATATTTTCATTAAAATATATATGTTAATAAAAAAAAAAAAAAAAAAAAAAAAAAAAAGAAAAAAAAAAAAAACCCCCAGCAACAAGTAATAGATATGTATACAACAGTCATCAAGAAGCTCCGCTAATTTACGTAATAATTAAAATGAATTTTTTTCAAGCATTTTCCTATTTATCATAAGATTAAAACCGAATTTATTAAATCAGTAAATGAAATCAAATGAAAAATGTACATGTGCCGTGAATTTTTTTTTATTACACTATTAAAAATTTCCATAGAATTTATGGATGAAAGGAAGACGGAAGTAAAAGTGGGTAAGAATTTTAGCTAAACTATCTGAAGAATGTATGGATTAATTAATTAATTTCATTCATTTTTAGGGGCAATTTTTTTTAAAAATGAAGAAGCATTGGAGTTAAGTTTCGATGCCGCGTTCCAGCAAATCAATAATATAAAGTTATTTGAATTACATTTTATTACATTTAAACGCTATATGCCTAACGACGACAGTTATGTGCTGCAACAGTTGAGTAAGTAATTAAAAAAGAAATTCATGCATTCGTTTTTAATTGATTCTATTTTACTTCAGAATTTATTCAAAGCGATTCGTATTATTGAGCCCCATTTATTTATGTCGTATAGGGGATATACGAATTTTCTTTTTCTATTTATAAACTCCAGAAACGCATATATTGAAGAGTAAGGAGACAAATTTTAAGCCAACTACGACATAATTGCCCATTCCCGAGTCCCCTCTGTGCTATGGAGACTTGTTAATTTGTTGAAAACTGGTACACATCCTCTTAACAGTTATCTTGTACGCACATCCTTCTTTTACGGGAAGAGATGAAGGCAAATCACGGCTCGTACAATAAGGATAATCGCATTAGTAGTAACACAAAACAAGTAAAATCCTACCACTCTACAATTATTCATATAAGGACTTTTCGAAATAAGGTGTTATGTGGGGAGTTATTCGAAAAAGTGGTCTCATGAGAAGCATTTTTAATAGCCTTCGTCCTTGGAGCAAAATAAGTCAGTGTATCAAACGGTCATAAAAATATCTCATAACTTTGTGGTCTCTGTATTGAACATAAGGTAACAGAACGCTGTACAGACGGACGGACAAATTCAGATCGATTCGGAATCGCTTTCTGAATTGAATGGCATAACCTATAGGTGGGTCTACCTCATATCCTTTTGGGTTTTGCATACACCCGCACAAACTTAATATATGCCTAATACGCGCTTGTAATGCAAGTGGTATAGAGTGCTATAGAGTGTAAAAAGCAAAATTTCAAAACATCGACCTCAGTAGATTTGACAATAAACGCTTGATCTAATGTTACTTACCTATGTTATTTGCAAATTTATTACCACAATGGTGTCCTAACATTTACATACTCCAAATTTACCACATCGGATGCAGATATCATACTGTGTCATAATGTACATAATGTTCAGTATAAAATACTAAAAATTTCACAAGGTCCATTAAAATACTTCTTCTCAACGGTTTTTGTTGAGAAATATTAAAAAATATCGTAAGTTATTGTTATAAAGTAACTGTTCCAACATAGGTTATTATATGTATGACGTATGCCAATGTTTAAAATTTTTCAAAAATATCTTAAAAATTGTTGACTCTACACATATATGGAGACAGACGTCTAATGATCAGACGGACAGACATGGTTAAATCGATTTAGAAACTGATTTTGAATCGGTTGGTGTCTATTTTAAGTCCTTTGTAAGCCTTGGCCATATGATCCTGTCAGATTAAATAAACACTTATCACAAGTGATATAGGATATAACAGGGGAATAAAAGATTTCAACTGAAACAGAAAAAAACGGTTTACTCACGTTTCTCTTTATTTTTCCTCCAGATTTCTGCTTAACAGCATGTGAAAAAGTTAAGATTACCGAGAATTTTCGATTTCGATTAGAGGGCACTTATTACTTTTCATGGTTGCGGCAGCTGTAAGAATCTGATGAAAATATGTTTCATAAATTGCTTTTACTGAGGCATTGAATACAAATTGCAAAACTATTAAAAAATTGTTCTGTTTTAATAATACTATCGTTTGCTACTGCTTTTCATGTCATTTTTCTAGAGAATAGCGAACAGCATGGCAGCAGATCGAAACGTTAATCGTTGTGTCATAGTAATCCTGCGAGAAAGAAGTTAATTAGCCTCTCAGTTTAAGCACACTAGATATTACTGTGGAGTAGCTCCTTTTCTTTATAGGTGTTGCCAGTTCTTTTACAGACTGCGTTTAGGCCGACATAGTTACTGTACTTAACCTGGGTTCCTTCTCCTATATATATATATAAATAATTGCTCCGCTTTCGTCCTCATTGTATTGTACTTTGATTCACAATCGTATTCTACTTCACTCTGGTCCATGTCTATCGTAGGCCAAGTAGGGTAGAATTTAAATTTTTAGTTTTTTTTTTGATTATTAGCTAATTAAGAATTACATTAAGAAGAAGATCACAAGGAACTTAGCATTTGTGCGATATTCCTTGCGCACACTACTAGATAGAGTGCAAACTTTGTGAACCGTACTTGATCGAGTTTAAATTTGCACATACACATCTAATTGTACATGTTATCTAATTAAGATTTGCATTAACCCATGGGAACAATGAGTTAAAAAAATAGTTTAATAATTGTGTGATATGCCTTACGGGCGCTATTAACTGCTTATATAATGACGTCCGGTGCATGTAATGTTGGCTAGGGTGTGATAGAGTGATTTGAATGCGGTGTCGTTTTCTATAGGTCTTCAGCTACTGGTTACTACAACACTTGAATTCATTTAGAATTCGAGTTTTTGAACTTGGCTTAACTTTCTTAAATGATTTCATTAATTTCGAACAAATAAAAAGCAAAAGTAACGTAAAGAAATTTTCAAAGAAAAATAAAATTCGCTTAAAAAGTTTCTAATATAAATATTTGTTGCTTTTTTTCATCTAAATATTTTTTTAGTTAAATCAAATATTTCTCCATCTTTTTATAGTTTTGCTTTGACGCGCTTTCTCATATTTTCTACAAATTTATTTTTTTCTTTCGCTCTTTTACAAAAACACTTAGTTGTTGTTTACTATTAACGCCACGATTGTTTTGATCTGTAAAGGAAAAATTCTATATAGCATTGATTTAAGAACATCACTAATATCTATCGTAATCCTTAATCCATACTAGCTTCTCTCTCTATAGAACATTTCATCGACCCAGCTCCTCATTAGTGTGTTTTGTTGTTTTGGTTTTCTTCTCCTATTGTTTTTCAATCTTGTTTATCATTTTAATTCTATACTCTGTCATACTATCGCTAAATACCTCCTTCTAAACTGTGGTATCGTTTTTATTGTTCTTTGTAGCCCCATCTTTTACCTCATTTTATTCTATTCCTTTCATTTTCAAGCTATCTTAACCCATCTATTTTCTGATGCTATCCTAATTATGATTTCTTGTTTTTGCTAACTCCTCCTATACTATCTTACACCAGCTTCTTTGCTATTACTATTGCATTCTAGCCTTTTCAGTAAGCTATCCTAACTGTTTCGCCTGGGAGTTCAAACGTACTCTCCGTGTGATGCGTGTATGGGTCATTTTGACCCATAACCCTCTTGAAATTTGGCATAAAAATTCCTTGATCAATATTTCTCAATCCAGAAACGGTCCTGATCGATCCGTTAATACGACCATAAAAATTTAATTCCAATTTATTTTTAATTTACTTCTCAAATATTCTAACACACATTAGCATTTTTTTCATATAAATTTCTACAATTTTATCGTGGATTTTCAACGCATTAGTAAACTGGTCAAGACCATTTTTGGACCGTTTATGCAATCATTTTTGAGATATATATTCAAGAAATTGAAAGCGTGAACAGCAAGTCGGCCGTCTTTTGAGGTTGCCTGCTCTATAATGCGCGTGTGTTAATGAATATAATACAACCATTTTTCAACCTTGAGTTTTTAATCGATCAAGATATGTTTATGCCGAACGTCAATTTCACATCTTCATTTTTGCAATTTTAGCCACGTCACAAATTTTATGGGTCAAAATGATCCATAACGGTAGAAATAGGCATAACTGAAACGGTAGTCAGTAGTTTTAGTGTTAAAGCTAAGCAAGCTTCATAGAGAAATTTTGTTGCATATTCAAACCAAATGCTGAAACCAAATTTCTGCAAATTTGAAAATTACTAAAATGGATTTGAGATTTTTTTCTCATTTGTCACTTTTTCAACAATTTTTATGACATAATTAATTAATTGTTTTCATTTTTTGTTTACTGTTTGTGTTTTTTCTTTTTTGTTTGCCAAACAGCTTGCGAATTAATATCCAATGGTGTGGCCGCTCTTTTCGGTCCCACATCAAAGGCCTCAAATGGTATGTTTTGTTGTTAAAGTAAATGAAATATAAAATTAAGAACCAAACTATTTTACATATCATTCATTTGTCTCTGTCATCTGTCCATCTACTTGTGCACATTTATAATTGCAAAGATATCGTGGCCTTAATAGCCAATTCAACGGGTATTCCACACTTACAATATGATTGGAATATTGAAACAACTATCGAGCAATTACAACTTAATCATCGCATGAGCGTGAATGTGGCGCCAACGCTGTCAGCCATCTCAAAAGCGTATTGGGATATCATTAAAATAAATTACGATTGGAAGACATTCACAATATTTTATCAGAGTGAACAGGGTGCGAGTACAATATATGAAATTTTCTTGCAATAATTTACATTATTTATTTATGCTCTTATTTTTGAAGGTTTGACACGTCTACAGGATTTAATGGGTATACATACGGTTAATAAGGATGCAATTAAATTAAAACGTATAACGGATTATAGCCAGGATATACGAGTGCTTTGGAAAGAAGCTGCAGAGGCTCTGCATGAACAGCGTTTTATACTCGATTGTGATCCGGAAACTTTGGTTGACCTATTAAACACCGCTAAGGACTTTAAACTATTAGGTCCTTTCAAAGTAACTTTTGACCTACATTCGAACGGTTTACTTTTTTTCCATAACAATTAATGTTGTTCTTTAGCAATGGTTTTTGACACACTTGGACTCTCACAGTTCTAGTCTGAAATTGATCTATAATGAGCAATTTAAAGCGAATATTACCGGAGTGCGCTTGAAACTTAATGATCTAAATCCTTACGAGAGACGAAAGACACGAATTACTTTAATCGATGTAAGTTAAAAGTGTAGTTAATGTAAAAATATTTTTTTGAAAACATCTATCCAAACTTTGGGTTTTGCGCGCTGTGGGGATGATCAGAGAGAATGACATAAGCCCATTGCGTAATTTTTACATCTATGAAAAATTGCGTGCTAATGAGACCTATATAGTTATACTGTACACCATGTGTGGTACAAAGGTATGATAAGTTTGTGCGGATGGGCGCAATACCCATAAGGTCTTGAGACGGATCCACCTTTCACTATAGCGATGTAAAATTATCCGCCCGTCTGTCCCTGTTTCCGTCCTGTTTTCTTGTGTCCAACCAACAGGCCTTAACTTTTCAGATATTGTGATCAAATCTAGTACACCGACGTGTTCTGATCCAGGTACGAACGCTGTTGGAAATGATTCGGATCGCACTATTTTTTCGACCACTTATCTTATTTTCAATGGTTGTTATTTGAATGAAGGGTAGTGGGCCGTAGCATACTGCAGTGCTCTCATTTATTTAAGGAGAATTTCTGGAATTTTTAATGGAAGACTTTTTGTTAATTTTCAGCAAATCTTTGGAAACCAAACTATGCTACCAATTTTGATGTACGATGCAGTTATACTATATGCTAATGCCGCTCGTAATATTATCATTTCCCTGAAAGAGTATCAGCATCCTTACAAGCGCTGCGATTTAGGTCGCTACGGTCGAAGTCCATGGCTGGTTGGCCGTTTAATTGTCAAGGAAATGAAAGAGGTAAATGCTTGGGCATAATAATTTTTCTATTTATCATTTAAAAAGATTTTTTTTCGAACTTTTGTAATTTTTTGGCAGCTCTCTGAGGATGATGTCGAGCCCCTTTTCAAGACGGAAAATATGAAAATCGACGAGAATGGCCAGCGTTCTATATTCAATTTGGAAATTTATAAGCCTACAGTTAATGAACCGTTGGCCATTTGGAAGTCTGATGGACTTGTAACGCCTATTCGAATAAAGCAGGAATTCCAAGCGGCAGCTGTCATACCAGATTTCTCCCAAGTGCGGCGGACCTATATAGTGGTGACTCATTTTGAGGAACCTTATTTTATGTTGAAGTGGGTGAGCATGGTTACCCTTATGTTCTTGTCCTAAATTGTAATTTCTGTTTCTACAGAGCTGACCATGAAAATTTTCGAGGTATGGAGAAATATGAAGGTTATGCAGTTGATTTGATACAAAAACTTTCAGAGCTAATGGATTTTGAATACGATTTTATGATAGTCGGTGGTAATGGCAAATTTAATCAGATCACTAAGGAATGGGACGGTATAATAAGAAAGTTAATTGATCATGTAAGTATTTTCATCTCAGGACAGGAAAAGACAATACAGAGAGTAAATTGATTTTTATAGCAAGCTCAAATCGGTATTTCTGATTTAACCATTACACAACTGAGACGTAAATATGTGGATTTTACTGTGCCTTTTATGCAACTCGGTATTAGTATTTTATTTTATAAAAGAGATGCTGAGCCAAAGAATATGTTTGCTTTTCTGCAACCTTTTGCTAAAGAGGTTTGGATCTATTTAATACTCACCCAACTAATAATAACTTTAATGTTTGTCTTTATGGCCAGGTAAGAGAAAGAGAAATAGTTCTTTCTCAAAAAAAAAAAAAAAAAAAAGAGATAGGGAAGGGAATAAGTTTTACTCTCTTTCCCTTTCTCTCTCTCTTTACGTTATTCACTCTTTTTGTTTTATTTAGAATTTCTAATCATGAATGGGAAAATCCTCATCCTACCAACCTTGAACCTATTGAATTAGAGAATAAATGGTATACCAGCAACTCCGCTTGGCTAATGATCGGCTCCATTATGCAGCAGGGTTGTGATATACTGCCCAGGTAGGTGAGGTTTTCTAAAAGAGTGAAAACGCGAAAGAACATTTCTTTTTAACTCTTACAGAGGTGGTCCTATGCGTATGCTAGTAGGCATGTGGTGGTTTTTCGCTTTAATGATTTTAAGCACTTACACAGCTAATTTGGCCGCCTTTTTAACCAGTAACAAAATGCAGAGCACTATTAAAAGTTTAAAAGACCTCATCGAACAGGATTATGTGAAATTTGGTACCTTTCACGGCGGTAGTACTTCACAATTCTTCTCGGAATCAAATAATACCGACTATCATAAGGCCTGGAATCAAATGAAATCATTTCAGCCTTCGGCTTTTACATCCTCAAATAAGGAGGGCGTCGAACGGGTTCGCAAAGGTCAAGGGAATTATGCTTTTCTAATGGAAACAACCAGCTTATCGTATAATATTGAAAGAGATTGCCATCTACAGCAGATTGGTCATCAGATTGGAGAGAAACATTATGGCTTAGCTGTCCCTTTGGGGGCAGATTATCGCACCAATTTAAGCGTTTCCCTATTGCAGCTCAGCGAAAAGGGCGAATTGTACAAATTGAAAAACAAATGGTGGAAAAATCATAATAACACTTGTAACGATAACAAAGAAGCCGATTTGGATGGCGATGAGCTATCGATTATAGAACTGGGTGGTGTTTTTATGGTCTTGGGCGGCGGTATTGTGATAGCAATTGTTATTGGTTGTTGTGAATTTCTTTGGAATGTGCAACGTGTAGCAGTCGAGGAGAGGGTAAGTTATGAATGCGACAAATGAAATTTTATATCTTTTATTTAACTTCTTCTTCAGGTTACGCCTTGTGAGGCTTTTAAAGCTGAATTAATTTTCGCTTTAAAATTTTGGATTAAGCGTAAACCGATACGTATTTCTAGTGGAAGTAGCACTAGTCGACGATCTTCACGTTCCACTTCGCGACGTTCCTCCGGTCAGTCAAAACAGTCGAAACGTTCTAAAATTTCAAAACGTTCGAAACATTCGAAACGTTCACATTCGCGTAGTCATAGTGGTCCGAAATTTTCGGAGCGAGATTAAAGTTTTTTTCTAATTTTTATATAAATTTTATTATTAAATTTTATAAAGTTTTATATAAGTATTAAAAACATATGTTTCGAAGGAAATGTTATCGTCAATTGGACGAGACGTCGGGCAGACAGATCAACTTTAAATGAAATCGGTCAGCAATTACAAACTAACATATCTACTTACGTATACATTTAAGTATTTTTAGGTCAGCATATGATGAGATAATTTTTTAAAAAAATTTTATTTCAAAGTTTGTTCCTCAGATATTGTATTAATGACGTTAAATGAATATTCCAAAATGCTTAGGCTGCTGTTGTTTTTATTGTAATTTTATATTTTAGGCGCCATAAAAAATGAATAAATAAATAGCAAACGCTACGAGCATTATGCCAGAGCTATGTGAAATGTTTCGAATTAAATATATATTTAGTTGTAGAGCGAATGTGGAACACAACCAATGCGAAATTGAAATGCGCGAGTGAATATTCTATGGATATTTTTTTTTAAATTTAATTAAAAAGACAATGGAAAAAAAATATATAAAATGCATTTTTTATGGAAATTTTTAATTTCCTCATTATTTTTAACTATAACGAAAGAGTTGCAAACAGTGAAAATTGGTAAAAAACAAAAATAAATCCATAAATTAAAAAACAATATATTTTTTCAAACATATGTGTTTGCTGTTTCCATAGGTGCTTTATTTTTTAAAGATGAATATTCTTTAATGGAAGCTTTTGATAGTGCGATTACGGACATAAATGCCTTGGATACCGAATTAAGGTTCAAGGTCGTGAAGCACTTTCTAGCGGAAGATGATAGCGTAATATTGCAAAATTTAGGTCAGTCTAGTTATTAATAAAAACAAAAAAACAAAAAACTTTCTCTTGTCTCTGTTTTTCCGACAGCCTGTGATCTGCTTGAACAAGGTGTTTTAGCGATTTTTGGCCCAAGTTCAAAGTCGTCAAGCGGTAAGCATTGGCATTACGTTTTTTAATCTCTTTTATATGTATGTTGTCGCTATTGGACGTATTCACTTATGCTTTGCAAATATTAAGCCTTTTCTGTTTATTTATATACAATTTGTTTATGTGGATTTTCGTTTTTTTTTTTTTTTTTATTATAAATATTTTCTTTTAACGAGTTTCAAGCGGTATACATATTGATTTGTTTTCCTGTCTGGAAGTGTAAAAATAAATTTTCAGAAACTTAGTTCGTGATTTTTATATTTGACATATCGTTGAGGTATGTTGACATGTGCGAATTTCCTTACTTTTATCGCTAAAATTTGGAAATATGTAACCAAAAAGGCAGCACGTAACAAAAGCGCGCAAATCAAAAAATTATGTAATTCGAAGTTTCCAGGGGAAAAGTTGCAACTTTAATATTTTTGGCCCTAACCTTTTTCAATATATCTTTGAGGGCGATTTGTATTGTTTACATATTGATATGAAAATTACGTCTTAGGGGAAAAGTGGAATTAACACAAGGCAAAGGGTACATCAAATAATTTATTTTCACTTTGACAATGAAGCATCATTTCGTGCTATTGTGCGGATCTGCTATGATTGCTATGAGTTAAGTCGCGGCTGCCATTTACTAGCGAGAGTCGTGAAGACCGTACAAAATCAACGTCCACGTGAGTACCCAAATAGGTAAGACACGCGACCACCAATTCATTGTTCGCAAGTTTAAATCTCAAGTGTCGATGCTTCAAAAGATGTACATAAGATTATAATAGATAGTTGGTTCTATGCAAATCGCCTTTAAAGCCCTTCGAAAGAACTTTGTAAGTGTAGAAGAATCTAAAACGATAATTTCTGTAGTAAACACAAGTATTTGTGTGCGGGAGGTTTTTGGTGAAATAAGGACAACAAACGAACATCGTCGCATCATTCCCCACCATGAAAATTCGAACTCGTAAACATATCCCTATTGTTCATCCATTTTACAGTCTTTATTTGACTGAAAGTCAAGGATAAGTGGGATGGACAATGACTTTTGTCCGCAGCCATGCTTTGAAAGTGTTTCAAGGAAAATGGAAAAATGCTACGAAAAATAGTTCCATTTTTTCGTTATTACACTCAAGACTATGTTCTGGGTCCACCTAATACTTTGGTGGAAGAATGAACGAGACAAGCTTTTTAACTTACGACCTAAGAGCTAAGACTTACAGTAGAAACGTTCCGCAATGTTATCTGAAATGAATCAAAGCTATCAACAAGTATTATGTAACGATGACGTCATTTTCTATGTTAATTTAAGGACAGATTTAATGATAGGATCTAAGCTGGATGTCTTCTTTTATATACTTCGTATAGAAGGTATGAGGGCGTCGATATTCGCGATATTTTGAACTCTAGTTTTTGAAAGAAATCTTGGATTGGCTTCAAGCCGGTAGACTCTTTCTTATTCACTTTCCATAGATGCTATCAGGACGACGATATATAGGACTCCAGTTTTTGGGAGAAGTCGTTAAAGCGGTAACAACGAATCTAAGAAATAATTATTTTTTCTAGCTCACCTCTAAAGCTTTCGAAATCAATCCTTTGTTTATGCTTTGCACGCTATGTTTGCTGTACATAATAGATACTTATATTTTGGCGCAATTTATGCAGCAAATTGTATTAAATTTATACCTATAAGTAGGCATCAATTTGTACGTGTAATAATTAAAGTGATATCCTACTTAGATATCGTAGCGGTGTTGTGTAATCAAACAGGTATACCACATTTACAATTTGATTGGAGTTCAAAGGCTAAGGAAGGGGATATGCGTTATTATCAATTCAGCATAAATGTGGCGCCAACTGAGTCAACATTATCACAAGCTTTGTGGGAGATTTTAAGAAGTACAGAATACGATTGGAAATCTTTTACCATAGTTTATGAGGTTGAGAGTAGTAGTAAGTCAAATCAATTGACTAATCGTAATTTCAATTACTATTTTTTATTTTCTAGGTTTATCTCGCTTTCAGCATTTGTTGTCGTGGAAACCTTTTCATAAAAACGGTTTAAAGATGGTCAAGTTTCGTCGTGGTGATGACTATCGTATACTATGGAAAGTTTTAAGTAATATGAAAGAAAAATTTATACTCTTGGACTGTCCGCCTGATATTCTTAAGGAGGTAGTCAATATCAGTATATATTATAACATGACGGGAGGCTTTAATGTAAGAACAAAGATCTAAAAATATTAGAAGAGTTTGATAGAGTTATTCTTGCTTATCTTTTCAGAATTTATTTCTTGCTAATTTGGATACACATGCAAGTGGTTTGGCTAGTTTATATTCGAAAAAGTTTACCGCTAAAGTAACGGCTATACGATTAAGACGTTTCATACCACCTGGTCAACTGGGAGAATTTGACATATTTCACCAAGAACCCGAAGAATCAATTGTATTAACGAAATCGCAATCGCTTTATGATGCCGTGATTTTGTACTCCAAGGGGCTACGAACGGTCATAAAAAGTGGAAGTTTTCGATTGCCTCCGAAAACAAAATGTGGTCTTCAGTCTTGGTCTGTCGGCGAGGAAATTGTAAAGCATATAAAACAAGTATTTACGAATAAATTTTCAAGATTTCTGTCATTTTAAATGTTCTTGCGTCTTTCTCTTTCTCTCTCTATCTCTCTCTCTATATATATATACAGTTTAAAATCCAGGGCGGAAATATAACTGCCTTTAAGACCCAAAAAATGTTTTTAAGTTCTACCGGTTTGCGAGATGATTTTAATTTGGAAATTTATAATCCTTTAGTTGAACGAATTGTGTACATATGGAATAAGGGCCATGGCTTAGTAGATTATGAAAAATTACAAGAAAATTCTACTCAGGAGGAGAAAAGACAGAAATTATCTCCCCGTAAAGAAGATTTCTCTTTGAAACGTGTACGTTACACGATAGCAACACGTATGGGCGAACCTTATTTTATGTGGCGGCCTGAACCCGAGGGTGTTCATTACGAGGGTAATGAACGTTTCGAGGGTTACGTCGTAGACTTGATTTATAAACTTGCCGAAGAATGTAAATTTGATTTCATCTTCGAACCAGTAGCAGATAATAATTACGGCAGCTACGATTCTTTAACGGATGAATGGAACGGTATTATACGGCAGCTAATTGATAATGCATGTGAAAAGAGAAAATCTTTTTAGAATAGCTCTAATGGCTCTATTTTGATTTAGAATGCTCAGTTGGGTATTTGCGATTTGACCATAACCCAGGCCCGCCGTAGCGTTGTAGATTTTACGGTACCTTTTATGCAATTAGGTGTCAGTATTTTATATCACAAACCAAAGCCTCCTGAGAAGCGTTTATTTGCATTTCTGAAACCTTTCTCTCTAGATGTTTGGCTGTGTTTGCTGGTAGCTTTATTGCTTATGGCCTTGCTATTAATTCTGATGGCCAGGTGAGACGATAATAATGATATATTTTTTAGCAAATTTCTTTTAAGCAATTCCCCTTTTAGATTGAATCCTTCTGAATGGCAAGAGCAGCAAATAGATGATTGCCTTGTAATCATAGAGAACAAATGGTTTCTTAGAAATTCTCTTTGGTTGTATATAGGCTCCATACTGGGTATGAGTTGTGATCTTCTGCCTAAGTAGTATATTCTCACGAATATTTATTAAGATTTTATAATTTTCATTTTCTTACCTTGCAGAGCTTCTTCCCTACGTCTTTGCACGGCCTTTTGGTGGTTATTTGCTTTATTAATGTCACGTACATACACAGCTAAATTGGCCTCGTTTATTACGGCTTCTAAGCTGGAAGGGTCTATAAAAAATCTACACGACTTAGTAGAACAAAATAAAGTACAATTTGGTATGGTTAAGGGTGGTTCAACTTCGCTATTCTTTTCCGAATCCAATGAGTCTGACTATCGTGTGGCGTGGAATAAAATGTTAGCAATGAAGCCGGAAGCTTTTACAGCCAACAATAGAGAAGGAGTAGATCGGGTGAGAAGAAGTAAAGGCCGCTATGCTTTTCTTATGGAAACTCCGAATATACAATATTATGCTCAAAGGAATTGTGAATTAATGCAAATCGGGCCAACATTTAGTGAAAAACATTACGGCATAGCGGTGCCTTTAAGTAAGAACTCGAACATGTGGTAAACGTTTTATTGAAAAAACTTTTACAACTCATTTCCTATTTACATTTCTACGCAGATGCCCCTTTTCGTTCCAACTTGAGCGTTGGTATTTTAAAACTAAGCGAGAAGGGCATTTTATATAATTTGAAGAACAAATGGTTTAATAACAACGAGACTAAATGTATTCCAACGGATTTGGTAAATTTTGAGCAAAGCACACAATTCAATATCAACTCTGTGGGTGGTTTATTCATTGTTCTATTGGCGGGCTTGTTGGTGGCTATTGTTCTCGGCATAGTTGAGTTTCTGTGGAATACACAAAAAATTGCTATTAAAGAAAAGGTAACAAATTAAGTTTTTTTTTAATTCTTTTATCGTATTTTAAAAGCAGAAAGTTCCAGAAATCTCCCGGTTGGGCTCTAAGAGAGGAATTGCAATTTTTCATACGTTTCTGGCGAAAAAGTAAACCTTTTCGAAATTTAAAAGAAATCAATGAAATTTCTGATTGCCCTAAAACGACAACGAAACTGGAATTATCATCAAAGAGGCACAAAACAAAAGCGCAGAGAAGAAAGGTTAAAACGAGATTAAGAGAGATCAGCTAATAAAATAGAATAAGAAAATCAAAATTTTTAATGAAAAACGATTGTAAGCGAGAATTTTTCCTAAGTAAATGCAACGTAATGCTCTTAACAAATAATTACAAATTTGAGGCATAAACATGACACAATTTAAAGATGTCATTGTATTGTTTCGTACATTAAAGAAGAAGAAGAAGAAAGGAAGACATGTGTAAAAGTCCTTCGATAAAGTCAAATTTAAAAAATTTCTAACACAATTCACTTCTTCAAAGTATTTTGTTAGCCAAGCAAATCCATCGACAATATCTCTTTTGGATAAATGCAGTGAAATGAGAATAATATTGACGTGGCATTATATAGTGGATTATATAGTGGATCTGGCATTTATGATTAGAAATAAAATATATTAGTTACTCAATTGTTTTACGAAAAGGCATCAAGACGTCTAAATAATACCATTTCCTAAAATCTTAGGTAGTTAGAAGGACATCTTAGTCCACTTTAAGTTTATAAACAACAAAACTTCACATCTTTACTGACTACGTCGTGTTTTTTTCTGTTCAGCCATATTTTTAAGAAATTATTGAGAATATTATTGGCGACTTTCGAGCATATGAGTATGCTATACCTTATATACGTTACAATATGTTTAATGTATGTGAGATAGTTAAATTCGGCTTCAAAAGGAAAGCTTTAGCATGTGTGTCCTTAGTTGACGGCTCAATTAATCAATTTCGAAAACGAGCTGATCTACGATTAACAAAATAATCGCCATAATTTAAATAGGTGGAGTTCTATTCGAAACATATCACAGTTTCGGTCATTAAGAATTAATAAACTATGTTGCAATCTTTGTGTCTTGGTTTGAGTCGCTGGTAATGAAAAATGATGTCCATATTACTATTTCTTTTAATGTATAGTGCAAGTTTGCCAAAGTACATGAAAGGAGGGAGGAGGAATCAGTCTAGTCATCATATCTATCATAGTCTCAATATCCAAAGTGAAAGGATTGACATCAAGCCAAAAAATGGCATCTATGCCTTGCTTGTTGAATAGGACAGCAGCCTCTTCGAAATTTATTCCGCGTAAGAGTACGTTACTGTCAAAGAAACCTATAACCAATTGTTGTACTTTATGGACACGTGTCGGTCGAAGAACTAAGATAATTTCATGCACATGCTTTCCACTCACATCGACATTGCTTTTCGCATTACTTTTATGGTTGAACCGAAAAAATCCATATTCAATTTTGTAAATTTAGCGTGAGACAAAGTGTCGGAGAATTTTTTACCTTCAAGGGACGATTCAATTTCCAAATGTGCTTGGTAACGCACTGTGTTAGCCAATATGTTTGCTTTTGTTTTTTTGGTTGTACAGCTTAGTGAAATGATCCGTTACGTGATGATCGAAATCTTTGCTACCCAAATTGGTATCGGCATTGCCTGCCGTTAATTCAATAACGTCACTATCGATAGTTAGCAAGGAGGCATGAAAAGTGCACCGTCCAAATTGAATACGAACAGATTCTTTGAAATTTTTTCTCAAGCAATTCAGAAGCAATAGTAATAGTTGTTGTTCAGTTGTTCAGTAATGATAAGCACGATATTCAATGCGGCAAGCATCTTTCGAGACTTGACGTTGAGCACCATTCAAGTATGCTGGCAACTTAACGACAAACTGGGTTAGTACACTTCAGCGGTCTGTTTCGTTTAAGTGTGAAAATCTCTTCCCGCCCAAATACTTTATTAACTTGTGACGTAACAACAAGTGAGGCTTGGAATTCATTTCAGTTGTTTGCAACAGGGAGAATTTTACACCATTGATGTTATTCCATTCACGTCCAGTCAGACGCTTGGTATCGAACGCGATTAACTCATTGGTAATCAATTGATTTTTGGCAGTGTCAGTACTTAGATGCTCGCCATGGGGTCACGAGATGAAGACGTAATGCTATTGCCTTGACCGTTAGCGCCAATCTCAACGACGATACGAAAATACGTAGTATTTAAATCAATGCCAATTCGGAATGCTCTTAAGCATTCCCTTTCATTCATCTGGCAATCTGTCCGTCCGCGAAATTGTGTGTGTGTCTGTGGTGAAAATTCTCCCGTTCGCAAAAATGAAGATATCGCCTACAAACTTGTCAAAGATTTTAAAAATGAACCGCACTTTTCAAAGAACATGCCTACAATGCCTACATGAATATGTAATAAAAATTGTGAACACTTTTGTTGTCTGTGTTTTGTCCTTGTTGCTCATAGAGTACAACATATATCTCATTTTCACTTCTATTCAAAGAACAAAAAAATTTAATTGCGCCCATCCAATATTGTAGAGTGTGAAAATATAGTTCTTTTCCTTTTTCTTTATGATCACGGTGATAGGTATAAAAAGTTCGGTCATGACTGAATCAAATTTTCTTACTTGTTTTTTTCTAAACAAAAGTTCTTTTAAATGACATGACATGTTGACAGGCATTGTTTAAAGATTAGCACTTTGTAAATATGGTATGATTTTTTTGTTGGTCTACGTGTTGAAAATTATCAGACAATGTACCTTTTCGCCCGTTCTAACAGCGAACTTTGTGTCAAATGGTATGCTAAAGAGGTTAGTTCATGATATTTGTTTGATAAAAGTTTGAGAAAAAGGCTTGTTGTGGGTTGTGTCTTCGACTTGGAAGTTACAGATGGAAATTGAAATGGAAAACGATCAAAATAATTTGATTAAAGACTGACTCAAGTTCTTACTAATACGAACATTTGGAGCAGTACTCAGTTTCACTGCAGAGCGAAGCACTTTGGCATTAAAACCTTTAAAAACTTGTTTTTCTTAAATCTACGTCTGCTGTCGTATGTTCATGTTCATTGTTTACTGCCGTCGTATGTTTTTCAGTTTACAAAACTCTTTTATTTCTTATCTTTATCCTAATTGTAAAAATGAACTTGTCACTGAAGTGCAATTCAAATAAATCTATTCTTTTTTCCCATAGACGAAAATATTGGAATGATGTTCCATTGTAATGAGATTAAACAGAGGCAGCAGAAAGTTAAAAAAAAAAAGAAAGAAAAATCAAAGCCTTGTATAGCAGAAAAACATTTTTAAATATTCCATTTCCCTTTCCTCTATTCTTTTCCTCTTGTACGCATAAAAACCAAACTAAAAACTATCCTTGTTGATGATGAAGTGAGTTTTGTTTTTGCTTTTTTGCAGATACATCCTGTCTCTGCTATTCCGTTCCGAGAAAAAACAACTGAAAATCTGTTTCCTAAAAAAAAAAAAAAAAAGGGTCAAGTGTCTGACTAAATTGACCGCTGTGACCATAGTGATATAAGGATTATGTAAAGTTAAGCTACTTGCTTTCCTACCGCCAGCATTTAACCAGAACCGTTCAGAGTCATTTAAACTCGGGGTAGATTTAGTAGCAACAGACTTATGTACAGTGAAAGCCAATAAATATCAAAAAAAAAAAAAAATATAATATAAGGAAAAAAAAAAAAAAAAAAAGACAATAAAATATCAATAAATTTTTTGTGATTCTTTAACCCATAAAATGATAATTGATTTCTTTGACCGGCATAGGAAAACAATTTGAAATGAATGCAAATTATTTAAGGAAATTTTGTTTTTATTTTTTGTTTTCAACATTTTTTATTTTATTATTGTTCACAAGAAAACTATTAAACTCAAGTTTTTCTTTCTTCATTCTCATGCATGATTAAATATAGATTTAACATATAAGGTATATAAATATTAGCCGAGAGCCTACTGCAGAGATTATATGTATGTTTTTGTTTACATGAATGCAAAATAAATAAAATGTAAATGCTCATATAATGTTTTGTTGTCAAAGTCTTTAAACTTTCGGTGAGTTATTTTTATAAAGAATTTCTATAAAATGACAGAAAAACAAATAAACGTACACTTTACGTAAAGCAAGCAAATGTAATTAAAAAAAAAAAAGAAGCAAAACAAAAAAGAAAAAACAAAGTAAGAATTATTTAATCTTAAATTGAAGCAGTTGGATTTTATTTATTCATATTTTTTTTTTTCCAAGGAAAAATGGTTTTGAAAATGGTTCGGGTCGGACAACCCTTTCGTCCACCTTCCATATAACGGCTTCTTTCTTTTTGGAAAGTCATTATGTACGTCATTTTAGGATGGTTTAAGGTATTTAATAATGAGCCACGACATACTATAGGTAGAAGATGCTAACCCTGGTTGGGTATCTCCTGCAAATATGATATGTAAGTTAATAACTTCTGGAATTGACACTTCAATGAATGGCATAAAATGATTTTAGCAAATAGTTTGTAGTGTAGTTTCGGAAGTGTCAACTCTTAAACGTCCTTCAGATCTATTAGGATTTACAATTGTTTAGAAAGCAGCGTTAGTCTCGCAATAGCGAAAAACTCCAAATTCCGCTTTTTGATTAAACGTTGCTTTTTAATAAGGAAAATTCCTTGCGAACTCAGCATTGATCTGAAAAGTGTTATGGCAGCTGTTGTCGGTTGAAAAGACTTGATTGCTATTTTGTATTAAAATTTCAGTGTTGGAAATGTGTTTTTTAAAGGAAGGTGTTACTTATTCGGGGCTTTGGCAAAATGTTACATTCTTGAAGAAAACTGGGCTAATGGATAAAGTTAACAATAAATTGTTTATCTTACTTCCTCCTCGAGCATATTGACCAATGTATTATGTCTTTGTTTGATAAAACAATTATGAAAATATATGCGATCCTCTCATAACAGCTTGACAGAGGAAGAATTGAAAGCAAACGAAAAACGATAAATCAAAAATGTCACTAATTTAATATCAATATTTTGGAAGTTCGATGTATAAGCGGTCTCTACTAAGCAAATGATAGTTCAGTTTAGAATGTTTGCATATGTTTGCCTCAAACGACTTTTCGACTTCTTTCAATTTACTTCTCATTAAAAGCATTCATGAATAATATAAAGAAATAAGCAGAATAAAATTTGGTAAATTAAATTAAATTACTTTGCAAAGATTTTTTAATATTTCTGCAAGCTCTTTATATATAATATGTTCGTCATCTCTGTCAGATAATCTTCACCTTATTAAATATAAATTATGTTTATCGTTTCCCTTGAGCACACATTTATAAATCTTTAACATCTGCATTCATTCTCAGTATAACTGTTTCATAATAATCATTAACTTTATCCGTTAGGTGTTGAAATTATATATTCATTCAAAAAAAATTGCACACTTTTTTAAAACTACATATAGAATGCAAAAAGTTGTGCTGTGATGTGCTTAAATAGTTAAAAGTTAGTTTCATTCATCTCTTGTATTATGTAAATATTTCATCTTTTTTTCTTTTTTTTTTGTTATTAAAAGTTATTTATCATTAAAATCTTAGGACAGATGGCTAACAGTATTTAAGAAGTTTCTTATTATGTGTGTGTGGTCATATCTGTAAAGTTATCTTAGCCCAAAAGCATATGAAGTTAATATTAAGAAATGCAAATAAAGATTTGAAGTAAAAAAAAGAAAAAAAAAATATGGGAAAATAATCCCTAAAATAAGCAACACGTTAGAGAAAACGTCAAGCCAAAAAGTATGCTTTAAAAGTTTTAAAACATTTAAAGAATGCTCTCAGGAATCATCACTTTTAATAATTTGAGAGAGTAAATATAAATAAATTCTTGCCGTTTTTTTTGATAAAATCGAACTATATTTAAATTATGCTTGGTACAAAGCTTAATAATCCAAATATGCACCATCACTATCTATGTTCTTTGGCCATTTATCGGGAAGCTTATGGATAGGCTCGCAATAGAAAGTTGCCAGCTTCTATGGATCGTACACGTGTTGAATTCGTTTCACTGTTAATTAACGACCTCCTGCGCGCAACGGAGACGACAGCACCTTGTGTCATTCGTTTTCCTTTAGTGAGAAACCACGCAGAAACCGAGTAGAGAGCAAACCTTGCAAGATGAACGACAGACACGGGAGTTATACAAAAGTAGGGTTTGGTAAATAGGCTTTAATGCCATTAAAACCTAAAGTTGTGCTTGTTAAAGTATAACACGCACCCTCGGCTTTTACTACATACAGGGATAAGGTCAGCTGCTCATGGGCGACAACAGTGTGTCAAGAACCTTCTGTATACTGGAGCATCGTTTTAATATGGGTTGTGTTGCGGCTATGTCCGGGACATTCAGGCCAAGTGTTCTACGGACAGAAGAGAGATGTGCTCATCAATTAAATCCTACACTAGGACTGCACGTTCTTCTCAACATTTTTACCCACTCGTCGTGCAGTTATCTGTTGGCCGCACAAGGGACTAGCGCGATTTTCCCCCGGGAAATTATTTCCTCGCTTGCTCTTGCTGTAGAGGGACGGACGTATGCGATTTTCGTCGCTTTCAAGGCAACAATGTCGCATCACCCTTTCTAACAGTAATCGTAGCTTCTTGTGTTTTCACTCCAAGGTAATTTCTGTAGCTTGGGCAGCATTTTTCCACGTTTCATTTAGTTAAAAAAAGGAAAAAGCGAAGTGCCATGTATGACATCCATCTCTTTAAACTTTGATATTCACTGACAGAAAGCTTGTAAACAATTGAAGCTTACATCGTTCAAACATAAATATCTAAGTTATCTATGTCTGAAATTCCGGGAAAATGATACGCGTCAGATACCAACCTCTTTTAGCGGAAAACACGAATTTGTATATGTAAGCGAGAAGGCAAAAAAACACAAGACATTTTACTTTAAATTTTCTTCAAAAAAATTAAATTTAAATGAAAAATTCAAGGAAAACCTTTTAGTACAAATTTTTTAAAAAATTTAAGTTTTAGTGAGTTTTCATATCTTAAGGAAAACGACATGAAGTAAACAAGGTTTACGCATAGTTTTCATAACCAGCACAAACTATTATTAAACAAATTTTTGATATTTTTTTCAATCATATTTTTTTATTTTTTTTTTTTGCATGGCTTTTAAAAGAAAATGTCGAATATTTTTAAACATGTTTTTTAGTTAAAACATATTCCTTGCGTTCAACAATTGTTCAACTTTTTTGGTTTTTTTCCTTGGCCAACTACCACATTTCGTTTTGTTATGTTTTTGACGGAAACGTGTCTTGGCTTGTCAACTTCCGCAGTTCACTTACCAAGAATAGAAAGGAATGGTAACATGAGTGCCAAAAGAAAGAAAATAAAAGTGAAAAACAAAACACATGACTTTCTGAAACGTATACAAGGTAATAGTCTACGACATATTATTATAATAGGCTTCAGTGGTGGTGGCTTAAAGGAATAACCGTAAAAAATAAATGTGATACTATTTCGCATTAAGATAACAGATATTTTAATATTTATATTTTACTTTTTCTTTTTGTTTTTAGCAAAATGCGAATGTGAGCCAGTTTGTGATATTTTGGCATTTATTTTATGATAAATTCTTAATATGAAGTTTTCACCAAAAACGCAAAAAATTTGACATTAATCGCGTTTCTGTTAAGGGATATATGATTTTAACAAACAGTAGACAAGCGAGCATAGAGGGCTGAACTGAGGACGTCTTGTAGTTTTATGTATTTTAATTAAACCGTTAACCAAACGATAGTGGAAGAATAGAGAAATCAGGAAGGAGTAAATTTCAGAGAATTTATCATACCCTACAACACAAATGCATATTAAGTTCATACCAATGTATGCAGCATCCAGAAGGACTTGAGATAGACTTATCTTTTATTATAATAATCGACGAACGATTCAAGCTTGTTTATCGGTCCGTCCGCCTTTTCGTTTTGTTTTTTATGCTCAACTTACAAACCGCAATTTTTGAGGTATTTTAATGAAATTCAGTACACTGCCATGTTTTGGTTCAAGGGCAAAGAGCCATATTTTCGACCACTTCCCATAATTGTCTTATATTGAAAAGTCGTTATTTGATATGTGTAGTATTTAATGCTACTTAATGGTGGGCAGGAGTCGGCTATAGTTTTCTTACTTGTTTCTCCATAGGTAGAACTTGTCTGTCATATCATTATGGAACAGTAACATATTACTGAATATGTCTATTATTTGGCGAATATGAAACAATACTGCTGACATACGATTTTTGATATATACAAACTTTCAATTAGTTTATAGGTTACAGCAGTTTCAATGATGTTACTTTTCTAATTTTCGAAACAATGCTTTTTAATGAGAAGAAATACCGTTAACGATCAGCAGTCACTTGAAAGATGTTATGCGAATTCTTGACCGTCGAAGAAATAAATTTGTGGGGAGTTTGCTAATTTTAAACAAACTTATACTATACACTAACGACGCTGTTCGCCCGAACTCGGTAGTTCTACCAAAAAACATAAAAAAGTGAAGTTGGGTGAGATAGCTGACACCGTAAAGACGTCGAAAGCTAGCCCATCCACAATTTTGCACTAACGTTTATCAATGAGAAAGATCTGTTCGAAATGGGTGACGTGTTTGTTACTTTTTAAACAAAAGTAACAAGGTGTTCGGGGCGTTTAGGTGAAATAAAATGAAAATATGCGGAAATGGATGAAACATGAAATCATCACTGCACTCCAGAGGCAAATTAGCAATCATCTGAGTGGACAGCAAACGAAAATGCGATTAAAAATGCAAATGTTACCTGGAGAGGTTATGCGGCCCGTATATTGTGATATGCGCGGTATTAAATCCATCGATTATCCTGAAATAGGACCGAAGTTTTATAGTGAATTTTATGTAGAATTATAAGTTTGTCTGAATGATAAAATTGCAACAAAAAAAAACGCAAGACCGGGGATTTATTGAGTCATGTGATACGTACAATCTTAAGTAGTCATCTACATATTTGCTCCAAATTCTAGTCGGATAAAAGGAGTTTGATGTCGGCTAGAAGCAACTTCTTCTTATCGCTTGGTAAATGAATAAAGCTAATTAAGTTTGGGCAAAAGAACGCTGAAGGTAATATTTTAGATAGTGATTCTATTGTGTGCACGAATTTTTAAACAACGTGCGCTTTTTAGGATTTAAAAATTTCTCTGATACCTTTTTTGTCGTATTTTCAACACGTTTCCTTATCTTTCTTCTTGAGTACCCACTTAACTATCTTTTCGTTTGATACTTTCTTAGGTCTAGGAATCGTTTGGAAAAACGTTTGCTTAGTTCACATTTCTTCCGATGGATGCAAGGCATTTGTCTTTCAAGCTGCCTAGTGTAATCGTTCTAATAGTAGTAGTAGTAATAGTAGGGAAGATGCATAGAACTATATATGATATAGGGTTCGGCGCAAAGTGGATTCGATCGATTAATCGGTAGTTTCGTGGTTGTTTTTTTCGCTTACCTGCAACAAATGTTGAAAATTCACTTCAAAATTCATCTAATTACTTAGGTTGTTTTGTTATTTTCGTTCTTCTCATTTTATTTTCGCTAATTATTTAATAATCTTTTATAATTTAATGCCTCATTATTTATTTTATTCAAAGTAAATTATTATTTTTCCCCTTTTTTTTGTACCAAAATATCGCCATTAATCACTAACACGATGTGCGTTTTTAGAGAATCCCCTCTACACTTGCAGTGACTGATAATTCTTACCTTTTATGAGTAAACATTATAAAACTTTATTTTATTTTTTTTATAATATGCAACATGTCTTATATATGGATTTCCTTTATTTCTTTTCATTTATTCAATAATATTTTTTAATGGCTTGTGCAAGAATTCTCGGCTATAGATCATGCGGAAGCACATAAGGGAAACTTTTTTTTTTGGCAAATACTTTACTACACTAATAAAAATAACTTCATTCAAGCTCTAGGCCGTTGATGATGATGAAAGTAAAACTTATGCTTACATGAGTATCGAAAAAAAAAGTAGAGGATAATTCTTTAAGACTCTATGACGGCATATGAAAAGTTTTGGGTGCAAAAACATTTTTATTTTGCCAAAAAAACATGCGAAAATATGCACACAATTTTGTTAAAAGCCTTAAACTAAGCTGAACGTAAATTATCGAAAGTATATAAGGATTTTATTTTGTAAGCTTATATCGATTTTTATTCTCGCCAAAGGCGGTATAGTACATTTGCACATATTTGCAACGCATAGAAGTTTATTATTAATAATAGTGAAGTAGCGAAATATTGGAATTCATTTAGCCATGTCTGTCTTTTCATCTATTGAAGTCATGGTTTCGTCGACAAGATGTTGTGTAAAAAAATATATTTTATGTGAAATTTTTCCCTATCAATCTCGAGAACTTTTTCCACCTTCGAAAATGAAAGGAAGTGAAAATTATTTCGTTCGAATAACAATAATCAAAAAGAAAAAAACGTCCCTCTCTTTTTGACATCAAGTTTTGACTTTACAACATTCCAGGCAATAGACAAGATCTTCCCACTTAACGCCAAGCTCTGATCACGTTCTGCTTTCAGCTTTGCTCGTGTCATTTTCGTTTGCCCGTTTTCTTTCCATTGTCATTCTACTTTTCAAACAGTCAATTTGTTTTGCTGATGCGTTTATACTAAAGCCAAGGTTTGGTGTTTGGTCTGCTAGAAATCTCCTCGTTTGGAAACGAAATCAAATCTTCGACTCATTTTTTGGTGCATTTAACTTTACTACACTCTTTCCGTGTCGAATAAGTCTCGCCATCGTATTCCTTTTACCAAGGCCTATGTCCAGCTAGAGACAAACCTTCATAGGATATTTCTCGACCTTGAGCATAATTTCAATAACGAGTTAGTGGTAAGTAAAAAAAGATCATTTAGAAATGCAAACAGTTAATGGTTATCCTTCTTTTTAAAAGTATTGAGATAAACCTTCACGCATCCGACTGATCGAAGAAAATGCTGGCGAAAATTTGCTATTGGGAATTTCTTAAACGCAGGACACTTTTATCGAGCAATAACTAAAAGGGCGGAATTTTTAAATACGCGCATTAAATAAACTTGTGACAGAAGGGTAGTAAATATTATAAATATATATTAAATATATGGTTCTGTTTAGGCAATCGGCCTATCGGTTTTAAATTTCTTGGCAGTGTACATTCAGTAGATAATAGGATATATCTGGTTGTTTTCATTTCAAAGAGTGAGACTTTTCTATTCAATTGAATCAAAATGATGTTCACGGGGCAGCTTTTGAGAATAGGCAGAAGTTCGACTAGGTGATTATAGCAGCCGCGGAAGGATATAAACCGAATATTTGGTGAAAAAGTGTTGAAGAATCAACGCAGTGCAAAGAAAGGGTGTTATCTTGATAGCAAAAGTGAAAAGAGGCTTTCTTTTAATTCCAGTGAACAGTTTCAAGCTAGCGGCGAATAACTTTGTTTTATCATTCTTCGATAATATTAGCAAACCGAGTTGTTTCGGATAACTTAGAGCATCGTGATGAGGAGGAAGAAGGATAAAAATTGAAGAATTTGACGCTTAAGATAAATAAGATTGTTTCAGTAACTAGAAAAGTAGAAGTGGTATTGTAAAACACCAGAATACCCCGGTGTATTGAGCGACTTTGTCTTTGATTAAAAAAATACACTATAAATGAATCCGGTTTTACAACAAACAAAATGTAATTGTTGTGTATATATGAGGCCAATCAAAAAGCTACAATGATATAAATTAAAAAGCGGTTTTAAGTATTATTTAATATATAAAATTTAAATTAGTTACTAGATTTTTCACTCAGACACTTGACAATTTCATATGCTTGTGTTGTTTTATTCTTTTTTTTAAGAGATATGCTTACTCAAAATACTCGGTTAGCTTCATTTAATCAAGTGTTAAATTGAAACTATATCAGAAAATAACAAATCCAGTAAAAAACCAATAATAACCACAAAACATATACACAAGAATTTGCACGTATATGAGGTTATATATATGCAGTGATTTCTTTTTTCTTTTTTGGTTCCGGTTGTCAGTATTTATAACACAATACGTACGAGTGTATGCATAACTTCCGCTTGAAATTAAATGAACCATGTGGAATTTAATACAGTAAAAATTGTTTATATAAGTAGTTGTATATGTATAAACACATATATATTTATACAATATATATATATATATATATATACAATATTTGTATGCATTTAACAATCAATATGAACAATGCATGAAATTTGATAACGTTTAACAATTGTTTAACTATAGCACGTCATATGAGTATGTGTTGGCCATTTTCTTTTGCTAGTGCAAAATGTGAAAACGAACACATAAATCTAAACTAATAAAACTGATTTTATACAATTTATATACAATTTTAATTAAAATTGTTCGAAATTTGTGCTCTTTTTTTCAAAAGTCATTGCCTAATGTAAAGCCAGAGCAGAGTTCACGGACTTAATTTACAAGTCTAATTAATTTTAATAAAATTTCACCTAAATTTTTATTAAAAAATGTTTTGGTGACCTTGAAGCGTATTTTCAACCATACATTGCTTATAAATCATTAAATGTGTGATATTATGGGACCGTAAGGGATTTGATGCAATTTTTAACAATAAATTATACAAAGGACACAAAGAGAGAGAAGGAAAGCGAAAGAGAAAG
>NW_023998416.1:7895528-7993158 GCF_014805625.2 Glossina fuscipes
AGAGAGAGAGAGAGAGAGAGAGAGAGAGAGAGAGACGGAGAGATGCTTAGTAAATCCTCATCCCTGAATTTTCGATTTCAATAATTGGATTACTTAGTCAGCAGGAATTTTATCCCTTTCTCTTGAGAACAATTACCAGAGGCATACCAACTTTCCCAGAACAACGTTTGGTCAGAACAGCTTGACATCCGTCGCTATTGTTTATGATAGCTTGCATTAGTCTAATGGAAAAAAACAAGTGGCAAAGACTACCGTTATATAACGTGCACACCTGCCTGCCACCGTAGTTTAATTAGGCGAAGCCGGCGCTAAATGCAAATTGTGAGTAGGAAAATACCGCATTACATTTAAGAGGTGCTACTAACCCCAGAGTGCCAGAGTGGAGAGATCGGATGAGAGTTGAATTCTCGCAAGGCAAGGCCTACCTACCATTTCATGTCATAATAGGGTCCTATTAACATTACAAGAGAGCAGAGATTCCAAACCCTTGTTCCAAACCCTCGATTTTGAGCAACGCAAGGCTTATCTAACAATTAAAAATTAAATGCCTCCCCGATTTTGGAATGACTAGCATAGTCACCACGGAAGGTCTGTATTTATCAGGATCCTGTTATTTTCACGGAAACATTGAAAGTTACTTTCAGCTATTCTACGCAGGTCTACTTTGTAAGTTGACATCATAGTGCCCATCGTATTAATAGTTCGGAACTTAATGCTGCCGGGTTGTCGATATTACGCAGTACAGCTCTTCAAGCATTCTGATAAATTGTGTATTTGGATAGTCAGCCAATTTTTTCTTCATGCATTTCTAATGTTCAAGGAAAAGCGATGGTAAACTTCAGTCGCATTATTAATTCCTTCGCCGCAGTGCAGCATATGCAAGTCTGTTAAATCTGTGTAAATATAGGAACTCTCTGTCCACGAAAAAAAGATGCCTGGGTGGAAAGCTTCTGTCGCTGGGAGTATTTAAAGACAATTTGTGTGTGTGACAGTGTGCCTGAAGCAAATGTATCCAACTCTTTTTTTACACAGTAGATGCGCTCCTTAGAAATCCGTGAAAAAAAATCGTGTTAAAAAATATATGCGATGTATGGTAAATTTGGTGATTTTTTCTACAGCTTTTAAAAAACGTGTAAAATGAAAAAACTCTATATATTTTTTAAAAAACCGTCGCTGCTCGATGAAAGGCGTGTATGTTTCTTACGAACTGGATCAAAAATGATATCATCAGTGGATACATCGGCTATATCTAGCAACATTGTCGGGCTTGATTCTAATGAAGAATTTCGTTCGTTATTGGTTTCTCTACACATAAGTAAAACAAGTTTCAAAATCGTGTAAAAAAGATCGCGTATAAAATATGTTGGGTGTATAAAATTTTTGCTTAACAAGGTCGATGTTTGGCGAAAATAGACTTTATGGCTGAGAACTGAGATGTTGTAATGTAATTTTTCACATTTTTCGACATGGCTTATGGACCACTAGTGACAGTCACTCATGTTCTTGAGTAAAGTTGATGCGCATCTTTTCATTTTCGCAAGCAGTACCATTTTGTTCTTTCTTGAAAACAAGACACTTGCATATATGGCGCTTCTTTTTTCTTCATTTGGAGGGAGGACTGTTCTCTTCTTACAGAAGAGAAGGCTGTTTTTAAAAAGAAGAAAAGTCAATTGTTTTTTTTATATTTTATATTTTGATTTTTTGTCATTGGTGGCTACCTTCTTAGCCTATGGAACAGCTCGACTGTTTTTTTCAAAATAGGTCGCACTCACCGACTAAAGTATTTTTCTCCCTGCTTTCAAAAAATTGACTTAGGTGGCCCAAATTGGGTCGAATTTTCCGTCACATTCCTATTATATAGCCATTTGTACGATAAAACAGCGATTGTGCCGTATAAAACTTTACTTATCGTAGAAACCATTACATGGGAGAGGGTTCAAGAAACTGGTCCACCCAACTTCAATTCTACACCCAAGTTCTAGGTTTCACCAGGTCTGCTGAGAAATGTGAATTTAAAAATTGCACATTTTTGTCACATTTTTCTCCCAATAAGGTGTTGCCTGGGTAGTAATCGTAAACATGATCCAACCCAAAACATTTTCAATACGCTTCGTACCTGGGGGCTAAATATGTCAGTGCAACAAATTTTGTCAGAATATCTTCAAAAATTGCAATCTTTGGGTTAAATACAAATTGAATGAACAGGCAGACAGATGGACAGACAAGCTTGAACCAATTCAGAAAACGCTACGATTGCTGTAATTAAAACTGTGTCTACCCTTTGAATAGTACCTGCATGAACATAACATTCCCTATACCACAAGTTGTGTAGGGTATAAAAATATGGAACAGTAAATAGGACATAACAAATACAAGTGAAAATTACAGAAAAGCAAATATACAAAAATTCGAACATAACAAACGCATATAAATGCAAATAAAATGCAAATACACATACCCCCGTAACTATATAAAACAATAGTAAGCAAAGCGAATGCATATTCACGAACTCTATTATTGACCATATGTGGAAAATTTTGCAGAAATACATTTAAATGTAAAGAAACAAGAACGGAAGGCAATAGTAACGTATATAAAAACTTTCGGAAATATAAGTTGCAAGAGTAGAGATAAACTATAAACAAGGCCGTGTAAAAGTTGAAAAGGCACTGAATTTGCTATGAACAAAGCGATGAGAGACACTGTCAACGAGTTGTCGTAGTACTGTCAGTGAAATCACAACCACAATCAGAATTCAATGAACATATGGCAAGCCCGATGGGAAAGCTCGTCAAAGGGTAGACAAGAGAGCATGTTCTCATTCATCCCAAACGTATTGCTATGGATGGAGAAGAGTTCGTGAAAAGTAATTTGTTGCTTCACACGGTTTCTAATCAGTCAGGGCTTCTTCGAAGCTATCTGCACAAATTCGGTCATAATAGCTAATAAGTACATTCGGGCTATCGGCGCACGGTAGAGGACGTTGAGTATGTCATGTTTGGCTGCCCGAGGTTTGAGGCATTTAGGCGACCTAGACGGGCAGTATGACCGACAATCTGAGAGTTCGGAACAAGGTCAATAGTTTTTCGACAATGATGCGGCATGAAGCCGCGACTGCAAAGAAGACCAAGTTTTCTTCGGTTGGGAAAGTTATTGCGACAGTTTTCTTGGGTTTATATCAGTCGAACTTCTTCCTCTCTTGAGAAATGAAAATCCATTGCATATTATCCATCAGTACTTGACAAATTGAAGGCAGAAATTGCGAAAAGACGACCAAATTTGCAGACAACAAATTTTTTGCTTCCCAAGGATAAGGAACCGACTAATAGTTCAGCGAATTGCGGGTAAAATTATTTTCTCGTACTCCTCACTCACCAGCTTTAACGACAAGTCATTTTTTTTGTTTCCCTAAGCTAAAAGTTGCGCTCGAAAGGCAGACATTCTCGTCAAATCAGGAGTTCATCGCCTTCGCTGATAATAATTTTGCAAAGAAAGAGTAAGAACTAATTGGATGGATTAAAGGTATGGAGGCGAAGCTGTAGAAAAGTTTAAAGACTTATAAGAACACAAAAGTAACAAAAAAAATTACAGAATAAGGCAGACATTCAATGCAACGTTATTGAATTTTTCTCTTAAACCCCACCATTTGTGATACAAAGCGATATTAAGTTTGTAGGGATGCAAACAACAATCAGACGGATTTGATTTTTTATTATATCATTCGATTGAATTACTTTTTGGATCGATTTAAACTTGTTCGTCGGCCTCTCCATCTCGTTCGTTCGTTGTGTTCAACAAACGGGTCGCAGTTTTTCAGTTATTTTCATAACATTTGCACACTGACATATTTGGCCCAAGGATGAACCGACGAGTTTTTCGATGACTGAGTAACTGTATTAAGCAACGTGTGTATAGGATATTTAATGGTGGACCACTTCCTACTACAATGGTTTTGCTTGTTACGTACATATTTAAAAATTTTTTTTTTATTACATAACATAAAAATGTTACGTGATGGGTGAGGGAAGAGATAAAAAGAAGCTACATAAACTTATAATATTCTAAAATAGTTTAAGGAACAAAAGTAAATTAATTTCTAAATGAAAGATCAAGTAGTTGATTTTTTTTCAATTTCCTTAGTTCCCTGGATTCATCAAGAAGAGATATTGCCATGCGATTTACGCGATTGCTCGGTCTGAGGAGACAGTTTGTGAAAAGGCTTTGCGTTCGATTTTCAAAAAGTGAAAAATCCAAGTCATTGTGAATAGTTTCTTTGCTAACGAACCACGAGGCATTAACAATACAACGAACACTCTTAGATGGAAATTTTGAAAGCATTTCAATATTAGAGTTATTAGGTCTTAGCCAGAATCGTACGCTTTAGTACGCAATGGGTTGAAAATAAAAATAAATTTAAATTATTTCTTTCTTAAATTTAAGACTTTCCGTACAACCCTCGTATATATAAGTATTTTTTGCAAAGTGTTGGATAGCATGAATTCTCTACGTTTTTGAACATTAAATAAACTCAAATGTTGTAATTGGGCAAAGCCGACTCTTCAATAAGCTGTACCGTTTTATCTGATACATACATGATAATGTACTTTTGACCTTGGCGTATAATAAACTATCCGAAATGAAATCTCAAAAATGGATTTACGTAATCCCCATTTACTAAAGTAATATACTCAGTAAGTCTCAACACTACGGTTCAGCGTCAAATAAGCAGTCATCCGAGTGGGCAGAAACTGGCGAAATCGGTGCAAACTGACCAAAAAGTAACCTCGGTAGAATAAGGGCTAGTACTATCCACAAATAATGTGGGTTTGTCAACCATGTTGGCATAAAACTGCCAGGCAGAAGACTTATTGAGTCCTGTCTTCTTTCTTGTTTTCTAAAAATTTTTATCCTACAATCCGAAAAGTTACACCTTGCCGTCATAGTCATTTCTTCGTTGCAACAATCTTCATATGGCTGAGGGTTCAATAAATAGTGCCATCTATTTCTTGCCGCGAACCATTAAAGAGGACAGGTTCCTTTTCTTGGATCAAAACATCTCAGTGTACCAGATTTCATAAAAATGTTTTCAAAATGACGGCTTGTAGATTGAACACGTACACGTATGGACCAATGTACATAGATCGATGCTTAAGTTTATGTTGAAATTCGGAGAATGATTCTCTATGGATTGATATAACAAAAGTTGATCTAACTGAATGCGTTGCATGCGCCCAAAGCAACTTAATTTACCCTTAACACAGGCGGTGTAAAAGCTTTTTTTTTACTTTTTCATTTTAAAATCTCTTTCACCTTTTGTATATAGCATCGTTTCTGTTTTCCGTGGTAATCATAAATCTTTTCCAATAGTTCTCCTTTCTTCTTTAGTTTTTTTTTCTTTGTTTTTTCCTTTACTTAGTGTTAAACACAACATACATACAAACTCGCCCTCTCAAAGCATCATAAATCTATCATTGTTTTGTGTATTGTAAATTATTAATAAACACCATCATCTTTACTATTTATTCATGACTAATGTTGTCCATTGTTTTTTAGAACAGCAGCAGTAATAGCATCATCATTATCATTCTCATTATTATCATCATCATCATTGTTTTTATTCTATTTTACACCTAAACCGATGATGTATGCATGTGTAAAGATAAATTCTTGAAAATGTGAAAGGAAACGAACTTGTAAGACAACGATTGAAAGTAATAACGAAAAAAAAAAAAAAATATCAGTGCTTTCCTCTCGCCACATGAATGCCTGGTGTTTGGATATCAAAAAATTGATGCACCAATAATTCATTCCATCATTTTCAATTGTTTTTCATTTGCTGCAGTAAACAAAAAATCCAAAAAGATAAAAATAAGTTAAGAGATATTCTAATCAGATAAAGTGGACTATTAAATATCTTACACTTACACTTCGACTAATAAAATTCTTCATTTACCTTTGTTAGACAAAATCAAAAATAACATATTATTGTCCTATAAAAAGTTAGTTTTCATTACAAGATGCCTTGAAGGAAAGGGCCCGGATAATAGACTTAAATGTTGCAGACATACCGCATTAAATTTATATGTCACATAACTACGTAATTTTGATATGAAATAAATAGAAAAATAAACAAAAATTATTAAAGATTAGAAATTCGTGTCGCGTACTTAATACTAGATGTATGGATCCTTTGGCTATACCTATTTTTATGAAAAATGAGAATCATCACATGACGCTGGGAAATTGCAATTTGACCCAAACATTTTTTAGTTGATTCAAAGCTGGACCTTATCTATTCATAGATAGGCACAGAATGCAGCAGAAACTACTCGCAACTTCGGGAACCACCTACAACTTTTGATTCCATGAATATATTTCTGAAAAACTACTACCTCAGTGTTCGCCAGAAGCAGCTGCATGTTTAATGCAGAAGTCGTCGCGGTGTCTTCCGAGATTGTTTCAGTTTCGTGTACATTGCGGGCACCTTTTAGACTCAAAACATTTCATCAATGAAGAAAGGCTTGTGATAAATTTCAGCTTTCTATCTTTAGTTTTACGACTCGAGTTGTCCGGTTTTCGCAGGAAAATGGTATACAACAACTAGATATAGGAAAATGACGCTGTTCTAGAAATAAAGACTACTTATGTACATTTATTACGTTATATCACTAAAAACCAATGCACAGCATTCAAAGATATCCACTTGCTTATGCAGATTTTTCAAGCTTACAATCAAATAGCTGTCAAATTGACAGGTACCGTAAACCTAGCATTAAGGCCTCTCTCTTAGAGAAAAGGGCTTAATAAATGGTCGGATTCCACCCAAATTTTCCGCACACATTCTTAGTATGCTGCAATCACAAAGGGGAATTTTTTCCTTGGACCCAAAATTGTGCAACAAATTTCTTCAAAATATTTTGAAAATTTTGACTTGAAAGGCATTTAAAAAATGATTCTCTATCGATCGATGTTATAATAGATGGAACGATTTGAACTTATTCTGATTGTTGCATAAATTCGAAGAAATTGAATATACCCTGTATCATAAGTAGTAGAGGGTATACAAGCAATACTTAGGGATAGACGTGTTAATACATTTTTACTTTGAGATGATTTTTTTTTCAAAAATTTTCTCCTAAATATTCTTGTTATTCTCTTGATATAAATGCTAGTGGTAAAGATACTTTTCGATTATTTCTTATTATTTGCAAGATATTGAAGATAAATTGACAAACTAGTAATTAATTATTAAATAAATTTTTTTTATTTTTCAAATTATTTTACTAACTTTTGTTTTATATTTTATATATTATTTGACATTCAGTTAGCAGTGTGGATGACACTATGTCATCATTTCTTCTACTATGAGGAATAAAGGATTTTATTAGTTAATTAAATTTGGAAATTTCATATAGAATTTAAATCATTTCTCTTATGTGCGTGCATCCTCAATGAGTATGAAACAATAGCCCGGACAATAGAATATCATCAGACAATAGAATTCAATTTTCCTTGAAGTTCGTGCATCTATATGTCTGCCTGCGTGCATGTTTATGCTTTAATATCTTTTCAGCACATTACCAAACTATGTCATAAGCTTAGCAATAATAATAATAATAATAACTATAAGTCGAAATTTTAACATAAAATTTCTATTAATCACTTGAGTAGAGGGAAGACAGGAAAATGAACAGAGAAAAATCATTAAAATAAATGTTAATATCTAATGTAATATTTCCTTGGCAAGAAGAAATTATAGATATATATAGATGTGTGTTTATATATATATGTTTACATATATTAACAATTTGTCATAAATTGTAAATGTTTAGAAGTTGAAGGATGGTTATGCATCATGCAAAAGTGGCCGGTAACAGTAGCCGAATATATAACGTATTTTACAAGAGGATGTTCGGTAGACGTTAAAATATCAAGTGGTGGTCATATATATAAGTTTAGGTTTATGTGTGTATGTGTGCGTGGTTTTGCGTGCACGTATAAGCTAATGCAACTAATTGCTTTTCTAAATGCATAACGGTTGATTTATGCAATTTGTCATATACGAATTTTACACTTCCTTCCGGTATGTAAGTTATTCGTGCATCTATATATATGTAAGTGTTTTACTCATAACATTTTCTAAATAGATCTATATACGTACGGTATACGGTCTAAATCTATAATACTTTCAATTAATATGTACACATACATAGAAACGCGTACATTTACATTTATATGCAAATGTGAATTTACATCAATAAATATTTTGTATTGTTTAGACGAAGCTTGCAAGCAACTTTACTATATTAGATCTGCAACAATAACGGAGTGAAACTTATGAGAAATTAGCTGAGGAGATAAGTAATTGTGTTGGCGATAGAATGTATGTGCCTATATGAATATATACATATATTTGCGGAGTTTTGTGTGTATAATTTTCTATATGGAAAATGTTAATTTATACTTACGCTTTAATAAGCGTACGTGTATGCAATTGCAGAAGAGTCCATTTGAGAATGACCCTAAAAGAAATTTATTCGTTAAAATCAATTTTTTAAGATAAATGTAAACCCAGATATCGAAAGTTCTCTTACTAAGTGACTACGTACTAAGATTATACCCAATTAGTTTTCAAATCTTAACCTGGTTCATTATTTGTAAAGTAAGCTAGTAAAAACATATATACGTACATAGACAATCATACATATGTACACATATATATATATACAGAGGTCTCTATATAACCCTATAGTTATTCATATAAAGACTTTTCAAAAAAAGGCATTATAGGGGAAACGATGGAAAAAGTGGTCTTCTTCTTTGAATCAAAACATGTTAGTGTTGCAAACTGTATAGTAAAAATTTTCGGCGTGTAGGTTGAACGCCAGAAGAGAAGACGGACAGACGGAGACAAAAGCTTAAATCGATTCAGAAAGTGACTCAGACAATGATTCGTAATCGATCGGTATAATAAAACGTCAGTCTATCTCAAGCCCTTTTAGGTGTTGCACATAATGTACTCTTATACTACAACTGGCATAGGGTATAAAAAGCTATCGTCGATTTTTTCATATAAATATGAAATTTCTTAATTTTTCCTATTGGGTTTCAATCATAAGCAAAACCGGAATGCCTCTCCTGTGCTTGGGTGCATTTGCACATCTAGGTGCATACAGTATCTATTTACTAAACCATCATATATTCATATGGCATTAGTGTGTTAATTAAATTTTAGGGTTAAAGTTTATTGCCACAAATTTATTTATGGTGCTTAGATTTTATAAGCATGGATTTCTATGCGCATAAGTATGTTGAATAAATTTGCCACTGTGTGTGGTCTCTATATACGCACATGCATACGGATAACTGTTATCTCTAATGCGATTATTAAAATCCCTATTTAATTTAAATGTTTATGGGACACTAAAACAAATTATTGAAATTCTTTCAAATTCATATTCATCTTTAGCTTAAATGAAAAGAATTTTTTTTCGGCAAGAATTTTCCAAAATAATGTGATTCGTATTATTTATGTTAGGTGAACTTTAATCATCTTTATGAGACATATAAACGAAGGAAATTGTCTCGTTGAGAACATAAGAAGACAATAATAGCTTTAAATAAAAATTAATAGCTAAGCCGACAAACATTAACAAATTTGATGGATAAACAGCATTAGGTGAAGGCTTTATTGTTGCTAGCAATGTCTGCTGGACTATAAAAATTTTATGCAATGAATAGCTAAACGATGAAGAAACAAATTGTTAAAGACTAATATATGTGTATTGTGTTGACAGGGAAAGCTATAGAAAACGTTTTCTTTTAATTTCTAATCGAAAAAAAATAATGTGTTTAAGCACCTTGACATCTAAGATTGACTTTATATTGATGGAAGTGTAAATGTTGTATATCATATATGCTGGAGTAACGTTTGTATATAACGTATATAACGTATACGCTAGAACCACGCGGTAGAATGTAGTAGAAAAACTCTGAGCCAAAGGCAGTGGTAGAGATTCTATCCATTGATTTTAAGAATGATTTTTGTGCTCATCGCCGTAAGGTGGCACGTCCGTCTGTCCGCCTGCCCGTAATGTTTCCTGGTAAACTTTTCACCGGTCGCAACAATGAAAATCAAATATCGAATCGATCTACCCATATCCGTCCGTCCGTCCTTCTGAGCTAAACTTTCCCCGGGATCCGAAAATTAAGATATCGGCTTCAAATTTTGCAAAAACGTTGGAAATTTCTTTTCTCGGACTGGTAATGAGAAAGGATCAAATTCAAATCAAAGGGCACGCCTATAGTACTTCGTACATGGAAATGGCCTTTGCCTTCTGAGTTTGTTGCGCATTACTGATAAGCTACAGCAAATGCATGAGAAAAATTTTCTCCGACTTTGTACAAAAATGACAAGATCGGCCGCATCCGGCTTACATTGTACGGTAACCAAATTTAGTTCTTTTCGTTTTTTAAGTTGTTTTTTGAGATAAAAATGAAGACGTTAAATATTCGGTCACAGACGAATATGATTTACTTACTTAGAAATGTCTGTCCGAAGTGCTTGGAGATATCTGTTCTATCGCATAAAGGTTACGCAACTTCTTCTTTTAACGATGTTTCGACACTTAACTTTGAATACTTAGCACATCAAGTCCAGGCTTTAATAGGTTCTGATCGGCATTTGAAAATTATGCAGAACGTATGCAATATTAAGCCCTTAACCAAGCAACTTTCCAACGATAGCACAGAATTTTGTAGATGGAAATTTACCTCTTCCACACAACAATTCCATATGACGATTGAACGTTAAGCCTTTCCGGTGAGCATTGATTCAATGAACATTTCTACAAACGTTATTGAAGTTCCACGTCGACCAGGAGCACATAGATTTCTATGGTTAAAAAAACAAAATGGATAAACTTTACTTCCTCGCCGCAACAATGTGAAATAAATTTCTTGAAAGACTTCTTAAAGAAAAAGAAATTCTTAGTTTATTTCTTAATTTTTACATGAAACCTTTTTCCGAATTTGACACAAATTAGTCAGTTGAACAGTTGCTTTATTTAATTAAACATTTTTCTCTTAGAAAAATGTATCAAAAATTTACTTGAAAACCTCAAAAACCAAGTTTAACACAGCAATGACAACATTTTCCTCATCCCCTCTTCTTTTCTGATTTTATAAATAGTATTTACCGTACATATGTACATTTATGTGATTGTGCGCTCGATTTCAATATAAGCTAAACAAATTAGTTATCATAAATTTTACTACGTTGAAAAGCCACATTCTACAACCGCAGTGTAGCATGTAAATATATTAGCTAATATTTACCTATGTATGAATAGATATATATGCATATACGTATTTATGCATATTTATGTGTTAATATGTTTCTACGTATGTGTGTGTGTATGTTTTGCGGTTTTACAAGGTGTCATATAAAATATTTATTTATATGCATACACTGAAAAACGCACGATGAAAGCCGTGGTTGATGCTCATAATTAGTTTGTCATTAAAATTTTGTGCGGATGAAGGACAATAGAAAAAAATAAAAAAATAGGAGAAGAAAAATTATGAATATTTACCATTTATTGCATATGTCTGTGTTATTTAAACACTATTGTGTAATAACGTACGTTTACTGTGTCTGCGTTTTTGCATCTCTTCACTCAACACACACACTCTATGTGTGAACGAGTTGTTTAGTTTGTCTAACCGGCAGTCATGTCAACCAATGTCTCACCAAAATACTACATATGTCGTCCGTAATCATAGGAAAAATGCTAACATATCACTGAGTGTTTGCAGTAAGTGTACACACATACATATTATTTGTTTTTCATTTTATTTACTTTAACAATCCTATGTAATGTTTAACTTGTTTAATATTTATTTCCACATTTAGGTACAAACAAAGTTTTATTCGCTTTATGTACAATTTTTCTAAATTTATTTTTATGTTTCAAAAATGATTATCATTCTGTGTTCTGTTTGATTTTCGACGCACATATATGCTTGTTTGAAAGTAATCGTCTTTAATATGACAGTGGAATATATAAGTTTTAAAATTCGTAATAAGTTTACTATGTTCACTCAATTCTTTTGAGGTTATGTCATGATATTTCTACCAACCTTATTACACGTGTCGGGCAAAGTCAATCATTTTAATAAAGATTGCAAACAGTCCGAAATTTGGCTACGAAAAGAGTTTATAGAATAGTGCGGTTAATTTAACTTACCGGTGATCGACTTATATATGCTATAATATTGCGTGAAGCTGTCGTTGTAAATTGGATATTTTCAGGCTTTTTGACGGATTTTTTCGACGGCATTTTCCCAGGCTATGTTCGCTTTGCTTTTGTTTCTCTCGAGACCATGTTTTTACTTATGCTCCAGGTTTCCTTGACGGATGGAAAAATAAAGCTTGTCTCAGTAAATTTTGCAAATAACTCCAGTTCATTTGTGGACATATTCCGTCTGATAAAGTCTGAAGGTAGGCACATTCGTTTTAACTGGTTCTGTAAGCAAGCCCTTGAAAGCCCTGCGAAAAAACTCTAATTGATTTCTTTGCCTGATGGGAGAACAAAGCCCGAGTTAGCAAAGCTTACAAATTTCTCAATAAATGTTCGTTTTAATCCTTTCCATAATAGAATGCTCTGTGAAGAAATTGGGGTGGATTTGTAGCCTTCAGGTGCCGCAGTTGCTCGTTTCGGTTTCAACCATGTAAAAGTGGTGATTTCGGTATCAACGACAAAGAGCATCCTGAAAGACCAAAAAGTTCGAAGACAATGACAAGACTTATTAGACGAAAACCGGGCTCAAATTCTCTTTCAAACAACTAAGCAGTTGATGAATCAAAAGAATCGAAGTTGGCTATAAGGGCTGTTTATGGCAGTACAACATGTACTTCATTGTAGCCAGGCAAAAAGAGAAGAGTTTTCTGTTGCGCCTTGTGATGTGGTCGACGAAAAGTCTACTACCACAATTCCAAGACCAAGAAGTAATGGTTTAACTTTCACACCAATATCGAAGCGGGATAATCAGGGCCCTAAAATTTTGCTATGAATATGTTTTGGAGTCAGCAAGGTGTAATGAGTTACGAACTGCTAAAACCGCATACAACTGTTACTGCAGATCTCTCGATCTCAATTGAACAAATTGAACGATGTAGTCTTGCAAAAAAGACCGGCAACCGCGGCTAACAAACACGCAAAGTGATGTTTTTGCATGACAACGCTCGATTACGCTTTGCAAGAATTACCAAATAGACATTGTTGTAGCTTGAATGGGCAGCTCTACTGCACCTAGCATGCTCGCCACATATAACTTCTTCTGGTTATCATTTGTTTAGATCGATGCAGCCCGGGTTAGCTGGCATGCGGTTTCGAAATGCTGTAGAAGGACGAAAATGGATCGATAATTGAATCGGTGCCAAATCAATATCGTCCTTTCGACACGGTATCGCCATGTTGTCAAAAGGATGAAAGAAAATTTTTCGCAAATAATGGAAAATGCGTTTATCAAGTGAAAAATGATCAAAGTACATGCAAGCATCTAATATTATATTATATATATTATATTATATATTAAATATTTACGTCTATTCATGTTCAAATTTGTCTCTGAGATTTATAATATAAAAACGGATAGACAATATTATTGCTTTATTCAGCTAAGTTGTTCTTATAACCGTGTCTTATAAAGACAAACAAAAAAAGATATAGACATGTGGTCTACGTTGGTTGCTTGAGTGAAATCATGTAAATATATATTGTTTATATATATATTTTTTCAATTATTCTATATACTTTTTTAGCATTTCATTGCTTCTTTCTTATAGTCTTTGCTTATATGTATAAATTTCAAAATTTCTCTTAAATTTTGTTCTATAAAAAATTGTTCTTGTTAAATATATAGATATATATATATATATATATATATATGTATTTTTTTCAACCAACAACCATTTTGAGTGCACTTCATTGATCTCAATAAATAACACTAAACTTCCGACAAATGTTAAGCCCCATCTACAAAATCGTTCTTTACATATACACAACATGCATAAGAGAGTATCGAATAAAAATATTCTTCAAGTCTTTACTCTCTCGTCTTGATAGTAATAGTTAAGCGTTAAGCTAAATCCTTATTTAACTTCTTCGCTTTAACTGACTAAACCGCGTCTACAGTGGTGGTTAAATGGAATCTACAAGTTGCATGTACTGCCAACGTAAATTTTTGTTTATTAAGCAACAGAATGCAGACAGACGCTCACTTGAAATGAATATATGGATATATATATATATATATATATATATATACGTATATAATTTTTTATATCTTTTCGTATACGGCAAACACTTTAAACGTTTTGTTACATATTTTAAATAATCTAGAGTGAAAAATAGTTGAAATAAATCAAGAATTTAAATTTCTTTAAATTAATGCATACTTTTTAAGTTTTGAAGGTGTAAAAGGGGCCGGGCCGAACGTTAAAGAAAAGTATTTTCAAAGTATTTTCAAAATCAGAGCAAAGGAGAACGACAGAGACTGGCTGAATCGATGGTATGTGTGCCGCAAAAAAATTTCATTATAATAGTTATTGCAACAATAATAGCAGCATTTTTTTTTGCAAATTATACATAAATATAAAGAAAATTTTATTTTCAAGTGAATTTCAATTATCGGTTAGAATACAGTTGGTAAAGATTTTGAAGATAGGCGAAATGCATTAAACTGCTGTCTGTTATAGAACACAAGTCAATTATCAAATAACATGATAAGCGAAATAATTAGGCTAATGAAGTGTAGCGGTTGTGGTATCCCGTTTTTAATTAATATTGATGTGAGAATCTTGCGATTTAAAATAGTCGAATAGTTATTTAGGATCAAAGTGTTTGTGTTCTTCGTCAAACCATTAAAAACATTATGTAAAAATGCAAAGACCGAAAAACAAGCACGAACTTATTTTATTTATATTGAGCTGCGGTTAAGTCTATCGATACCTATCATTAGTTTGTGTAAACAAATGTTTGGTTTCAAGATTTCCTATAGCAAATGTTTTCAATCGTGTTGCGTTTTTAAAAATGGAACAAACTAAAAATCATGTTTACATGGGCTTGATGATATATATCCGATTTGGCCGTTTGACGGCGAAATTTTGCTAAAGGAAAGTTTAAGGTGAAAGTTTTGCAATCTAAAAACAAAGAGGAAAATTATCATTCGTTTTTTTTTTTCATGGGTAAGCTGATAGACCGATAAAGCAGATTTTTTTATCTTAACCCAATGAAAATGGCAAAAAAGAGAGAGGAATAGAACATCGGGCGAGTTCTCTCCACGACTTTACTGACACATACGCGGATTTTTATCGAAGTCTTCTACGACCCCTTTCCATAAACATGGCTGAATCTCCTTCTTCAATGCATGAGGGATTGAGGACTTGCTGGCATATATCTTTAACCTTAAATGAATCGGTAAAAAGAAATCCAATTGTGTCAACTGAAGCGAGCTTCACAGTTGACGAAGTTATATCAATATTCCGGCCGTACTTTGTACGAAATTTACGAACTGTCGCTGCCAAACTCTCATTACTTTTGAAATGCCAGTCTATAATGAGAACCTGTTGGTCTGTTGTGTAACACTTCCGTTGTACTAACCCCGAACCGTCATCTGTAAAACTGTTGGTTTTTTTGTGAGGCGGTTCGCAAATACTTTACCATACAAATGCAGGCACATTCAAATCTGCCGTTAATTTTTGGGAAACCCTATAAGTATTTTGTCTTTAATTTGAAGTTTATTACTCTGCCTGCATTTCCTGTAAGAAGAGAAAAAGTCGTTGGTATGCTTTAGTATATATATATATCGGTATATGATTAACTCAACAATATCTCTGCCTACTTCTGATTTCTGTAAGTCGGATGAATAGAGCAATAAACTAGCAAGGAGCACACATGTCTGCAGGCCAGCAAATTTCAAATTAAAGGAGAAATAACTCTTTTACACAATGAACAAAAAAAATTACGAGCCCTTATAGTAGAGAAATGGAATTTCGCGTGAACTAATTGTTTATGAACTCGAGTGTTGACTATTGTTTGTAGACGGACGCTAATGGACTCTGTAAGAGAATCATTTTTCTTGCGAATGAAAATAAAGTTTTTATAAGCCATGAGTAAATTAATTACTTAATCATCCGTGACAATGGCCTGCTTGTTTAGCTACGAAACATTAGTCAACGTATGTGCAAATCTATGGAGAAACTCAAATAAAAGTGTGTAGCGTTGAATTGGAAGGTATCCGCCTTCCAGCATGCCTTAAATGGATCCAATCGTTCTGCATATTTTAGCTGGAAAATAACAAACTTTAAATGGTCGTTCAATAAAAAGACTTTCAATACCAAACTTTCCCAGGAGATGCCTCTAAAGCGATGGATGATGTAGAAACGGTCAAGTTATTGTGTGTGTTCGTCGTGCTAAAAAGCATAAAATACAACTTTTATCAATTTAGTAAAGTTGATATAATTACAAAAAAAAAGAAGAAAGTGCTCCTAAAAAATTTTCGATTGTATGAGAGACTAGCAGAGTAAAAAAACAAGATAACTGTAATGGCAACGTGCCAGGTATAGGTAATCGTTTAAATCTTTACTTCATTTGAAGAGAGTACCTTAAATCTCCATTTTTCTTAAAGTTCTATTACTATTTATTTATTGCGTATTGTTGCTTCTTTTTCTCTTTTTGGGTGAATACAATTATATTCAGACATTGAAGTTTTGAGCAATGAAGTTGAAATAATGTCAAAATGGAACAAAGAGAAGGTTAATCTAATATACAATGACAGTTGACCAGGAAGTTAGGCGCGTATCATATAGAATTTTTTTAGAGCGATTGTTGCTTTTAATGACTTGAAGGCGGCCCGTATTACGAAATGATTATTATTGCAGCAGCCTCCCCAATTCAATTTTTATGATTTGGAAAATGTATGCAGTAAGCGTAACTAAAACTATTTAAAAATATATAACTAAGTTTACTCTGATGCTCGCAGAGATCGGGAACGTTTACTGGATAAATACTTAAATAAGTGTACCCTCACTCTGTCATGCACAGGCGGACAAACAAGCCTTGTTCGATTCAGAAAATGATTCCGAACTAGTCGGTTTAACAAAAGAGTCAATCTACTTCAAGTTCTTCTGCGTGTTATATACGTCTGCACAAACTTAATATACACAGTACAACAAGTTTTGTAGACTACAAGTGTTATAATCAGCCATCGCCGATCCTTAAATATCTAACAACATCTGGCTTAAAACAGTTATTCATAACAACTTGAATTCTTTCATATAGCGATCAAGTAGCCGAAAAACTGGTCCGAGCCAAACCAGTTTCAATAACGTTACTACAAAAATAAGTCCTTGTACCGACTTTTTACTACAATTTTTCAAAAATGGCGATCTCTAAACTGAACAGATGTCCATCTACGATTGTCAGCCATAAGACGGACATACGGGCAAACAGATAGACAAGTTTAGATCGATCGATCGAAGTGTCTCGAGGTCTTCATTTTGTAAGTGCTCCTAACCTAATAAACTGAATGCAACCCAAGCAATATTGAGTATAAAAAACAGGTGTATATAATTGGGTCGATTAAATTTTAATACCAGTAACTATTAGCCACATACTAAAAGTGACGGGCATTAAAATCTATTTATGGTCTTCTTAAAAACAAGTTCCTAATTTCTTATAGAATCCAAAGTTTATAAGTTTTGCGCAAGTTACTTTAACATTTCTTCAAACAGAAATTCTCTCCTTCGCTAACGGTTCGGATTACTTTGACGGCAATTGATTTAGATAATTATTTACTTACTATTGATTGAAAAACAAGCTTAACATGTGCAGTACAAATTTTTGCACCCTTTGACGTGCAACTATACATTAAGTTTGTGTAGATGTATGCAATACCTAGAAGGACTTAAAATAGATCCGATTTTTATTACAGCCATTAAGAAACACTCTCGGAATCCATCTAAGCTTGCTTGTCTGTCTGGGCGCCTTGTTTTATTTTGTTAGGTCTTCAGGCCGCAATTCTTGGCATATTTTGATGCAGTTTAGTCCACTGGCGATCGTTGGCCCAAGAACGAACGTCAATGAAAGTGGTTTGGATCCGATCACTTTTTCGATCGCTTCCCATCTTATTTGAAATGTCGAATGTGAAAGGGTCGTCAATGGCGGGCCGCAATCCACTACATTGTTTTTACTCGTTTTAATTAAAAAAATATTTCACTTTAATTAACGCTAGTAAAAATTGAATATTTTTAAAATTTCATTGCCACAATTTTTTCAATATTCGAAAAATTAAAAAACAAAAAATTAATTTTTTTTTTTTTTTTGTTTCAAACTATGACATGTGCTTGCTATAAATATATTTATATAAATGTCCACACATATAACAATTTTAACGCCATAGCATGTCAACACAATTGTTGTTAATTTCTTTTGGAAAAAAAAAAAAAAAAATGCAACAACCATTTACAATCTTGTTGCACACACGTAAACCGAACTTAACCCACACACGACATATTTAGACTAAAAAGCAAAAAAAAAAAAGAAGAAAAAAAAGGCAAACTGAGTCATTACAGCTAAACCCCTCTAAACCGTCTAAGCGGTCATTTTTTTTTTAAATTTAAACCTACATACATACATATAGGAAATTTTTTCCTTGTATGCATTTGCACTCAAATAAGGAGTTGCTGTTGCTTTTGTTTGCTTTTGTTTTTTTTTTTTTTTTATAGTCAGTTGTTTGTGTTTTATGGTCTTAAATACTAAACAAGCATTTAATGGCATTGTTAAAATTCTGAGCAACCAAACTTTGGACATGTCGTCGAGTCGAATGTAGTCCTCTATGTAGTATAAGGTAGACACTCTTTCGTATCGCTTTTAAAGCAGACCTTTATATAGGAACCCATATAGAAAGGGAAAGAGGGCAAGAGAGAGTGAGAGAGTGAGAGAGAGATAGAAGGAAAAGAAAGGTAAAGAAATCTTCGTGTTGTTATTTATTTCATTGTTTTTTTGGCGACTTCCGTTTCCTTTCAAACACGATGGCATAACGTTTGTCTAAAACTATGGGGTCAACATTTACAGAATAGCACATAAACTTATATATATAACCTCATGTGTTTACGCGATTTACTTATATATCTTCTATATACTTATGTGTAAGAAGACTTGAACGTTTATTGTATTCTCTCGCTGTGGTAGTTTAAATTAAATGGTGTTTTTTTTTTGTTTTTTTTTTTTTTTTTGTTTCTATATTAGCCTAAGATATGTAACGCATACGTTTAGCTAAGTTAGGCATCAGCAACAGCCTTAGCAGAGGAGGTAATTTAAACAATATTTTATTGCTTACAATAACAAAACCGACAAATAAGGGTTAATTATGATACAAGTCTAACTGTTTAGCTTTAACTTTTGTATACTTATTCAATTACTATGCTTTTTATTTTAAGTGTATTGTTACACTAAAAGAAGAAAAAAGAAGAGACCCTTAACTTTATAGAAAGTTTTGTAAAATTCAAAAAAAAAAAACAAAAAAAAACACATTGATATGAATTTCGCTTCAAACGATTCAATTCATATAAAAATCGTTACATGAACATGAAAGAACGATTAGATATTCACATCATTTAACAGATATATATACATGGATAACAAATCATTTCAATTAATTCTAGAGATTTCACGTTTAATTTTGCAAGCTAATGTTACGTCTTAAACAAATCATTTATGCAGTTACTTTGAAGAACTGATACAAGAGAGTTAAGTATGCATTTTGTATGTTTTATAAAACCTGATTGTCTAATATTAGAATACTTCATACATACATTAGCCAACAATCGCACATATAGAGTGAAATAGAAAATTGCATATTAATCGTAAGCCTTGTACACCTGTGGGTTAATAGTTGACGTGTCGTTGACACATCGCTACGCTACACTATTATCATTCTATGGATGTTTTTGGGTATATACAAGTTATAAATTAAACAGATTTGTTATGTATGAATATACGTCAACCATTGCTACCTATATATTCATTCATTCCGTTACTTCTCATGTGCACGCATATTCAAGGATGAATTTCAATTCTGTACGCCTAGGCAGTAACAATATGTAAGCATGTTTGATTATAATTAGTGGCGGACGAGCATCTAGCGGCCGACATAATGGCGGATTACTATGCATTTTTTTTTTTCTCTTTTTTCAAATTAAAAACAAATTTTTTTATCCTATATAAGTATGCTTTATATATATAAATATATTTTAATTGTTTCCCATATTCGGTTGAATATGGTTTGGCTTCCATGTTCATTTTATTAGATTTTATTGTGCATGTAGGTGCTTACATTTCTTTTTCTATTTTATACAAAAATATTTTAAAATGTTAGCATTTGTATGTAAATTGGGTTTATTTAAATTTTTAAATATTAAACGTATCCGATATACGTGCATGTATGTGGACGTACAGACAAGTTTTTGCATATAAATATCCACATAAGTATGTTTTTGTTTAGATAGAGGCTATTACATAGTGTAAATGTTATGGCATTTGTTTAAGCTAATTAAAGAGTATTTCAGTTTTAACATAGACACATGTATGTATGCGCCTTTGTCTTCATAAAGAGTGCACGAAGAGTAATTTACGGGTTCTGTTTTTATTGCGAAAAATATTTTAATTTCTAATTTTATTTATATTATGTATTGAAAATATTTCTATTTACAATAAAATTTGTTAAAAACTCGATTAACAGTAAATTGATCAATATTTGAAATTTTTCTAATAGAATCGTAAAAAAAAAAAAAGAATTCAATTAACACTAGAACTTCCGCTTAAGTAAATATGGCCATTTGAAGCATTTGCGCTTACAAAAAAAAAAAAAAAAAAAAAAAACATTGATTCAAAGCCCGTAAAGTTTTATTTATATGGAAGGACTTTTAAATGCCCATAATTAGTTTTTCTGGGCATATAAATATTTCGATTGCTATGGTCATTGAGAACGCCGTACAACCACAAATACAAAGATAGGAGTTTAGAATTTGCTAACAGCATTTTTTGATCGATTAGCAATACAAGATTAAAAAATAGGCATGATTTGGTTATGTGGGCGTGCAGATAATCGGCAAAACAAAATCTAGGAAAACATCAATATTTTTCATATTTTCATCTATAGCTTGACGATATTTTGCAAAAGCTGTGACTCATATGTTCTCTAGGATCGTCCTTACATTCAGTCCAATTCTAATTCTAATTTTTTTCGAATTCATTTCCAATTTACTCCAATGCATATTAGAACGTTCTCCTCCCAATTACGAATAAATTCGAGGTAAATCCGAAAAAAATGAAATTTTAATTTTCATCTTTAATTGTGGACCCGTTAGTGAACTGGCTGAATTCATTTTTGAACGAATGCATGGGTAGTAGGTTTTCAGAAATATCTTCATTAGATGGAAATATGAAAAAATTGGGCGTATTTTTCAAAGTTGTCTGAGTACATAGATAGATCATAAACATATTTTAACTTGTGCCCTTCAACCGAACAGCAAATGTTCTTAATAAATATCAGCTTCTTATCAGCATAATTCCGACCGTAGTTGTTCGATAACAGTTATAAATCAAAATGTGTCCATAGCGGTAGAAATAGGTATATGCAACACGTCGGTGTTTTCTTGTTAAATGGCGATGAACCTTTCATTACGTGAACACTTTATATGAAAGTAATTCTTTGCAAACGACCCAATTCTCTTTAACTTAGGTAGTACGTAAGTCGTCTCCCTGGCAATCAATATATTTTTGGAAGCCAATAGTGATACAGTAAATCAATTAGTGTCCATAACACGTGGATTTTAAATGCGGAAAACAAAATTCTTGTGTAAGAAACAATAGAACATTGGGGCCAAAGAGTTAGCTTAAAAGATCAGTTTTAGAGCTCATTACCGTCCTTTTACCAAAAATAAAGTCATGTTTTTTTTTTCTAAATTTATTCAAAGGATGCGTTAGCATGCATAATCGTGGAATGAGTTTTCTGAAGATATGGATCGGAGTTCATTTTAGGATAACGAATTAAAAGTTTCAACATTCAATTACAAGCAAAAGAAAAAGTTGAACGTAGAACTGAGAATTGAGTTGAAGAAGTGAATCTTGGTTTTCGATCCGCTTAGCCATCGCTTCAACTTTCTCGCAATAGATTTACTTAACGATGTTAAAGAGACAAATAGACTGGAAAAGCTGACATATTTTCGATCTACCATTTAGAAAATGAATGTAAAAATACATGTATGTTAAATGTATGTATTGTTAAATTATTATAAGATTAAAATAAGTTCCATATGTATATAAAAATAAATATTTACCAATGGAGAATGGAGTGGAAAGCTAGTGTAAAGTTAAGATTGTCCCATTTGTGCATTATTGCGAAATGTAATGCAAATACATACATACGTACATATGAAAATAAAAAGAATAATTTAATTTCCAAGAAAATTTAGTTTATACTTCAATGAATGGTTTAATGGTGTGGAATTTAATGGTAACTGGACCTTGTTGTTTTTATTTGACCAGCTAGCTGGAGCGCTCAGAGCACCCATAATATATATGATTACGCTCAAGGAAGCGACTTGCTGGAAGATACAACATATGCTAATAGGAAATGAACATGGATTAATTCTGTTTTCAGTTATAAATTTGCCTTATTATGAAGTGCCCTCTGCTACTGTTTATAGACGATTTTGAAAAGACATTTTTATATTACATGTTTCTTTTTTTGGATCCCACTGTATATAGTTAATTGGCAGCTTTTCTTGCGGGATTTGAAAGTAAGATCATCTAAGTTCATCTTTATTATTAAAAGCGTGGGCTATTGGCTTAATTCTGCTTTTCTACTCTACGGCACTTCCGGTACAAGGGCGGATGTATGCAACACCAAGAAGGACTGTAGATAGGTTTACCTTTCCCGATCGAAAATCAATTTATGAATCGATCTAAGCTGGTCTGTCGGTCCATGTCGTTTTTTCACCTAGGACCAAGGAAACACGCTATTGAAAATGCATCGTATCGGACCACTTTTTCGACCACTTCCCATATAACGCCTTTTATGTAAAATACCGTAATGTAAGGCATTCAGTTGTTGGCCGTACTTCTTTCATTTCATGAAACAAACGCCCCGCTTATATGGAAAGAATAAGAATAACTTGCTGTACGTTTTTCTCATTCATTCCTTTTCAAGTTTTAACGTTCTCAAGTTATAAAGCAAACACGTGTTTAGTGCCTGCCGGTGATGCTTAGAGAAAGGCATATGTAACTATCACTTTAATGCCATATTAAGAATAGGAATTTGCCCAAAAAATTTGTGACATCCGCCTTTCAATTTAGTTTCTTTCTTACGGTTATATTTCCGTAGTTTCCTCGGCAATCAAGGCCGTTGAAGCAACGCTTCTTCTAGTAGTAAAAAGAATTTCCTTAAAATGATATAATCATTTTTGCTTTTAAACAATACGTATAAAGTTGCTTTCAAATGATAAATGCAATCAACGGGCAACGCATTCACAGTGTAATGAATAGTAAAGAAATTAGAGCTTAAAAGTACAGCCTCTAAATTAGTTGACTAACGCCGATTTATTGAAATTGGGATCACATTTGAGTTTAAAAATCTTATCCATCTTTATACGTAGCTTAGAATATAAAAATTCGCAGAAATCTCTTAAACAGGAATTTTCACAACAGCAGTTATGATCGAAATCTTCACTTGAAACAATTCCTTCAAAAACCTTCTTCGCCTTGAAAAGTAAAGCAAAAAGTAGCAATTGCCGTTAAACGGGCTCAATAAAATTTACGTAGCATCCATAGCTTGATACCCACACTAGAACGGAATATTCCAAGATTGGTCTAACCACGGACTTAAGTTTACTTAAGTTTTTCACAATGTAAACATTGAAATATTTTCATAAATTTTCCTTTTTCTTTCATTCTAATTTATTACTTATGGTTGTTGTTTTCTGACAACATGAACAATTTTCATTATACAGATGCTTTAAATACATCAATAGACAGAGTAAAACTAAATAAATAAAAAGTCAATTGGATGAGATTTTTTGAAGTTAGCCACTGTATACTAAGGGTTTTATTAGGAAACTAACGATGAAATTAACATATTGCGTATTTTGGTAGAGTTCCGCATATTATATATATTTTATAAATGAATTAAAAAAGAAAACTATAGCATGCCTTCTCTTTCTGCGGTAGTAAATGTAAAAACTAAATATTTAGTCAAAAAAAAAAAAAAAAAAAACAGAGAGAGAAAAAAAAATTAAAGAAAATTTGAAACTATTTTCTTTAATTTATTATCATTCTCTTCTTTGAACCACTTCACCAGCACTTCATCAACTTTCTCCCCTCTCTCCTTCTTCAAAATTTGAAAAACTCAAGCGTCATTATGATGAATACAATTAAGTGTATTTATAAAGATATTTATTTGTATATTTATTGTGTATTTATTTACTTTATAAAAGTGCTCTTAACTATTCATTTTGGCAATGAGTAGTAGAGCAGTACATCTTAAGTATCTCAGCCACTTTATTATAATAATTTGGCTTCCGTTTCCGGGCAGAATGAAATTTTTTTTGCTTTATCTTTTTTTTTTGTTAAACATCAGAATATAATCAAATTATTAAGCGAAATAAGTAGAAAGTAGTAAACAAGCAAATAAGGGTAACAAAACAAATAATCAGAAGAACAAAAAAAAAAAAAAAAACAAAGAAAAAATAAAATAAAAACGATGTAGAAGAAAAGATAAATACTTTCAATAAAATTTGCTGATTAACTATAAGCAGATGGGCAGATGGTTTGCTTTTCTTAACTTTGGGGAAAAATGCATTGTTGGCAAAAGTGAAACAATAGCAGGATATCCGCTATACTTTTGATTATTGTTAGCATTTAGTTGTTTAGATTTGTGATTCGCAATTTGCGAATGAGAGACAAACAGATTTTAAAATATTTACTTAAAAATTTGATGAAAGTTTTTCCATTCTTAATTATTTCGCCATCAAGTATGGCAAAATATTTTAAATGAAATTCGAAATCATACAAACAATTACAATAACAACATACAATCAATTGTACGTAATTCTAAGGAAGCGTTTTGCAGCGTCCGCATAATTGTGCCGCCCATAGTACGAAATATCCCTCGCCCGTAACCAACTAAATTCTAAAAGCAGTTACACAGTTTGTCCGATCGTGAGCTAAGTTACACGTGAATGTATAGGTACCGCTCATCTCCTTAGCGTAAATGGGCAGTAAAGATGTGTAAAATACCTTTTCTTTAGTATTCATGTTTTTCATTACATTATAATGGTATAGTTCCTCTCTAGTATCAACATATTGTAGTCTGTATATTTATAAAATATATTGCATTAGAGCTATGAGTAGCCAAATATTATAATACACGCATAGGCATATACCTAACGGTCTTATATTTTATATATACTTTATCTTGGTTAAGCTTAGTTAATGTAAATATAATTACGAGCTGTTTAACCCGCTCAGAGTTGTTTGCAAGAACCTGACGTCTATCACTTAAATGTAAATGACGTCTATCACTCATTCTTATCATCGGACTCATCTAAAGTCGATTAAAGCAATATTGCTTAATACCTATGTCTTACTTAAACTAGCTCTTAATCTTTAAAAGTCATTATGATTCAAAAATTAATTGTTGTTAACTATTATCGGTTGCCAAGCTTATGCATGTTTGCGATAGCTTAGGGGTTCATTTGCAATTTGTTCCTATACCGGTTGTGGGTGTGGCTCTATGCTAGTTGTGTACATGCTTTTTTTCTTTTTTTTTTTTTTTTCTTCTTATTTGTTTTATTGTACTTATATTAAGTTTTAATATTAATTAACATAAGATTTACTTTAAGAGTCAATTGAACTCGACTGTCAATTTGTTTTAGTTGAGGTTTATGTATAAGAAGAATAAACAAATATACGAAATCATGTACCTAAACGATTACTTGTGGATACACATTCTAATGTATTTTTTTTTTTTTTGCGTCTTGCAAGCGAAATCCTATACTTAAAACCCTCACTTCTTTATTAATAAGTTGCGGCTAGCCTACGGTCCTTATTAATTAGGTATTAATGGTTACATATCGTAATATATTTATTTTGTTCCCATATATATGTATGTTGATATATTTTAACTATAGAAGGTTCACATTATGCATAGGCACATACCTGACAGTCTTGGGATTTAGTCTTATTGTTGACACAGGTAAAATCATATGTTTAAATGTTTATTTGTTCCGTCAATGTGCTAAGGATTGAACATTGAGTATTTTTTGGTATAGACATCTATATAGTGATCTATATGTTTTGTTAGTTACTCTTATTTGTGAAGTATTACTTGCTAAGGGTAGCATATTGAATTGTTCTTGCTATGTAGGGAGTAATGTCTATACACTGTAATATATCCATTTTTGTTACTTACTTCTAGTTCTGGGACTTTTTGATCGGCTTATTAATTGTTCTATTAGTATTTTGGTCCAATGGCAATGTGTTGTTGACAACTTGAATAGTATCATGCCTTTGCCATTGTCAATCGTTGATTGTCGATCAGGCCGAGGCGTTTTAACTATTGCTTGCTAGATTTCTTTTACCCTTTTGTGCCATTTATGTTGAGGCATGGACTGTTGAAACTTCTTTTTTCGAAAGTTGTTTTTGTTTTCGTTCAAACTCCATTCAAATTCTCCCGTTTAACTACTTGAAGGCGTATGGGTTAAACAATTTTTTTCCCAATTCAATCTTATATGTAGCGAGCCTCAAAACTCACTGAGCTAAAAACACTTTGCTTCAAAGGTGATTTTTTTCTTAAAGCTTCAATGTATGCCTAGTCAAAGGAATTGTGAGAATCCTTACTATCTTGAGATCGAAGTGTTGGCGGCATAAAATTGCTTTATCAGCAACTTTTTTACTCTGAAACAAAATCAATTTTTCGAGAACTTTGTTTTATACGACAACACCCTTCTCCCGTTGCTGGTCTTTTCTCGTTTTTTCAGGCGCATCTTTCGTATTTACTTTTTATCTATCAACATCCGGGAATTTCATATTCTACAGTTCAGTTATAAGGTGGATAATTTCTTTCTTCAAAAACAGGCCTCATTTAATCATTCATCTTGTTATAGAATCAATATGCAGTTCAGCTTCCTCTGTCTTTTTGCTTTTACTTGCAAAAGCATTCATGTTAATGATGATGTGTGCTTCCTCGACTGGCTCAGCTATAATTTTCGCCTTGCTAGTGTTGTCGCATATAACTGCACAATATGGGCAATAATTGAATTGAAAATTAATTGATTTAACAACTCTACAAATTTCCAGGCTGCAAGCAGTCCATGTTTTGTTTCTATCGTTGCAGAGATGCCAATTAATCAAACAGTTCAACTGCTTCGTTATGCCAATTAGTGTCGATTTTTGAGTATCAACTGGATATCTCTACTTATATGATTTCGCAATTAAATATGAATTTTAGTTTGATATATTTTCTACAAAGTTTTTCTGTATCTTGAAAAAGAATTTAAAAACAACTATCCGAGATGTTAATGATAATGACTAGATTGCGCACTAATAATTGCAGGGCGTTCAAAACCGTATCATAGATTATTTAAATCTTCTTCTTTCCCAAATCAAATGTCATGGTCGCTTGCACTTGTCAGATCAGGTTACAATTAAGTACCTAATCATTCTTTTAGGTTTTTTTTGGCGTTTTATCCCTTTCAAAAAATGATATTTAATTACAAAGTGAATTTCAATTTTTTTATGGTGAAAGCAATAATTAACGCCATTATATTTTAAATCACTGTATGTGGGAAATAGAAGCGGAGATAGTAGATGGATTAGCGGAGATAGTAGGTAATTAGTGGAGTATATCTGATCCTATAATAATGGAGTTTTGTTACTTCTCTCTGTCATTAAGTATTTTATTGGTCAAAGTAAAATCTTCTCAACTGATGCTCGTGATTCGTATTTGAAGTATATTCAAGTGACTCATCCATAATCATTTGCCATATACGTTCATCAAATAAGTGTTTTCTTTTTTTTACTTCCAATTCCAATAGAGTTTTATCGCATTATCCTTCAAAAGGATCGAAAGGATGATTGAACTTTTCTTTCAATAAATTGATTATGTCCTGAAATGAATAACTAAAAGAAAGTCACACATGTTGCTATCAATAGTTTATAAGCTCTGACGGATGAGATCTTCTTTGAATATTGCAGCACACAGGTATTCTTCTTATAATAAAGGATTAAAAAAGTAGCCGAATGAGTTTGAGATCAGTTATGAATGCTTTGTTTTTTTTTTGCGAACAAGCTAATACTTTATATGAACCGGTAAAAATGATAATAATAACGTATTAAGAAGAAAAGGGAAAAGTTGCTATTAAGCATAGATTAAACGGCCAATTGGTTTTACATGATCTCTTGAATTTGACTGTTATGTGGTATAGAATAAGAGTTTTTCTCGTTTGCCATTTTCGAATTTTTGTTTTGCATGCACCAATACTTTCCAAACGAAAGTATTCCGTCCTTAACAGCTTGATTGCATTACATTATATCTTGTTTGAGATAAATTGCATACAAAACTTGCTGCTGATGGAGAAATCGTTTAAATGCTAGTGTACTATAAGTTCGACACGACCCAAACGTAATTTACTTCTACTTTTTTTGCATTTATTCTTTCATTTTTTAAATCTTTTAAAAAAGCAAAAAAAAAAAAAAGAAAAAACAAAAAAAAAAAAGGAAAAGAATTCAATTTTCTCTGGCGTTTTATTAACAAATGGAAAATTATGTCACATAACTTTAAGTCAAGCATTGTTTTTCTACTTATAAAACAAACATGTCTCTGTTACAATAGCATATCCTGTTTTATTTAGAGAAAGAAAGCATTGAAAGCCTAAAAGCAGGCTTTTAAAAATTGCAAAAAAAAAAATCTTAACGTATTTCTAACACAAAAAGAAAAAGAGAGAAAAAAACTTCATATTTACAAATTTGTTATTCAACAGTCAAACGTACATATGGGAAAACCAGAAGAATACAATTCGCACGTTTTGCAAGCCTAAACACTTGAACACTCGCAACAACATATATATATATATGTATATATATAGATACACACGCACACACACATGCACTTACACACATTACAAACCACAGCTGTGCGGTTATGCTGTATTATGCTGTATTCGTCCCGAAACGATGGTGTCGTCTTCGCAACTTCCGTTTGCAATTTACCACTGTTGTGTCGCTGTGGTGTAGATTTTCTGTTTTTTTTTTTTTTTTTGTCAACGTGTGCGAATGATGAAATTTAAGTCCGTAAATAGACTATTCTGTCATACAAGTACAGGAAATAAGAATCTTTCGAATGTACGTCAATATGTAGATTATGGGAAAATGTTTTTATTTTTAGTCTTTTTAAATGAAAACATTTGTTTTTTTTTTTTTTTTTTTTTTTGCATATATGGAAATAAAAAAATAAATTTTTATCTCCATTTATGTATTTTTATACCTAAGGCAATTTAAACAACTAAGAAAGTTATATGCGAATGGTAGATGATGCTGCCTTGTGTTCGCAGAAAGATCTTTTATTCTAAATTTATTAAAAGAAATGAAAAGATTTTAATACACTAGTATACAAGTCTTAAGGAGTATACAACCCTTTTTTTCAGTATTCCTTATAACGAACAGGCCACAATTATCGTGCAGGTCACAATCTTTCTTCTACAAAAGGGAATCAAAACTTGCGGCTGAAAATCTAAGAATTATTTTCGAAAAATCCATAGAGTCCGTAAAGTTGTACACTGTCGCAAAAATTCCATTACGATAACTAGAAAATCTTACTTTGAATGAAATTTCAAGGCAATCAAAAGAAAAGCAAAGGTGCTGTCGGGTGGCAAGACCAACAAGGTCTCAAAGCGTAGCAAGAAAAAGAAATTTTTTTTATACCTTTAATATGAGCCATTTGCCTCTGACGATAGGGGTAAGGACATGTTTGTTGGTTCTAGTCTAGCATTGAAGTCAATAATTGTTCCAAAGTTCAGACCAATATTTGCTACGTAGACTACAGGTAACCTACAATCGCGTTTAATGTTTTTATTTCACAACAACGGATGCCAAATAAATGTAAAGAAGGACAAAGGGACAAACGCATAGCATGTTATATTGATAAAGAACATAGATTGGAACAGTTGCGGGAAAAATAAATAACAAGTATAGTTATATATATATATATATATATATATATATATATATATATATATATATAAGGAGAAATTGTGGCTTCATTTAAATAAATTTTTTTTTTACTTACGTTTTCGAAATGATATTTTTTAACATCGTTGTGATTCAAATTTGTATCCAAATTAATAAGTGACTGACTGATAATATTGTCACTCAACACTCCAATTGGAAACTTTTCAAAGGAATCTATCTCTCTGGTCTATCTGAGACTGACATTAGGCATTTTTGACAAAAAAACAACAAAGAAAAAAAAAAAGAAGAAAATTGTAACGTTTTCAGCATTGTATTACAACCTATGATATCCGATTCGATAGACTTTTGCACAAACGTACGTTTTCGTCGACATACTTATGCATACAGACGTACTGCGTACTGCGTGTCAATAGATAATTGATTTGTAAAGTAGAAGCTTATGTTATGTCAGATTTCAGTTTTTCTGTCTCTCTCTCTCTCTCTCTCTCCCTCTCTCTCTTTCTCTGACTCTCTGACTCTAACTTTAACTGAGTATACGTATTACCATCTGTATGTAGTTGTTAGTGATTTTTGGTTTTGAGAATTTTCATTGACAACCTATTGTCGTTCTTGTTATTGTTGTTAAGTAGCTTGCAAAGCAAAAAAGTGAAACCATATTAGACTGAGCTTGATTGTGGTCTGCATTTTACTATGATTTCTATGTAACTTGTTACAAATTTATATTTGTCTTGCTTGCATTACGAATGGAGTACGAATGAGTATTGTATTGAAATCAATTGATATGTTCGGTGAAAAGTTCTTCACACACAGATTCTTGCTTTTTACCTTCAAGTTTTAAACATTTAATGCCAATATTTGTCACATACATATGTACGTGTTAATAGACAGGTAGACATAAAATTAGAAAAGTATCTAAAAATGTCTGCAATCGTTACGACATATTATTTACATTTTCATAACCATCAACAAAATTCAGAGACTTACTGCCCTGTTGTTGTACTTGCAACATGCAGAGCACATTTAATCATCAAGCATTTCTAAATGCTTTCAGATAAAGAAAAGATATTTGAAGAAAATTTTAATTTGTTTCGATTAGATATTCTGCAATTAAATGCAAGATAGCTGTTAATCTGGAATATCTGAAAACCAAAGTTCCAAACTGTTTTCGCAGTGGACATTAAAAGAACTAAGAAAAAAAGATGTATTAAGCCTGTTTGTAAGTTTCTGCTGCGTACGAACATTGGCAACCTATTGATAACTTCCGATTCAATGAGTGATATCTAAAATCCATTCCAAATTAAATATAGTTTAGTTATGACATGATTCCAAGTCTCCCTACATCATTTATGCGTCAAACGAACCAATAAAAAATTATTTATTTTTGTCAATAATTAAATTATCAATCTATACTATAATTTTAATAAATAATGAAAAATAAGAAAAATCAAGGAGGCAAAGAGAACAAGTACAAAGAATGCAACGATTTCTCTTCATGCATTCATTCCAAACTTTAAGGGAAAGGAATAAAAGGCGGAATTCTGTCAAGTTTTTCAAAAAAAGGTCAGCGTGGCGTATACGTTACACAGAATAATATGTTAACTATTCATTTTGAAGACAACAAGTTATGTGCTTTTATAGTGAATTTATTTAAAATAAACAAATACAGATGAACTCCAATTAATGTAAGGGCTTAAAAAAAGCCAATTCTTGCAAATTTTTTTTTGTGATGGACGGCAAACTGGAGGAATACTAATATTCGAGGAAGTCCTTAAGCTTGTCTTTAAGAGTTTAGAAAAAAATTAATTTTTGGAATATGGCATTAGTGGAGCGAGTCTCATGAGGAGCCTTTAATCTAAGGGGTAAATTTGAGTCCTAAAAAAAACAACAAACGTCATGTACGTAGATGATTTTGAAAATATTGATTCTTGTATAACTGCTTATGTTAATGTTTAAATAAAATTTGAAGTCAATAGAGAATGTTTAAAACAGACATTATATAGACGGACATGCAGCTAGATGGACAGACGTTCATACTTAAAGCGATTTTGAAGATTTATGAAATTAGTGTGGACGTATGTAACACGCGGAGGGAGTTAAGATAGACCCACTTTTAATTATACAAATCGATCGACATCGATAATCATAATCTGAATTGATCGAGATCTGTCTGTCCGTCTGATGTCTGTCCATGTAAATTTGAGATATTTTGGTGAAATTTGTTAGAGTGACATGGTTTGACTCAAGGACGAACGCTATAGAAAAATCTAAAATTCTATTTACGTATTTTCGACATAAAATGCTCCAAAGCATGTTGTTGTTGCTATATGAGGATTTGTTTTTCTTGTGAACTCGTATGTATAGTGGTGTCTACAAAAAAAGCTTATCTGATCGATTACAAAATACAAATTACAAAATATTAAAAATTAGATTTTTCTCCATTATAAGAGGCGTGGTCCAAAGAAAAGGGTCTATGTGGCGCAAAATTGATACAGCCAAATTACTGTTATGCCACATTTCTCATTAGAATACATTACAAAGTGAACGTCTTTGCCATATAAATAATTACTTTTCGCGGGATCCTTGGTAGGGGAAGGCTGTCTACCAGTATAGTCCACTTAGCCACTATTGTTGAAAAGTTTGGAATATTGAAATTTTTTCGCATAACGGCTTTTTCGAAAGAAAGTGTTAGAGGAGCAGCATTCCTAAAGATGATCCGGTAATAATAAGGTCACTGAAAAGAAGTATAATGATGGCAAGTTGAAAGCATGTCAGTTTATGCTTTGACTCGTCATCCATACATAAAGATACACTTGAAATGCATAAGTTAAAATGACGTTGGTTTGTTCTTATAAAACGTTCTGAAAACTGTTTGCAATTCTTCAAATAAATTATTATATTATATATTATGCTATATATTATATTTTATATTACATATTATATATTATCAGTTTCGGCTTGATGATGTCAGCAGAGGGCGCACTGTCAATGTATACGCTACCATTTTAAAGTCAGTCCTAAAGTTATTTTTAAGAAGCCTTCATGTTCTTATTGTACTTATCGTCGAAAGACGGGACACTCATTTTGTCAAAACGTTTGCAACGCCTGCAAGAAAGTTTCAGAGATCCCACAGTGTATACATATTCTTAGCTAGTATCAAACTCTGAATCGATCGACCCACGTCCGTCTGTCCATCTGATCTCAGGTTTGTTTATGTGATGTTTGTTGTGAACATTGTTCTGGTCGCATAAATAAAGCCAACGTTTTTAAATGTGGCAAAAACGTGTGAAATTCTCGCATGTAGATTGGTATTGAAAATGGACGAAATCTGTCGAAGGATACGCCTATCACGCAGACTTCAAACTGGTTTCAAACTGTGTTGCGAAAGGTGCAAAAATTGGATCTTTGCCCATTACTCATAAGCCACAGCAGATAGATCAATAAAAATTTAAACATATATTCTATGGGCGATGCTGGAAAGCTTGTACAAATATTGAAAAAATTGATCATGCCTAACCCAATATTATTGAAGAGGCAAATTTATGTTTTGTCTTCTTATGTCCTTTTATAGGGATATAATTTTCTGACTTGTCTTTTTTTTAAGGGGAATAACAATTATTTCTCTCACATAATCATCTTATGCGTCGTAGAGTGAAGATATGAATCTGTTTGTAGCAGATGAAAACATTCCGCAAACAATGCACAAAGGCTTTTTAGACACCGTACGAACGAGTGGCTCGGGTAGACATTTAACGCAGGTGAAAATGTTGCGTTTTTGCTTCGGTAAGCATTCATGAGGTGCGTTCACATGTTGTTTCCGTGCCCTTACCTTTTTTAAAAAATCAAAAAAAAAAAAAAAATGGTATTAATAGCCATATGTGTATACATAAGTACATACAAGTAAATTCATTTGCAATGCTTGCCGGCACACGTGCGGGACATTTCCTTGCCCTTAGTTCTATCAGTTTCGTTGATGTTTCGACCGTGCAAACGAAATATTATTTTCGAGGTAGCGGTTTTCTCCCTCCTCTTTTTATAAGTAGAAAAAATGTGTATACATATGTGTTTACATTGACAAGCATGTAAACCTTATTATGGTTATTGCAAGCATACATATATTGCATATAAATACATATATAAATCTGTGTAACTGAAAACTTACTTTCTGCCTTAAAAATTGTGTGACGGTACATGCTGATGGTTTAGCTTGTAAATCGTGCTCCAGTTTTCCGAAATATTAACTATTCATGATAGTGACAAATGAAAGGCCTGCCTACATAGGCATATCTGCCTATCGTTCTGCACGACACAAATTCGTTACGTTATAAACTGTCAATATGAAAGTAAGGCAAACCAAAATCTATTACAAAAATTTTTTAGAGAATATTTTATAATTAAAAGTCTCGAAAAGAAAGCAGAAAGAAGGGCAAATCTCTTAGCTTACAACTTGAATTAATTTTAAGGGTTTTTTTTTTTTTATAAATTGTTTTCAAAACAAACATATTTTCTGAATATGGACTTTTATTAAATTGCGAAAAGAATAAAAAGTCTTATGAGACTACCATCTTAGTCGTGCTCGCTAGCAATCATACAGCTGGAGATAAATGTGGAAAAAAGAAATAAAAGCAACAGAATAATGTTAACACAACAGGTGTAAATATGCGGAGCATCATAAGAATTATATAATCACCATTTATTTATACTTCTTAACGCGAGATGATGTAGGCTATTCGCAGGTTTATGTTCATGTTGTGACTGTGAAACTTGAAATGATGTTGAAATGACATAAATATGTTAACCACAATAAAAATGTCAAAAGTAAGGAGAAGTAATGAAGAAAACAAACTAGTATATGTACATACATATATATTTTAGAATGAAGCCTACTTTTTACTCAACAAACAACAATACTCATATTATGAACGCAATTGCGAGTGTTTTTGATTTGGCAAATAAGTGTTCACAGCGTGTCGCGACTCCCCTCAAAGTAGACATTTCGATTTTCGATCACCAAAAGTAGAAGGATCTATTAAGTTATGACTTCTCGTTATTCTATTCGCCTTTTGAGACTTGATTATATTCTCATACTTTATTAAAAACCAAATTTTGTTTCATAATTTCTTCATCGAAATTTCATAAAATATTATAAATGAATTTTATTAAAAAAAATGTGAATCATTTTCATATGGCCGCAGAATTCTATTAAAGTTGGCTTTAGATCACTAAGAAAGCTTCGTAGGGAACGAAGAGAAAGTGGTTAGATTCAGTGAATTATACGAATTTTTTACTTCCCTTGGATTAAGTTCGCAAATTAGTTAAGTCGATCGTTGGGTCTGCATGCATTAACGAAAGGCTGATAATTTAACCCTTTTCACCGTGGTCTCAAAGTTTTGGGGTGCCTACAAAAATCCGTTGAATTTCACGTATATGCAAGATGGACCTTGTATATACGCTTTCTAGTTTCAACAAGTATCGATTATTATGTTATTATTACAATGATGTGAAGTCGCGTGCAAATATGTCACGAATACGATGATATGATATGATTTATACAGAAACTGTGCGTGTTTTCTGTGCATGTGTGCTAAAAACAGCCAAGAACATTGTAGTTAGGCTCATGAACGCATTTTCGCCATGACGTATTAAAAATGACACCATTTTAAAGATTCAGGATTTCGTAGAAACAATTATGTGGGAGAGGGCTCAAAAAATTGCTTCACCCGAATCAAATTTTTCATACCAATTTAGATTTTGAAAGTACCGTCACTGAGCGAGTGTTGTTGAAAAATTTTGAAATTAGCAAAACTTTTCTCACTTAACAAGTTTGCAAAATAGGGCGTTATATTGGGAGTAGTCGAAAAAGTGAATCGATTCAAATCATTTTCAAGAGCGTTTGTCCTTGGCTCAAAGCACGTCAGTGTTTCATTAAAATATTTCGAAAATTGCGTCCTGTAGTTGGAGCACAATTTTATATGGACAGACATCAGACGGGCAAATGAGGAAAAATATCGATAGGCAGACTGGCAGGCGGACAGACAGGTTTAGATCGGTTCAGAAAATGCTTCTGAAACGATCGGTGTAATAAAAGCTGAGTTTATCTTAAGCACAAATTTATTGCACCCTGCACCCTAAGTGGTGTAGGGTATAAAAAGGAAAGCTCGACCGAATATTACCAATTGACAATTATTGCTAATTGTGAGCTACACTGACCTCTTATATTGCTTTAGTAAATTTTCGAACCAAATTTCAGGTCGCTATTAGCAATTGTTCTTTGTCTATAAATAAAAATGTGTAGAAGTTTTGGGCTTTTAGTTATTGCGTTCATACTTCATCCATCTGTAAAGGTGAATGTTGAATGTCGAACTTCGAGTACATTTTCCGAAACAAAAAAGGCTTTAACGTCAAAGGGACACATGAACATGCATACCAAGATGTTAAGTTTGAAACGGATATCTAAAGCCGGACTTATAGCAATACAATTGGGCACACGGGACATCACGATTCGGGCTATGAATGTCAATTGGCGTACGGCTTCCATGATTAGATATTTGGTTCCCGGATGTGTTCGGTTTATTTATTCTGGAAAGGAACATTTTTTACTGTGATTCAATAGTGATAGCTGTAGATTCCTAATTTAAGATAGCTCCAATATATAGTCTGCCGCCTATGTCCTACAGGAACCGTCTGTATACCGCCAAATTGCTTCTGCTTCTGTGAGTCACACAATTAACAAGCGAAAATTCGCTGAGAAGTGCAAAATTTATATATAACTTAGAACTAAGTTTGGGACGAAAATGACAGAATGAGTTTGGTTCTCCCACAGAGTAACTTATGTAAACCATTTAACTTTCACTTAAAAGCTTGGAATGCACCAAGTGAACGATCAGCTAGCTAAAGCCTAGAATCGCTAGTTAAATGATGTGACATAAGTTAAGCAGGATCTATGCCCAGATTGCAATGAATGTTTGCAGTGTCTAGGCGTGAAACGCAATTGAATTGATTTGGAGAAATGCGTTTGGCTTACTTACTTAGGTACAAGAGGTAGAAACGGATTAATAAATTCGTTTAAAACTTTCGTATGAAGAGTTTTACGACGTTTGTACTATGTGTGAATAGTTATTTTATAGACCAGGCGATAGTGTTTACGATAACAGTGAAGGAGTGTACATATGTAACAATAATAATGATGCCATGTATAATGTAAGTAATTTAAGAAGAAGTGACTCTCAAGCAAAGACGGCTTATGTGGTGTTAGGTGGGAAATCCTTTCGGGCCGGATCATAACAAAGCGTTTGCTTTACTGGATATTGGTAGAGAATATACATCCTTTCCAAAATGAGTACCTAGGAAAAATTATAAAAATTAGGGTCGCTTAAGATCATAATGATATTAAAGTTCTTGTTTTAACAAATACAAAAAAATAATTATATTCAGTAACCTAAGTAAATGTGAATACATTTTTAAGGAATAAAAATTTCATTCATTTTATAAATTTTATATAAGGCATTTTTCCATTCTTTTTATTTCCATATTATTTTCAATTTTTCTATATTTTCATATTTTATTTTATTATTTATTTATATGCAGGATTGTACGTATTTTTAATTATTTTTCTGTTACGTCTTCAACGTTGTGTTTGTTTATGTCTCTTTTTCCCTATAAACTGTGCACCTGTCTAAATTCCCATAAGCAGACCAATTCGTAAGGTGTTAGACATTAAAGCTTGAAGTTTTTAAAGAGAAAATCATTTAAAGAAATAAAATAGAAATTTTATGAAATATTTGTGCTAAAGAAAATTATTTAATATTGAGTAGAGAACAGACGAGAAAAAAAGTAAGAAAATTTCATTCTCGACTTAAGGACGAATCTTAGATTCTCTCTATCCTAATCAGACGTCTGTTAATAGTTTGTTAAGGATGCCTTTTTGCGTTTGTTTTTTATTTTCACTTTATAAGCTCGCCATGAGCAAACCTAAGTAGTATGATTAGCTGAGAAGGTAAGAACCACAACCACTAAGTTTGGGTTCGCGTCTTCAAATCTCAAGTCGTTACAGTTTGCTTTGGTTGAGGTTATGGTGAGTGATCAGTCAGTAAAGAAATGACACTTACCAATTGGGTTCACTAGGCAGCGGTCGCTTCCTTGCCTCTTTCTCTTTCGCACTTTTCTTACACCGTCATCGAATAGAGGACATCTCTGAGTGAATGGTTATATCATAGGTTATTTAAAAAAAAAACGCCTTATCTCTCTCTCTTTTCATATAAAAATTGAGAAAACTTTTCATTGCCTACATACAGGCGGTTAATAAATATTAAATTGTAGCCTGAGTACAATAATAATTTGCTTGTAATGCATGTAAAACCAACCCCGTTCAGGACCTTCTTGTAGGAGGTCAGCAGAAAAAATATAAAAAGTGTTTGTAACAAAATTTACTTGTCTATATATTACAGGAAACTTAAGCTCTCAAATTAATTCAATTTTAGCATGATATTATTTAGGTAGGATTATGAAAATCATGTGGGCGACATTGCGAAGAATAGGAAGCTTAAATGTAGAGACTAACAACATAATATAAATACACAACAGGAGGAGAAAAATTCCTGATTATTAAGAGGTGATCTGACTTTGTAAATATCAACGCATTTCCGACTTTAGAATGTTACAAAAGCAATCATGAAACTAGTATGCATTTAATGTTCAATGATTGGAGTAAATAAACATGAAAAATTTCAATGAATTAAAAAAAATTTAAGTGAACGAAACTCAAAGTGAAATTCAAGAAACATAAATATAGTAGAATTTGTATTAATTAAAACTCAAAAAAAAATGTAATACAATACCAAAGGGGTATATAAGGAGAGACAAGGGCTCCAGCTCCACAACAAATGTATCATTAGACAAAATTTAAACAAAATTCATGTTTTTTTTTTTAAATTCTCTTTCTTCGACTCTCTAAAGTTTCGATAACCAATTTTTACCTCTACGGGTTCTTTCGATTTTAGTCATCCAATCTTTTAATGGAGGGAAGTTGGGTTTTCAAAATTAAATAGAATATATTTCTACCTCCTTGGCGGAACGATATTTTATTGTTCGTACAGCTCGATAGTGGAATGCGTTACCGCTAATTTTGATGTCCTTTGGTAATACCTTGAATACGTTTAGTAGAAGATTGACCACTTTCTTAAACATGAAACTTCTTCTTGTTTCCTCTTGTTTCTTGTTGCCGCTTCACTCAAATGATACTTTATAGCCATATAAATGGCCTTATGGTTTTATTGTTACTCCAGCAATAATAAATGAAGTAAATGAAACGAAATGAAATTCGACAGTTGTAGGTCCCTCAGTCTTTCAGATAATAATCAAAATAGGTTAAATATATTGACCGGTACAGCCGATGTAGTATAAAAGTATTTCTTTTCGAATAGGTTTTCTTCCAAAAAAGAAGCTATATTCGCCTCGAGCTGAATCTAGCAATAGTCACCACTTTCTCGTTTACGACATATGTAGCAACATAGAGCGAAAATCGTTATATATCACATCCCTAAACCACTAAACTAGAAAACTTGCACAAAACTAAAAGATGTGTATGTAGGTCGCACTTACAAGATCTCACTTCAGGCATTCTGTTGGTTTTGCAAATGTCGGTAAAGCGTAGAAACATGCTCTGCCGATCCCATGAGGCATATAGATTTCCGAAGGATCATGTCTATCCCTTCAACTTAGCGTTCGTTTATCTTTTGAAATGAAGACCACGTCCTTACCTTTTTAGGAAAAACAGAAACTTGTGGAGACAGTTTTTTATGTCTCTCTTTTATCACTCTCTTTAGGTTGTGTTGTAAAATAAGAGAGTATTGGTCCAGCCGATAACTGCCCAAACTTTGAGACATATCCGTTTTTTTACAATTATAACCTCATTTAACGCAAAAAATTCTTCGGATCAAATTATACGGCTAGCAGATCCGGATTGGGATTTCGATCATAGAAGTGCAGTTAAGTTTATCCCTAGGATTTTCTTTATAGATCGCTTTTTTCCTCTAACCATACTTGCAACTTTACGCTCGACTGATTTGACGTGCAATCTTTTCACTCGGCCAAGTGGCCGTCGATCCATCTGGCTATACAATGCTTGTCATATATAGAGGTTCTTTGTTTTTCGATGTGTGTGAAATTTGCTGACATTCAGTCCGCCCATCTGACTGCTCAGTCCGTGTCATACGCAGAGAGGTTTGTCCGTTGCTAAGACAAATAATGGGTTCGCCGTATTGTAGTGGAGCTTGTTGCCGTAGAAATATGTCATACTTGTATGTGGTCTTGATCGAACCTCATGAAGCTGGGAAGTAAGGAGGCCATGACTTACCGACTCTTCTTGGTATTGTTGGGGTACACCAAACTTCCTATAAAGACACTATATTGATATACTGAATACCTGTAAGTCTTTGCAAAACCGATCGAAGGCATTCTTTTAACAGTCAATTGATTGTGGGTTTTATTTCTGTTTTCGATGGATTGATAAACACTTATGAAAGGAGAATTTTTTTCTCTTTTGGTTAAGTCGTGTATCCTATCCCTCTCTGTTTGTCAAAACTTTCGTTTGATCCAATTTTGGCAGCAGATTTGGCGAGTCAGTTGTCTGTGTCTTTATTCCGGAGACGTGATACACCTAAAGTAGTTAATATCAATAGATCCTTTGCGACAACTCCGTTATTTCTCTCACTAAGGGTAACAGAATTTTATAGAAATAATCTTCTCATATTTTCGCTAATAAGTGTCCCATGTTCATTTGAATCTAAGGGGAGGAGAAGTAAGTTATTTATTCATACTTTGATTTTTTTTTTTTTTTTTTTTATAAGGAGAGAAACGGTGTCAATTCATCATGTTTTTGATTTCTATTTGACTTTACGATCTCTTTGCTTTTTTTTTTTTTAATAATATATCACTCTGGCAGCATTTATAACTTTGTATTACAATGTTTACATTTATACTCTATATGCGAAACAAGCATTCATATATGAAATTGAACACTTGTATACCAAGCGTCATAGCTTCGTTCCAGCAACTTTTGTATTAACTATCTTTTGTATGATGTATGAACATCCCTCATACGCTCTATATCTCAACGAGTGTTAATATTAAAAAAGCTCATGATAAATCAACAAGATTTTTAGCACTTGCTTTATACACATTTGCGCTACAGTTTGGTTATTTAACCGCAAAAAAGTATGCTATAAAATCAAAAGAGCATATTCATCAAGCTGATGGTGAATTGAGCTTTCATTGAGCAAGTAACCAATACAACTGACATCTGCACTATAGTATATTATTTGTTTTTGTTTACATATGTATGTTATTATTTATCTTTTTCTTTCATACAAAAACATATGTATATGTTTATTCTATTTGTCTTTCACTATGTATATACATACGTATGTAAGAGATGCCAATCAATATTTTATGCCATGAATTTATTGCAACTGTTTTTTTTATTTTTCTTTTTTTTTTTTTTATTTATTGTGTTGTTGTGTTCGATTCATTGCAGCATGCATAAAAGTGTAAATAACTGTAGAAAATGTATTAACATTTCCTTTTTTTTAACTCACGACAAGACAACACGATATATTAATTAGGTTACTTCGTTTGTGATTTCTAAAATTAATGCATTAAGATCTTTCCAAATATTGCGTCAAAAAAAAGTTCGTAGCGTTTTTCTTTTTACTAAAACTTAAATATATATTTTGCTCGACAGATTTTTGCCAGTTCTCTGGTTAAATTATTATGCCATCGATGTAAAACTTCTGGAATTTCTGGGTGGAAAACTGAACTGATTACCACATGTCTCTAATGGAATTCGCTCCACAGCATTCTTCAAAGAGTGAAGAAAAATATTGATAAACGGCCCAAGGCTGGTTGGATACTTTTAAGTTTTTCAACCCACATTGTTGTCACGTCATTTAAAATGTGTGTGGCTTGGTCTCCTTGGAATAGAATCGACCAATATTAGACAGTTTACCTTACGTGCGCATTTTAATCCCGCCTTTTATCGACGCTAGAGTGTGCTATCAATCATCTGGCTAGGTGTAACAGTTAACGGTGCTTGATCCCTTATTAACTCACTACACTCGAAGTATGATTTTACGTGGCGTCAGTTCGAGATTTGTGACCGGTCATCTCGCTACCTCAAACTTGACTCATTCGTGAATCATTGTTGTATGAGGTCTAATTATCAACGTCCCTTATGAATCTTTTTAAAAATGGTCGCTCTATCTTAGTAGAGAGAAATTAGTTCAATTACATTTTTGAGTTTTGTGCTCAGTTTGGAGCAGATAGCTTAAAAGTATTTTTTCTTTTATTGATCAGTTAGTTCGACACGGTTTTAGTCCATCGGCGATGCAAGCGTCATAGGGAGAAATGAACTTTATCGACAAACCGTAGGTGTGCTTCGGGTCTTCATGACGCAAATTCCTATGATATTTTTCACTTTTCGAAGCATTTCAAAACGATGGAAGTGAAAAACATCACAACAGCTTTTAAAGATGTCAACTTTCACATGGGTTATAGTACGACTTGATAAGATTAATGCCATCAAATTTGTACGAGCCGAAAGCCAACTATCACGAACTTTTTCTCGCGCCCAATATATTTGGCATTTCAATAAAAGTCCTTTTAATTTTTTGTTTGTTGCTGAGGTCCTATCAAAGTCAAAGTCTGCAGTATTAAGAAGGCCTTTCATCTCATTTGTATCAGTATTTATATTATTACTACTTGAACATACACAAAACGTTGATTCGCTTTCCAGGTTTATAGGTGGCGAGTGTTCAATATTCGTTTCAGACGGCGATTATCGGGTATTTGTTTATTTGTTTTACATTTGTTTATTATTCATACTATGCATTGGTTTTGCTGCCGTTTTTGTTTTATACTTGTGGAGAAAAATGGGTAAATGTAGTCATAACTGTTTTTTTTTTTTTTTTGTTTTTGAAAATGTTTAAAAAACCATGAGTATTTTAATTTGATTTTTATTGATGGAACCTTCATGAATGAAATAAAATTATGAATGCAAATAAGAGAAAAACTTCCATTTTATTCATCTATCTGTGAAGTCATCCATTCATACACATAACCGGCTTATTAAGTTTTATTCGGCTAAGTTTAATTCATATAAGTGAAAGTTGTAAACTTAGGTTAACTAACTTTTAAATAAATAAATTTTATGCTTGTTCAATATAATATAGAATTAATCTGCGTAAAGACCCAATTAATAAAAATGTGCAAAAGTAAAGATAGCATCATAAGTAAATTATTTTCGAAATGCGGTATATATTCAAATTAACTTGCAAACAAAACAAAGTTTTAAGTAGGACATCTCTTCACAAAAGCTTACCATTTTGCATGACTGCCGTTGCGATAAACTCAAGGCTTTTTTGTCCATATTTACGATAAATGAAGTGGAATATAATGACAAATTTATTACTTGTTTAACACATCACTCAATAAGATTCCTATCTGACATATACATGACAACACTGTTGACAGAGCCGTGTGAGTGCTGGTTAATGCGAATCTTCAAACGAAGTGTATCAAAATTTCTTGACATTTCGAGCATTAGTTACAGTTTTTTTAACGACGTAAGTTTCGTAATTTTTAAAGCAATGAAAAACCGGAATTTCGCCTATTGATTAAAAATTGCTGATTGATGAGAGAAAATACGTTCACAATCTGCGTTGGCTTGATAGATGTTATGGCGACTTCTGTATGTCGAAAACCCAAATTTGTGGGTCCAGGACGATTTTTTTCACTTTTTTTGTGTTCTCTAGGACAACTGGATGAATGAGCGTTTCATCGCCATTGGTATCCGCAGAGCTATGTCTAAAAATGACAAACATTCCGGCACAGTTGGCTCTAATTGCCAATGTGGGTACTATTTAATCGCGTTGTTATCGCACTAAAATTTTCCGCTCACAACAATACCAGTTTCACATAACAGCGTAGTTTATAATATTGCGGAACATGTCGAGCGAGAAGAGCATTTCCCGGCAATGGTATTTTCCTTCGAAGGTTATAACGGGAAAATGTAGTTGACTTTCAAAATCCTGGCCTCAAAAATTCATGGGTAGATCCTGGTATGCAATCAACGTATATCACACGACAGAGCTGCTGTGGCAAGAAGACCCTATGCTCTGTTCGGTGGAACCAGAGGGGTGTGCGCTGTTGAAGTCTGATGGAAAGATTGCTATCGCCGACGCTTCAAAGAACAATTGATCGATTTGAACGATTCGCAATTCAAAAAATGGCCAGCATATAAAAAAACAACATCACAAGATCACTTTTTAATAGGCCATCTGTCTATCCGTTCATATTGCAAAACTGATTTACGATTCATTGAAAACATTCAACTGGAAACTAATCCATGTGAATTACTTACAAGGTTCGAGTCCTTCCGATTATTTGCATTGATGGAACATGCACTCGTTAAGTAACTCTTTGCTTCGTACGGAGATGTAAAAAAACGAGTCGATGAATGGTTCGCAGCAGAAAGGGAAGGAAGTTTGAATAGCTGGCGTTCGCACAATTGCAAATGAGAGATAGCTACCGAGAATAAAAACGTAAGAGATAAAAGAAAAAAATAATATACACACTCAGTGCATAGGCAAACTCTCGACCAATATGGACCATAGTTCAGAGTGTATTGATAAACCAACGTATCAGCAAAAGCTTATCAACTGATAGTAATATATATATAATTTGTTAAGCGAATGATAGAACGCATTAAAGGATAAAAGTTAATTTATATAGAATAGGAATCTACATATCTCCGGTCAAGTGAAGAGAGTAATCTATTTGCATAACTTGATGAAGGAACTAGTCGGTCTTAAATTAAATTCCTAAGGGCGAAGAGCAACAATCTTTCAGAGCTGATTTTATTGAATCAGCGTAGCAATTGCAAGAAGCAGAGCATACGGCAGCGTATGCTCAAGGATAGCCTTTTATAACGGATGAGTCATCGGGCTGCATGGATCATCTTTCGATAACGCTTAGCGCTAGGTTTTATTTATTGCGCAGATTAAAATGCACTCTTTGATCGGATAAAGCACTTAAATAATTGATGGGATCAACATTGTCCAGCACATGTGAAATCAAATGCATTTTAATTGTAAGAATATCTTATCAAATATCTTATCATTTTACTGCAGAGACGAATTAAGCCGCAGAAAGGCAGGATTTATAGTCCAATGAAAGACCTCGAAGTATTAAAGTTGCTTATCGCAAATAGTCAGAGCTGCCTCATGCATGAAATTTGCTCGAGAGTGTACTGAGAATTTACTTTAAAGCTTTCATTGATATCTTAGGAAAGTGTGTTTAAAGGCTGGCAGCAGCAATTGTTTAAAGTTTACTTAGCGCACGGGTTTTTCTTCAAAGACCATTGGTCTTATGTAAGCAAACAAGAAGTCATATGTGATGGTACGCTAATCGTGAGCTGCAATTAACATAAATGCACTGTAATACTTGCTTAATTGAATTTATGAGTATGTGGTATGATGGAATTGCAAAAGAAATCGAGCGCACGTCTTAAAGAGTAAGCTGATCAATTACCTGCTGTGCTAGCGAAAGCCTGTGCTTGCCCATCGCATGTTTTCTGCTCACTAAACACTATTGTAATTGAAATTTCGATTGTTTGCGTTATTCCCGCAGTTATTGTGATGCGAATCTAACCGGATTATTTTACCGTTTTATATTCGAAGACCAGCAAAACAATGGATTTCCAATACGGTTCTTTGTATAATTGATTCATAAATAAATAATTTCTTTACTTTCAATTATATCAATACTTTTACCCCATATAAGCAAGAATTTATCTCAAATTTTTTAAGTCAAATTTTCAGTGACTGTTCTGTTCAGTACAAAATATATTTCAATCTTGAGAAGATTTAAATGAATTTATATCTACGTTATTGCCTTGAAGTAGCGTAAGCAAAGAAAAAAAATCGTAAAAGCTTTGTAAGTCCGCAAGCATTACTAACGAAATAATAAAAATAACCGTGAAAATTTCCTCTTAATAATAATAAAATAAAAGCATTTAGTTGCTTACATATTAAATTAATTTTATTATTATTATAATAAAATATTGTATTAATGTCAAAATGTAAAAATAATGAGGCCATATTGAGTTTATACCAATTAATTAAAGAAAATTGGTTTTTCTTTTTAATTGCGAACGAAAAACAGAATAACAATTTATCCAAATGAATTAAAAATAAATAGAGTAATAATTTTTTGTAATTGCTACATCAACCGGACAATAAATGTAATTTAATTAGTGTAAAATCAGCTGACACATATTGACAGGAGGTAAAAGGAATACGAATGAAAGCAAAACAAGTAAAAGACGAAAATATATTAATTATATGGTTAACTAATTTATCGAAACAGATTCGATAGCATTTACGTAATACTCTTCAATGGAGTAGAAAAATTATGTCAGAGTCACACCAGCATAAAGTAGTTGATTGCAACAAATGACAACATGACCAAATTGATTTTAAGCAATAGTACAAGCGATGAGAGGGGGACTTACTGTACCTACCTTGGTTTCTTAACTTAATAATGTCGCGAATGTCCCTAAAAGCTAAAGGCCACTCTGTATTTGGAGCAACAGATTGATGTATGGCTAGAAAGCCGACTCTGAAGAATGTTCGACTGTGAAGAATGAAGAACTCATCCTCGTTACTCAACTAGGTTTAATAAATATTTGCGACCCCAAATCAGTTCTGCGCCGCTAGCCCTCTACCAATCCAATGCAAGAGGTTTTCCTAAGCAAATGTGACGATGACCTAACGATGCTTTATGCGACAAAGCCTTTACCATTACTTTAAGCAACCAACGTCTTGCTTTTAAATCTGTCATACGACCCCGGATAGCCATACATCGGCGGAAAATAACTGACTTGGCCTGCTTCATGCTCACAAATAATTCAGGAAATTTCCGTTATTTAATAATAGGTATTGTTATGTACGTACAAGAAAGAATATAAACTCATGTAGTCCCTAGCACCAATAATTCAACGATCAACGTCAATGATTTATAAAATCGTTTACTCCAGAGTTTGCTTTTATTATTTCTCTTAAATTTTATTGTTTATATTTGCTTAGTTTTAAAGCAAAGTCTTAATTGAAAAAGAAGCGAACAATGTCAGCTGGTATGTGTAATGTGTAATGATTTGGATTTTGAAGATCCTCGAAATTCATAAAAATCGCGGAACTTGGTTTTGTCTGAGCCTACTCAAAACCAAGGTTATGAGCTTCATTCAAAAAAAAAATTTATCTCAAAATCTCCTTTGTCAGATTAAGCTTAAGCGTGGCTAAAATTCTGGCCCAAGATTGTTCACCATCAGCATTGTGCATAACATTATTCGTTCGTAAATGATAAAAGCAATGCAATCTGAATTTGGTAAAGACTTCTCAGTCAAAAGAGCCTATTAAGCTTTATTGTACAAAATCTGTCATAAAAAACTAGAAATTATACTTTCTCTTATAATAAGGGCTTGATTTTATGCACATACGTCAAGGTTTAAAAAATAGACCTTTGTGAACCAAATGCCCTATCGTTAATTTCTTTGCCAAATTGCTAGCGAGGGTCAATATCTAACATAAAATTTTACAAATTAAATCCCTTTTTATGTCTAAATTCTTATAATGAACAAATTTTCATCGCAAAACATTAAGAATTAGGCCTTTTTGGCATACAAAGGATTTCCATGGCTTGAGAATCCTTATATGTAATGATAACCAAAAAAAAAAAAAAGGAATCTACGTGGTCCAAATTCGATAAAGTTGTTTTTTTATTAATTTACTATTATAAATGAAATCTTTTTCCCATTTCAATTATCTTAGGAACGGTTATATGAGAGGAGGTTCAAAAAATTGTTTCAGCCGAATCATATTTCTCATAGTAATTTTGAATGTCAAAATAAAATCACTCAGTGAGTTGTGTCGAAAAATTTGGAAATTAGCAATTGTTTTCAAAATAAGGCATTAGGTGGGGTGTGGTCGAGAAAGTGAATAATATCAAGTTAGCAGATTTTGTCGAAATATTGTGACCTGTAGGTTGAAGATATAAATAAATGGAGAGACATCAGGCGGATAGTTGGACAAACGGACGGACGTCCCTGACAAAAAAGCTTATTTAAAAGCTTGACTTTAGAAAATCGGTATAATAAAAGAGATGTCTATCTTAACTACTTAAGGGTGTTACATACAGCCTCACAAATTTAATATAATCTGTACTTGAAGTAAGTGGTATCGGGTGTAATTAATGCAAAATATTGATGATGCTATGTGAATTTTTGACAATACCTTGGTCGAGTGTTCGAATCCGCTTCCATATGAAAATTCCTAGCAATTTTTTATAATTTTAAACAAAGACAAGTGAAGATTTGCCTTAGATGAGGTGATGTAGTAGTCGACTATGCTTTTTCTAATCTCTTAAAGTAAACGCTAAATTGAAAAGAAAAAGTTCAACGTATATGCAGACATTGACAAATCGAAATTGTTTTATCGCCTATTCAGCTACAATAAAATATAATTTCATCTTTTGCTTCATTAGATCTTTCCGCTGATCTTGAATTCATTTTGATTCAATATGAATTTTCGACAAGTTTTTTTATGGCCCTTATTTGAATTGCGTTCAAAATTTGTAATTGTGTATTCACCGTGAAATCATTTGTTAGTGAAATATTTAAATATCGTAACGTTTTCATCCAGTTCTCGCGTTCACTTTGTATGTTTTCCTACAGAGCACTTTCATAAGAAATTTATCTTTTTTGGAATTTGTCTTTTCAGGAAATTGATGAATTGAAAATGTACTTTAAGAGTTTAGTGCTTATTGTAAGGAATATTGTGAATAGGGAAAAGTACTTGTAATAGACTCCATAGTAGATCTATTGAAATATTTTGTTAACTTATACAAAAAAAAACGTTAGGTTTGCTATGAATTATTTACATTGTCAATGTATTCAGTAAAACTAGTGAAAATTTTGATTTATCATTGAATCTATATGGAAAATAACTTAAAAAAAAAAAATAAAAAATAAAGATGAAAAAAAAAAAGTTGAAGAAAAGCCAAAAGTTCGCCGCAAAGAAAAACCAATTTTCTTAATTGATTCATGGGTTTCACACAACGACATTTCACAAATTCCAGTGTGTTTGAAAAATAAATTGGTTAAAATTGAGTCACATATAACTTACAAGTTAAACTGACTTGTGATAAATTGATTAAAATTTCATACACATATACGGTGTGTGAATGCGTGTGTTAGTGTTTATATGCTACATATCTATACTTATCTGAAAAGTAAGTAAGAAAGAAACTAAGAAATTTTCCGCCCAATCTAATTTTATAACATGCGTTACGTTTATGTTTGTATGTATGTGTGTGTGTGTGTGTGTGTGTGTGTGTGTGTGTACGTGCGTGTGTTTCAATAAAAATTTGAAGTGAGTAAAAAGGATTTCAATCTATTTGAGGTTTTATAAGGCAAAAGTAATTAAATTAATTTGTTGTTTTGTTTGTTTCTTCTTCTTCTTTTTTTCCTTTTTTTTTTTTTCATTCAATATTTTTATTTAAATTATTTTCCATTTTACGGAAAGCAAACACTCATGTGAATTTATTTCATTTCATTTCTCTGCTTTGATATTTTCTTGGTAACATTGCATTGGGTCTTATTTGTTTGTTTATGATACTTAACGTAACAGAACTGCATACAATTATTCATTGTTCTCGCTCCCTTTTCTATTACTTACCACACGACATAGGTAATATGAAAACACTTAGCATTTTGCGGAGACACAAATAAACTTTAGAAAAAAAAATTTATTCTGTATTTTGCACATATTTCAACACATATATATATATATATATATGTATATGTACATATATACATATGTATGTAAATGAAGCGGTTTTCTGTTTTTGTTTTTTTTTTTTTTTGTTTTTTTTCTTAATGCATGGCGACAAATTGTTTTGACGCCATAGCAAACGTTTTTTGTTTTCTTTAGTATTTTATTTGAATAATTTTTATATTTAACATAAAAACAAGAAGAAAAGCTGTATTCACCTTGGGGGGAGAATCTTTAATATACACCGCTTAAGGCAAATATGTGAAAATAATTTAGTTTCTCCTAAATGCAGTGCTACTAAGTTGATCTTAATTACTTTTATATGTAATTTTTTTCAAAATGTTTACATTACTTATAATTATATCGACAAGTTTGCTTCTTTTTTTTTTTGTTTTGAAATTTTCAATTAATTTAATTATTGTGTCTAAAAAGTAAGACCACTATTTTTATTTATTTAATTTTTAAATCTTTTTCGGTTTAGTTTGAAGAATAGCTTTGGGTAAACGACGCAATAACGCTTAAATAAGAATTCTGGTTAACAGTTCGGCCCGCGGGAGGAAATACATAGTGCACAACGGCAAAGCTAATCGAAACTAAAGATTAACATCACCTTAATGTTTAATCGATTTCGGCGGGATTTCCGGGTCTTGGATCACCTTTTGCGCGATCTTCGCTGGATTGATCGACTATTTCCGGGTCGCAGATACAAGTCTCATCTACTGTAATAATGCATTTTGTGACCAATTAATAGTCAGACATCATCTTCTCACACGCATTATAGAAATCGCAAAAAAAATTATTTTTGTGTCGTAAAAAACAAAGCACAGTTGAACCGCTAATTATGTTCACGATAAAAAAATTTCATACAAATGTCTGTCACGCTGCTACCAACTTATAAACATAATATTCTTGGTATTTGATATGCCCGCGAAATTTGACTTGAATGTTGGTCTTACTTTTTGGACATAGTATTAGATCACGATTTATTTTGTTTTCCTACAGTATCAAAGAACATTAGATTTGTCTACTCGTTTCCAATCTTTACCAAGATGGATTCATTAAAGACTCCTGATTCAACATGCAGGCATGGCTCTAAACGTAGGCAAATGCTTGATCCATTCAATAGTGCTACTGCTAAAACATACATCAAGTTATGTAAGTGCATGGCCGCCCACCACCTGTGCATAAGACATCTGATTGTTAACACTTACCCTTTCATAATCTTCAACATGGATTTGAACTTTCTTGCAATTGTGAGTTAGCGGCGATGCGGAGATTGAAATTCACTGCCAACAATGTGGTGGATTAAAAAGAAGGGATCACGTATCAGCATACGTTTTTTCATTCTTAAGTATCACCTTTAAAAATATGCTTCAGCAGAGAGTATCGATACTGTTGCATAAAACTGTTTGCAAAAGGATAGCCCCGATACCTACATGAAAACTGAGTTTCACTGAGTCAGCAATAAAGCCATGAAAATTATACAACTTAGGCGCTATGGCCTATTGTACGAAAGATACCTTTTCACAGATGCCATCCAACGACTGCCAGTGCTGATGGATTTAAAGGCTTACTAGCAGGCTGTTGCAATGAATAAGATCTTTGGAAGTCTTTCATTTATATGAATAGATCTTTAAATGCCTATAATCACTTTTTTCCTTATTCCTTGATCGGTTAGGAGCGTGGAGTTAAAAACCTGGTATGCTTTGTTTTTGTGCTCGTTCGTAATATAGAAGAAACTCGAACAACATCAGGAAAAAGCCAACATCATTTTCATATTCTTGTCAATAACTGTCGATCCCGTGAAGATATGGATGCGGCTAAGCAGAAAAGTTATGAGAACCGTATGTTCGTCGGGACACTGTTGGCTGCTTTCAGGATTTGTCCATTCAGACTCCCTGTAACTAGCGTATGCGGGAAATATTCTACCTTCCAGTTAACCTTGCCTACGAAGGAGAAAGAAAGAAGAGATTTTTTTCTCTCGGTTTTGTTTTCCTTTTTTTTTCTAGTACGAACTAATCACTTAGGGGATGTCTCCTCTCTGTGTGATACGGTGACGATCAGAAAGAAGCCTAATTACCGTGTGCCCAATCGATCAGTGTTATGGCTTTGTCGGCTGAGCACTTTCTATAGTTGCGACTACCGCACTTGAGCTGTGAACCCATGGACGCTGACTTCGTAGTCGTGATTCTTGCCTACTAGGCTACTCATGGTGTACATACGACTCGCTGATGTCTTTTGATCGATGCTACCATCCAATAGTGGTCTGTCTATGTCAAGTGGGAAAATTATCCTGCTATTACTTGATGAGAGATTTTTCTTATTAATTATGCGATCTTTTTAGATATAAGTATGATAAGCCTGAATTAGTATGCGATATTGAAACACCAGCAGATTGTCAATTTTTTCAATATTCGAAATTCGCTTGGTGGTCCGCTATGAAAATAACTCTTTGGATGGTGTATAGCAAAAGAGAGGTTCGTCCTAAACCCAACATGAAAATTTGCGTTATGTATATAGTCGCATGTTACCTATTTATTTATTTTCATTTCTATGTTTATTTTGTTTTGTTTTGTGCTAATTAAAAACTTTTAGCTTTCGTTCTAAACAAAATGAAAAAAGAATAAAAAAAAATTAAACCCACAGGTGACTAACTAATTTAAATTTATTATAAAATTTCAAAGTTTTTATTTTCTCATTTTTTTTTTTTTTTTTTTTTTTTGGTTATGTTTTCATTATAGCACTTACCTTTGCATATGAGTTAGCAAATCATTTATATTTTAACCTTGTTCTCTAGCTTATATATGGTCGCTAAAGTTTGTAATGAAAAACCAGACTCGACTAATTGTGAATTACGTTTATCTGAAGGTAAATATTTTATATATACATTTTTTAATTAAATGCAATTTGTCACAAAACTGTCAAAACTAAATAATTAACGTTTAAAACTTTGTGCAAAAAATATACTTCTTTTTTTTCCCCCTTTTTTTGTTCACCAGCCATAGTATTTCATTTACTTTGTTTTATGTTACTGTTGTTGATTATGATGATGTTATGGTTTATGTTGAGATGTTTACATGTTTAAGACACCGGATGATAGGATAATGTATAAAATCTGACATTTATATGCTGAACAATGAAAAACTTTTCCATTTTACCACAAATAGTAACGAAAAATTTCAACTCTTCATTAAACTTTCGATTATGTAATATAGATATATGTACGTATAGATATATGGTAAGTATTTAATATTTATTTTTTTGTGTTTTTGTTATTGTCGTTATGACACTTTTATTATTAGTGTTAAAGTATAAACTATAACACTTGACACTGACAGACAAGCAAGCAAGTAACTATGAAGATTATTATGAATCTGAATATAATTTTGCATGAAGGTAAGCTTACTTCGTCGTGTTTTTATTATATGTCAGGGATTTTTCAATCTGTGATCATCTGTTCTGAATTAAGAAAAAAATGAATTAATCAATTCTTCGTTGACACTTGTGTTGATCTATATAAGGAGAGAGTATCCATACTCTTGATCAGCATAAGATTTTAAACTGAGTTATACAATTCTGTTTCACAATTCTTTCATAAATATATTGATCATTATTGACACTTATATTGATCTATATGAAGACGCCAGATTTAAAGGAATTGGCATTTGGACTCTTAACTTAACTTTAGAGGCTTGTTATGAAAGCAGCCGCAAGTAATTGCTAAAGACACGAAACAGTTAGTAAGGAAATTATATGAACTCATTGCGACCGTAGAAATTATTATTATTATCGATCTAATAATGTTAAGAGTAAAATGGGGCTAAACAAAACCCAACCTAGCCGCATATTGCTTTAGGTTGAGTTAAGGAGCCATCTCATGTCAAGATAAACTTACTTATACCCACGGTCAGCTTGTAGTGAAATTGGTCTGTATAGTTAAAAATGTCTTCTACGCTATATGATATAAATTTTCAGTTATATGAAGTGGGACCATTAACCTTTGTGACGATAATGAATTCACAATTTTCACATATTGATGGTGGATAACTTCATACGTAACTTTATTCGCTTCCGGATTTCCTTATTTTGTACATTATTTCATTATTGATAATTTTTAGTTTTTATTTAATTGATACTTTCTACAAGTTTCCAATTATGTTGCATTAATTCATTACCTCTTAAGGCTTAACAATATATTTCGCTCCTTAATTTATTTTCATTCAATTTATTTATTATAGAAATTTTCTCTTTTAACGTTCAACTTTTCTTATTTCCTTCCTTCCATTCATAACTTTCTGCCATGGATATCTTTTTCCACTTTCATATTTTTCTTTTGTAAGTTAATTTGAAATTTTAAACACGTTTTTCAGTGTAATTTAATCGCATGTTACGCTTTGTTAACACAAAATTTCACAACGCGTCTTGTCGTGAATGAATGAATTTTAGATTTCTTTTCTTTTGCTTTTCTATTCTTGTTTTTTTTTTTTTTTTTTTTTTTCTATTGGTCTTACAGTGAACTTTCGGTTGTTCGTCAGGTTAACAGGCGGGCTGGTATTGTGCAATAAACAAATAATGGTAATACTAGCAAAAACCAGCCACTGTGATGTTGATGACAAACCGTGACGGTAAGAGTGTTGACATTTCTCTCTCTGTGTGTTACTATTACATCCAATTAGTGACAATTTAAACGCGTACTCTACTCTTAATGAAATGCAATTTGGAAATTTATAATATATGCAGAGTAAATTGTCAGAGAAATCCGTATCTTGGGTTTCTTTTTCCCTTTCTTTACACTGATACTTGTTATTCAGTAGTTATTGTTGGTTTTTAAGCTAAGCCACGATAAAGGAATTAATGAAGGATACTTCTTCAAATAATAGGTATTATTTTGAAGGCTAAGTGGATTTGGCGTTTTAAACAAGTGATACTAATTGCTATTCCAATCAACGTAACTTGTAAGAAAGAAACTGAAGAGCAAGAAAATTTATTTTATTCAACGTTATTAAACGTATTGTTTTGCAATGTCTAAGGTTTGTCAATTTGTTTGCAAAATTTATTAAATATATTAATAGATACATCATGGCATATATACACTTTCAATCGATGTATTGTTCGAAGTTGACGTAGACATACCGATCCATTATGGCCTGACGGCCTTGTCATCTAGTTATCAATTCACCTCACCGGTGGGCCTTTGAGTCGGTCTCTCCGCACATTTTTTCATGGGTCCATCTAGTCGCACACCCATTAAAATGCCTATGCATTCGTACTTATGTTATCTTTCAGTTTATACTCCCATCCGCTCTTTAGTCGCTGCTCGTCTTTTCCTCTATACATATATTAATTTCTTCGTTCGCTCACCTATTCATCCATCCGTTTCACTCTCCGACTGCCCATATGTTCATGTGTGCTTTCGTCCTTTTTCCGACAACTGTCTACCATTGCCATTATCTACCAGTCAGTAGATTTTCTTATACGAATGTTTTGTAATAGAACATTTTTACGCTTCAAAGTTAATGTTCGCAATGAATTCTACTTAAATGCTATAAATGTCCTATTACTTAAGCAACCTTTAGGATTAGGTTATATGTTGAGGAGATTCAAAACGAATAGATAATGGAAAGCAAGAGTATATTTCAATACTTTCCAGCTTGTGTAACCTAAAGCTCAGTATACAATGAACAGAATGAATAAGGAAATGAACTTTTATTCGCCTTGAGTCAAGTTGATTCGCATTCACTCTGTTTGCAAACATATTTGAAAACAATTCGTCATCTAAGTTAGGGCCAAAAGTGTAGATTTGCTCACCAAACGCATCACTAAACTTAATAGAATTTCTTGTGTATCTAATAAATCGGTATAACGTCAAATATCCTCCTCCTTTTATATGGTGCAATAGGTACGCTGAGGAACGTTAAAGCTGCATACATATTAAGGATGAACAGAAGAAAATATGTAAGTATTCTATTTTGCACATTTTGCCAATTGAGGCGTGTGTTTATGTGCATTGAATGTACAATTCATCATGCATTTTTGGATGCAGGCAGAACGAAGACTTTTAGCATTAAAACTTTTTTAAAAATCAATTCAAAAAAGTTCATAATAATTTAACCCATTCGCTACCAGGGTTTCTTTAGGAATGCACCCATCTCAGCCTAAGGGTTTTTTCATAATTGTATCTACATTAATTGGAATAGAATTCAGATTTTAGATCAGTGGTATTGGGTCAAAAAAACGGCCATGTCATATGTATGTGAAGGTTATTAGTGAAAGGATTAATAAATATAAAAATCAAAATCTATCTTACATATATACATATATAACATGTGACTCTCACCTTATTTCGTTTAACAAATTCAAGTTAACTTGTTATATTTAGGCTGGAGTGCATGAATTTCTCTGTCACCTTACAAACACAGCCTGTTACCTATCAACTTAAGTTATCTAGAGAGGCGAAGGTTCATCATTGCTACATCCTTTCTAGGAAATCCGACTAATGGATATGCGGAACTATTGGTTATATTAAATGAGTAAGGCTTCAGTGTATTTCTACAAATTATTTGACTTTCTAAATTAAAAATTTTTTATGATTTCTTCTGAAAACCTGCTAGAATTGAATAAAACATTTATAAAGAGTGAGCGGTAACGTATTACACTAACGATCTTTATTTTGATATTCAAAATCAATTTCATTTTCTAAAGCTCCCATTAATATCGTAGCATGTAATACAAACGCTGAAATTATTCTTACAGGTGGAGATTGTTTTTATTAATAAAATTGTTTAGAGATTATACGTAGAGAAATAAAATGAATAAAATCTCTTTTGCTTTATACACTCATGTATTTGTTAATTTCATTTGACACTGTTTCCCTGAAACTTAGAAGATACAAAAAGGAAAATTCAAAAAGTTAGTGAGTATAGAGAGCACTTTTCTTGGTTTAACTGCTATTTTTAAACCAATTATTCTCGTGCCAACATAATTGGTAAGTTGTTAAGGTAGTTAGCTTTCATATACACATACACGCAGGCACACATAGAGAAATACTCATCTACTCGCAAACGATGCAGTGCGAGCAAGTTATGGTTGCTTTAAAGCGCTGACAGAAGGAAATGTCTTCCTCTGTTTTGGGTGTACGTGTATAGGCACCTATGCACTAACATGTATGTAGAGTTTCTTGTTGTTAACAATGTTATGTCAGCATGGTTTTCAGAAAATTTCTATAGCAAATACACTCGACTGAAATGGGATGATGGCGGTAAAGATTTATTAAAACCACTAATTGAAATGCTTTAAGGGATTAATACAATGCTTACATATATGCCAATGTTGATGGTACTATTTTCCGAAGCGTAGTGTAATGCTATTGACTTTTGCTACGAATTTATTTACAAAGAGAGAGGGCAACAGCTAACTACAACAACACTAGCTATAAATTTTTGTTTTTATTTATAGCACAGACTCCTTAGAAAGCAATTACCGAAAAGGATATGTAATTTCCTATTAAATTTATGCAGCTTGTATGTGCAAAGAGCATATGCTATATGAGATGCTAAATGCGTTAATTCAGAGGTGAGTTGGAAACGTTTGCTACTTTTAATCGAATATAAAAAAAAAAAAGTGGAAAGATGGCAAACAGGTTGAACGCCAATTTACTTATATTTTATTTTACAGGCAGGTGTATTAATGGGCAGCTCGGGACAGTTTTATTTTTCGATCTCCGTTGAGCCTTAAAAAACGTTTGGCGTAAATTCTGAACCGACATATCTTGGTGGTTGCCTTTGCATTACATTTAGAGCTTGTGTGTTAATATTCTCAAATCCCTTTAGTGTGGACGTGATTGCATTGATTTCGCAAATCTTTATAGTTTTTATTACAATCTGGCGTTTACATTACACTCAAATCTTCAAGTGTTTAATTTCGACCTAAGTAACGTTTTTTTATTACAACTCTGCAACAACTCTTTCTTTGTTGTACCTACTGTACTGATTTTGTTATTCAAAAAACACGACTTAATTTATGAAAAATAGAAGAGCAAAGCCTGCTCTGAAATTTTATATATTTCGTTGAGATTTTTGGTTGTTTGCTTTTTCCTCTTAATATACGGCGTAATTTAAATATATGTATATATATATATATATATATATATATAATATATATAAGTGAGCCGATAGCCTGTGTTGTTAGTGCTCAATGTCTTTTTTTTAGTCTAAGAATTCAATTTATTAGTCTAAAATTAAAATAATAATAATAATAATAATTTGAATATTTTTTTGCTTTATTGCTTTTTTAGTTTATTTATTTTATTTATTTACAGATGAAATTCAGGTAAAATAAATTAATAGCCGAATTCAATTGCTATATCGGAAAAGAAACCCAATAATATATTTAAGCAAGCGTTTAAAAATGCATTAATTATAATTTGGCAAGATCTTCTTCTTGTTGAAATAAAACTATCCCCGCCTACAAAAATATTCTCTTTCTTTCACACGGGTTAGTTTATTTTTTTTTTTTTCGTCATTTTATTTTTCAATCTTTTTCTTTTTTGCTTTGAACAGTTTCCATTTATATTCACATTGTAATACATTTTTGATGAAAAGTAAATCTACGTCCTAGTGCTCGGGTAGACGTTCCGTACAAGGAAATTTGCGTTTTTGGAATTGTTAACTTGACAGTGTGCGGAGGAAGATGCCGAGCGAGGAAAGCAGAGACGAGAATGCGTAGTCGAATGGGCGCCATTTGGTCGTGGATGTGTAGGCCAAAAACCTGGCAAAATGTGTTTTGATTCCATTTTTTGTTAACCCTTTTCAATTAAAGTTAGATGGTAATTAACAAACCCCTTTATTTCATTTATATGTTCCCCTCCGCCAGTAAACGCTAAAAAAGTTTCTACTTAGTCTACACTTCACTCTGTGGCTGTTCCTCTTCTTTATATCCTTTACATTCTTAAATAAGCGTAAGTTGATCTGAATGCTATATATATATATATATATATGCATATATATTAGTTGGTTAAGGCAGAATGTGCATGTCTTCCTCCCTAGAAAGAGAACAAGTTATAAACAAAAATCAAAGCGAACCAGCCGAACCAGTTACGACAGGAATAGGTGGAACGGTAGATGTAAGCTATCGCAATGTCTTGTAGGATACGCCAATTTCGAACTCAAAGGACAAAGTAACTGTCAAAAAGCTCAAGAATATTCCCAAAAGGCTTGAAGATAACCTAAAAAATATTGATTATCAATATTGGGCTCCTTTTACTTTCTTCATTACTTTATTCTGAACATATATCAGTTCACAGCAATATTTCGAATAAAAACAAAGACAAAACGGAAGGGAATTTTACAGATGGTCTCCTCTTCTGTCTGTCTAATGGCTGGCATTGCTAATTAATTTGAATTCTAATTGAAAGTCAGGCATTCTGTACCTTCGTAAAAGCAATTTTTCCGAATTTTTGTTTTCTCCAAACAAATGGGTTCTTATCGTACTTTAAGTATTCATAACTATGACTTAAGATTTATGTTGTGAATTAAATTGAGTAAATACCTTACAATCGCTTTAAAGCCAATATAACTTTTCGTCCTTTTCTCTGACAGATGGGTTATAATCTATTCATGTAGATGAGTAGAAAGCGACCATGAGAAAATAATAAAAAATTAAATAGAAAATAACACATCCACCAAACGTATGAATATTTAAAAGAGGAACACATATACAGCTAAACAAATTGACACGCATTCGTATATGCGTACGTATGTTCTTTTCGGAAGCATTTAAAGCATGTTATTAAAGGCAAGAGAGATGCATTGTTCTGGTTTTTTTCTCCCTTTTTTATTTAAGTATACTTGTATTATAATTACTTTAATACCCATTCTGAAGGCTAATGACAGTGGCAATGTATACTTACAACACATATAATGAACATAAACAGAGAGACTCACAATATAATTATTATTTTCTTAAATGCCTAATGTTAGTCTGAACGATTTCAACAACAGATAGTTATTGTTATTGCTATAATTTGTCTTTCTTTTACTCTCTTACCTTTGTTCTTTCGTAAATAATTTAATGAATAGCTTTGGCCTTATTAAAGCGAATCTTTAAGGTACGGTACTTACTCTGATTATAAGACTAAAGATTGCATTGGTTATACCGAAAATCATTTCATAAGGACTGTGTAAATGTTGTGTAGACCTGAATCTTGAGTTTCGGAATTCAAATGACTTTGTCGATGGACTCCTTGATGTTCAATTTTATAATCTACGGTTAGTTTTCTTCACTCATTCAGATATTAAACTATGGCATACTTTGTGAAATATTCACAGTGTGTCTCTGTGTGTGATGAACTAAATAAAAAACTTGATACACATTTTTTTCGCTTTAGAGGATAGGAAAAGTAACGGTAGCAAAGGTGTTATAGATAATGTATATAAAAGAAAAAGTACATACAATCAATATATTTCTTCATATCGTCTTGGCCTAGAAAAATTTAATATTAACATTTTAGTTGTGTTTTTATAGAGATAAAACATTTAAACGTCCATTAAGTGACAAATTAGTTTTCGTCTTATCGTTACGTTTACCTTCATTCTTATAGAGATAATAAATAGTTTATTTAACGTGCAGAACGCATAACATTGTCTGTAGGTGTAGTCTTCGATTCGTTATTTAATAGTTTTCTTTATATCATAATTAAAAGATTATTAGCTTTCTAATGTCTTGCGTTAAACTGTAATAGGTTTAATTAACCAAGTAATAGATTTATTTTCTCAAAGGAAATATTTTTGTTTTCTTACAAAAAAAGTATTTGTTTATTATTGTAAAAGAATACGCCCCTTATAAGATGATTATAGCATAAGTAAAATGACTATAATGGTCTAGAATAAACGATTTTTATCTTGAAGTTATACATAGCTTTTATTTGACTCTTACACGACTGCGTTATATTAAAGGCTAATATAAATTAAAAACGGAAAAGTGTTAGTGTTAAACAATACATAAGTTATAAACAACATATTAGGTGAGCTAACGGTTGAGTTTCTTATAAAATCTTTCAACTTGCATACGGTACAAAATACTTTAGTAAACGCCAGGCATAACTTTAACAGACTATATTCATTAATTTTCTTCAATCACATTTTAATAATTTATTAACGATGCGAATTATTTTCTGGCGATTGTAAAATTTGAATCTTTAACATAAAACACGTGGTAATAGTATTTTGTGCAAAGTACTGCCCCTTGCTAGTCAACATTCCTCTCTTCTTTTAGGCAGAATTTAAAAGGACAGCAACACGTTTTTTAAAGTTTCTCAGATAATAAACTCTCGATTGAAATCAGCGTTAATTAAAACGACTGGTATCCCTTGAATATAGCGGGGACTGTAGCACGTTTTAGTTGAGTACAGTTAATGTTCCTTAATGTTTTCTGTTTTCTTCTGCATCGGAATCGAGCTTGTCGCATATCACATCTATCTGTCGGCTCAGTTACATTAATCGCTGCTGGCAGAGTTTTCTGGTAATAATTTTGGTTAGTTGCGGCGACTAGTAATATATGTAATGTATGCTGCATTCAGTCGACTACTCCATAGAGTATCATGGATATTCAAGTTTATCTTTGCTTGGTAACGTTTCGTAACGTTTGCGTTACGTTTATTTGCCCTTTGGACGTTGTCATGTTTTCGCTGTTCAGCAGCATTTACCAACTGAACTGAACAGTAAATGCCAAACTCCCCAGAAATGAAATTTTTCGTTACAAACAACGAACTACTTCAAGGTCTAAGAAAACCATATCCAGTACGTTAACTCGTATTTTTCTGTATGAAGTTTAAATGTCGTACTCTCAGAGGGAGGGAGATAGTTTGTATATTTATTTATTTAGCATCCTATAGTGCTTCATTCCTCTTAGAGAGCCGTAAGAACTTACCCAACGCCCCAATAAACTCATTACGATGCCTTTGAAAAAGCAACCAAAATGGGCGCCCGCACAATCGGGGTTGATATCCTTCGGCATAACCTGAGCTACGCAACACATTGCTTGACTACACATTTTTTGTGAACGATATTGTAAAAATCGAATATAATTGAGTTTATATTCCGTCAGACAGTAAGTTTCGCAATCAATGTGTGAAATATCCATCTGTAAGCTATTCATGTGAGATTTGTAAATGATTTCGGAAAAAAAAAAAATAGGTTCGCTCTACACATACCGTTTAAAGTAAGATAGTTCATGAAAAATGTTCCTTTTTACAAATGTAGTTTATTTCATAGGACTTCGAAGTGATTGTTTTATAGTTCACCGAAAGAAGTTTGACGACAATATCTCAAAAAACCAAACCATATTTTTATTACATCCCGAAAATTAGGCAATAAATGAACAAGATGTTAGTTTATGATAATAATTGCGGAGCGCTCCCTGTACATTTAGATAAACTTTTACGTCATATAGACTTACTTTTACCTATGGAGAAGCCGGTTTGCATTATGAGTTTCAGAGTGCAACAAAATTGCATATAACTGTACGAATATATATAAGAGATATGTAAATGAACTCGTTCCACTGAAATTGGTTGCCTCATAAAAGGCTTGTTAAATTTGCACGAAACTTCAGATGTAGGTAACTTCCATGTTGATGTTTGAACGATTTAAATGTCGGTTGCTTACAAGCTGCCGCTTAGGCTATATCAAAGCTTAAAGAGACGTACGTGATTCACGGCACTGCACTTTTCTTTGTTTTTAATAGAAGATGCAGCAGCTAAAGCTACGGATATTACCTGCTTAGGAAAGTTGGCTTGGAATGAAAATGCAGTAACTACGAAACGTTTAGGAAGTGCTTTTCGAGATTTCGGGTAAAAAATTTTAGCCGTGAAACAAAATTCGCATACGTTTGTCCGTCTCCCGTTAAAACAACCAAGGAAATAATTTTTAGTGTACTACGCATATTCTTCAGAAATGGCTGCTTCCAATTACCAATTATGCAGATCGATGCATCGACTCATATTTGGCAGGTCAGCAGCTGCAGGAGTTGGAAATATACGAAAATGGGTCGATGACTAGTTCGCCTCTAATTCCATAAGTTTCTGCAGCTAGGACATCCACAAGCTACGTGATAAATGGCGAAGCATCATAGACAATGGTGGCCCATATTTCGATTATGTAGCTTTGGAACAGGCTTTGTTTATCAGAAAACAATGTAAACATTTCATTTAAAGAAACAAATAACTTTTTAAGTTTCGTCGGTTACCTAAAATTTGATTTTCGAATTTCGTTTTTTTTTTTGTTATATTGGCGTAACGTCTCAATGCAAGCGGCCAGAGGAGCCAAGAGCTTAAAGAGCTTAAAGTTATCCACTGTTTGTGCGAAGCCATTCGGAAATAACGTCCGGAATTGTGAAACAACTAGTCATGAATATTGCACCACGATAATATGTCCGCGCGCATGTCATTGCTTGTTCGTAGCCTTTTGGCCAAAAACAACACCGTAAACATGCTTAAGTCTTAATCCTGTGGCTTTTTCCTGATCCCAAAACTGAAAAGACCCATAAGAGAACGGAATATCGCCACGATTAAGGATATAAAGATCACACACATATATCATATGCTTGTCTGAATGTTTATATTTTCGACATTTTTTAAGCTAAGGCTATAAATAGTTATTTGATTTTGGGTTTCGTATAACTCAGGAAGCATGCTAAAATTTCTATATGACAAACTTTGTCTTTCTTAACATATTTTCTTTCCGTAACAACAAAACAGATTATTTTCATATATAATATACTATATGCGAAAACTCTTTTTCGGCATGTCTAGCCTATGGACTTCTTGAATGTACCCGCCGAACTTAATATCCATAAAATATTTAATTATATTAAAGATATTAGACGATCCTTCTAGTTTACCTTCCAGGAAAAAGAAGAACCGGCAGGCATGGCTGTTAGTGACCTTCCCATTTTTCTTTGGCTTAAGTATATTATAACAGATTCTAAATGCTTGCCTCTGCACTATGAGCTTTATGCTGTAGCATACAGGGTAGAAATTCTTGAACAACTTACTTTAGCATAAAGACAAACGTCAACAATTTTTCACCACAGCTATAAAATCTAGCGAATAGGAAAACTCATTTGTTAACAGTTGTTCAATATCAATAATTAAAGTAAACAAAAAAATGATGAAATAAGTTTTATAAGCGAAATTTCTGAAAAAAAAAAGTGATTAAATATTCTTTAAACGTTAATACATTACACATTTTATTGCAGTAAGATTGTGCGATTAGATTTATTATAAACAAAGAGTAAAGTATTCGAAGAGAAAAATGAATGGAGAAAATTGTAACCAACGAGTTTTGTTCTCTCAAAAAATCACTCAAAATTCACAAAAATAAATAACAGATAACGAACGGATGACTCACGCATAAAATCATTTATATGCAGAAGATAGTCATTCATACGAACTACAAAAACTCATACCTTTAAGAGAAATGAGTTTATTATTGGTCAACATTCTTCCAGACTACGACTAAGTGAATAAATAATTTCAAGTAAATTTAACATTTCGGTCGATATCTATCGAAAACTTTGAAGAAAAAAAAAAAAAAAGCAGAAGAAGAAAAATGTCTGATTTAAATTTACATTTCGCTCGCAATTGCGCTGAATTTTGTGTGGAATTCTTTCAAAAGTTGGCCGCTGGTGGTATTAAAGAAAATATCATTTTTTCACCGTTTTCGGTACAAAGTTGTGTGGCGCTAGCTTTTGCCGGCGCTCAAGGAGATACCGCTAATGAAATTGCGACTGTTTTAAAATTTACTTCCAATTCGGTATCAGAAGTGGCCAAAACATTTGAGTATGTATTGGAGAATTATAAAAACAGTGAACTATTGAAAATCGCGAATAAAATATGTGTGCAGCAGGGTAAAGCTATCAAACCTGAATACGCTAACCTCGTTAAGACTCATTTTCAGGCGGAAACAGAAGAATTGGATTTCAATGAAAATGAGACAGCTGCCGCTAGTATTAATGATTGGGTGGAACAAAAAACAGCCGGCAAAATTACAGAACTAGTATCCGCTGATTGTTTTGACTCGATGACACGCATCGTATTATTAAACGCTTTACATTTCAAAGGGTATTGGGCGAAAAAATTCGATAAAAGTCAAACAATTAAAGATGATTTCTGGATATCTTCAGAGGAATCGGTTCAATTAGAGTATATGACGCAAAAGTCTAAATTTGGTTACGGATACTTTGATAATTTGAATTGCACCGCTTTGGAAATGCCGTATGAAAATTCCGATTTAAGTATGTTTGTGTTATTGCCTGGTGAACGTGATGGCTTAAAAAATTTAGCGGAACAATTAAAAGAAGTGAATTTGGTTGATTTGGCTGCGAAAATGCACCAAGAAGAAGTCGCAGTGAAGTTTCCGAAATTCACAGTCAGTTATCAGACGGAATTGTCTGATATACTTAAGCGGATGGGTACCAAACGAATGTTTACCGATACAGCAGAATTCGGTAATATGTTAGAGAGTCCCGAAGATTTGCATGTTTCTAAAGTATTGCATAAAGCGTGCATTGAAGTCAATGAGGAAGGTACGGAAGCGGCAGCTGCTACCGGTATAATAATGATGACGAGAATGATGTTGTTGCCCACGCAATTTATAGCCGATCATCCGTTTTTGTATATGATTTGGAATAAGAGAAACATTCTATTTGCTGGAGCCTTTGTTAACGCACCAGATTCTTAAAAGCGCAAGGATGGAGTTCGGAGTTGTTTGGCTTAAGCACTTAAAGTATTAAATTTACAATATTTTTTATTGCAAAAGTATTACATACATTCATACAAATACTAATTAAATAGATTTAGATAACTTTCACAATAAACCGCGTACATAAGCGAATTTCTATAGATTTATTCACGAAACGCGTTAAGATTTTCGAACAAATTTCTTGGCGAATTTAAGAATTGATTTCACCATTGACTATATGGATAAATTTATTTAAGAGAAAATGCTTATTATCTGCTTCTTATATACCGAATTCCCTAAACCAGTTACTTTCAAGCTAGAAAGTGTGCTACTGTCGCTTTTCACAGAATGTCAGTGAAAGATGTGTCGTTGGCTAATGACCTTAGAATGGAAAAGTTTTGCTTTCTCTAGGGGGAAACTTATAGATCACTACTTTAGTTACTGCTACTTTTACTACCGCTAGAGAGGGAGGAGTGTGCGAATTTTCTTCCCTCTGAATACCTCCTTCGACTAACCTACCCTGAGCTGATTATTATTATTATTTATTTTTTATTATTAAAAAGGAATTTTTTAGTAGACAATTTCTGTAAATCATTTCTGTGTAAATGCAATAATTTTTTGAGACAATATTGCACGCAATGCAACAGAAACTGACTGAAAAAACTGACTTCTGACGCGGCTTCAATAAATATGTTGATCAAAAATATGTTTATTTTATTGAGCTCCATGTGTAGTACAGCAAAAAGCAAGAGTTAAGAAATTCGCCATAAGTAAATATAAACTCTTCGTTATAGTAGTGTGATTAGTAATCATATTTGGCTGCCGTTCAATTCATACCGGTTCGTAAATGACGAAATATATACATTGCACGATAGCGTATAGACAATAAGAGACCGGCTATGCCATCACATAACAATACTTATCTTGTTCTTTATATATTTTTACTAGTATGTCGTTGAGAGCTTATTTAAGCGAGACAGAGAAAGTTTTTTGTTGTGAATCAAACTCTTTCTCTTGCTCCATACGCCATACGCCAAAGAGAGAACAACAAGTAAATTAAAATCTTTCGAAACAACTTTTTTGTGAAAAAGATAAACAAGCATTTATAAAGAAAAGTTTAGTGTTACTGTTGAAAAGTGCAAACATCAGAAAATCTTTTTCCACTTACTGCCAAAAAGAGTCTTTTACACGCGTCTCTGGAAGTATTTTAAACTTGCCAGATGTTTGTGATGCATTCAAATATGCTTGAGAGAATAAATAATGTATATATAAATTTAAATATGTGTGTTGGTCCGTCTTATATCATCATCATTCTAATTATAAAATTTAGTCTGAAAAAAAAAAGTGAACTATGCTCAAAGTTCTCTCTATCTTTCATGTCAGCTTAATAAGACCAAGATTTATTCCTGCATTAACGATGAAGACACCTATAGATAAGATGAAGTAAGCAAATATTGTTTTTAGTCGAAACCTAAAATATAGCTTGCTGTGTATAGTCGATAAATTATATAAAAATTTAATTTACTATAGATATTCGGAGCACCAATCACTTACGACTTATGATTGTTTTAACGTTATTTGGTCTTCGATGCGGATTTCTAAATGTCTTCTGAGTGTGGGGTACTAAAAGGTATCAAAAATATTTTCAAGTAACAATCGTTTAAACTTAAAGTGATAGGTGCTCGAGATTCGGTTTAAAATGACTAGAGTTTCCCCCAAGTTGTAGTCACGCTTTTGGAAAAGTTTCAAGTTTCCCATTTAAAAATGTTGTGTAAGCAGCTATGATTAAGGCTAAACATTTTAACTGTAATTAGTTTATTTCGTGTTTGGAAAATAACAACAATGAAAAGGAAAATACTAAACTACTGGTTGTTTGTTTGCTCTCTGTTAATTGTTGCAAGATTTTCGTAGAAAAGAAGAAAAGTATTTTTTGCCAAAAATATATTTTGCAATAATTGAAAACAGATAGATGAAATCAAAATCAGATATCTTTAGTGAGAACATAGAATTAAAAGAGTTTTTTTTTAAATCAGAAAGAAAGTCGTTTTTTTCTCTTTTTCTTTTTTTTTTTTTTTAAATTACCATATGTTATGTTAATCAACAACCAGTTGAAATACACCGCTCACTTACCGCATATCAAGCCAGAGGTACATCAATGAAACCAAAAATAGTATTCTATTGAAGCGTCAATCATCAGTCAGTTTGTGGTCCGCTGACCAGGCAAAAAAACAAAAAAATACCTAACATACTTGCTACGAACCAACACATGAAAGCATACGTTTGGTTTGAATAGTATAACAATTTCTCGTATTGATTGCATGCGTTAAACGGGCGCACATTCCTTCACGTACCAGCTTACGTACGTATGCACATTAGCCATATATCAGGTTTAACAGACAAATCACACACAGAAGAACACCGAAATATATGCAGAACAATAAAAACAAACCATGGAAATGAAAGCGTCTACCGTACACACATATGGTTAAGAACAACATTGCCGTACATCGTGATTTTGTTGAATGCGATTCTTTTTTTGTGCTGTTTTGCTTGTTGCTGTTTGTTTGCTTGTGATTGCATTTCTATTGCTATTTTAGCTTTTGTTCGAAAGGTATTCTATGGATTTGGCTTACTAAAGAGTATATTTGGGTTCGTATTATGCGGTCAGTTTGTGGAATTATTTAGGCTGTGTTTTCACTAAATTTTGCGTAAAATTAAATGACCACTGTTGATAAGTAAAGTTTAACCAGTTATTTAGTTAATTATCGCAAAACCACCTTTTTGTTGTTAAACTATTTAACAATGCTTTCCCAAGCGGTGCAAACGTGATTTGAATTAAGTTATTTAAGTCTGGTCTATTAGTAACAGAGAATGCACACGCAAACAATGAGAAAGTTATATCCGCTTTGGGACGAATTTTATATACCCATCATTTCGAGCGTGCATATAAAAAGCTTGAACTGTGCACATTATCTATCGTTTGATCATTATCGAACGTTTAAACGTTCATCTTACTTACCTATCTATCTCAAGTTTTGAAAATATTGCTTTATAATGACAAAAGAGCTGTTGTCGAACTACTTCTGCAAGCATTACGCAACCTTTTCAATTTCAAAATCAGCTAACGTAACCTAATAGGCATTTAAATTGTAAGAACAGGCTGCGAATAAGGCTATGGACGAACGCGACGATTGCAAGCAAGATAACATTACTTTAGCTTCAGTCGGTGTAGTATAGGATTTATAGGATATTTGGCGCTTAGTATTCCATTAAGAGAGCGACTTCACAGCCATGGTTTGGTGGCAGGAAGAAACCAAGAAGAAAGAAAGTCTTGATTTCATTAAAATTTTTTTGCCTAAAGATTCCAAAAATAGCGCAGCGATAAGTAAACTAAAAGTTATCTAAGAGAAGTGTCAAAACATTATTAATTAAAATTGCACATATTTGGTTTAATATATCTCATTTAAAATGCAAGAAAGAGATATAAGAACTTTTTACAGGTAGCAGTAGATAAAAGATATTCGAGTTATTTAAAAAAAACGCCGCATCACCTTTGGAAATGTTTATAAAAGTTGTGAAAACTTTTCATTGCCTATATTCAGGCGGTCGATGAAAATTAAATTGTAGTCTGTATATAATAATAAGGTGCTTATTGAAATTTCTGCTCTTCGCGTGCCACTACACAGGCAGACCTTTGTATTGTTAGACTAAGTCACTAATTGATGGCTTAGTAATGATTAACATAATATGATAAAAGTAATCAAGAAAAACATGATTTTTAAATTATATTTATACGCATTTACTAAACAATCACGTCATATATTTATTTATTACAGATTAAAATTATATTTTCAAGATAATTTATGTTACTTTGGATTGTAACAATAAGTTGTGATGTAAGAAAGAGTTAAGTACTCTTAAAATTCGTAGCATTTAATAGGTAGCGGGAGGGAAGAGCCTAGGCGATCTACAGATCAATTAAGCTGATTTTTTTTTTGACTTAACTTGATAAAAGAGAGATTTTAAAATGCTTGTTAACTTCTTGTGAGTGGCTTGATTTTAAAGAACCGAAGCATTTTTGTGCGCGCTTTTTTCGCTTGTCATGGCCATATATGTTATTGAACATTCAGTGCGTATTGTTGCTCATTACGAGAAATAATCGCAATAAACTTCCTGTAGTGCATGTAAAGCCTTGAATGTGAAAGGAATCAACTGAAATCGTGTAGAAATTTTTTCTTGTTTAAAATAAATTTCCGGAATTACCAATATTTTATTTTAATAACAATTTTTTTTTTTTTGCTTATTCTTCCGTTTCAGTATGTTATAGTATCCGTTGAGATAGAAATTTACACGTTTATCCGAAAAGAGAAATACAAGTGAAATAAATGTTTAAATGTACTTTTGCTTAATGAGGCAACAAAAACAATTTAAGATTTATTATTTCTCTGATATTTACGCAGGAACATGTATGAACAAATAGTCGAGCATACGCAAGTGTACGCAACAAATGTTATATGCTGCCAAAGTCCACAGCCGCACATGCACAGGCATATGTATAGGCATTGCTTGTGCATTCAACAGTTTATTATTAAATGATTTTAAATTATTTCCTATACATTGTATATTAAAAAGAAGTAAAATTAAATTAAATATAAATTTTGGAAATTATTATTAAAAAAATAAACTTTTTTTTTTTTTTTTGCTATAATCTATTAAATGGCATTAACATAACGTCAAATCGGGAAAGAATGTCGGTTTAGTAATTCAAGCTTCGAAAATATGTTATTGATTGGGTTAGGCTAGGTTCGATGGTCTTTCCCCAAGCCACATTATTTCTTAGGATAATTGAAGATTTATTGTGATAAGACTTTAGCAGTTACATAAGTTTATATAGAGCTGTAAGTTATGGTATACCAAGATGACCTTTAAGAACAAGGCCGATGATGAGTAAAGGGATGTGGAAGGAAGCTTGGGGGGGGGGAGGGGGGGGCAAGGTTATCCAAATACTTTACACAATAGACGGAAAGAAAAGTTTTCTTGTAAATACCATGCGTCTGAGAAGTTGAAACGCTTACAACCATCAAACAAATCCGTTTCTTCAAACACATCGCGCTTCAAAATACTAACGGCCCTTAAAAAGTAAAATTATACTATTCTCACTGTAGTTGGTATTTCTTACCGTTCTATTGAAACTACTTCTCACTAACGTTTTCGTTACTTTTTATTACGAAAGAAATTTTTTTAATGTTTGTTAATTCCATACTACGTTTGTTTTTCTGTTATCGTATTGATAATAAGGCATTGGTTTCTTGTGTTTTATAATGACTTTTGCTTCAAAATATAAATTTATGCGTAGACTCATATTACGTTCTATCCTGTACATCTATATAAGATTATCTTGACGCTTGCGAGTGCATTATATAAATAAAGAAAGAGGAAAACTTGGAGAAGTTAACCAATCAATTACTGGCAGCGAACTTACTGATATCTTTAATATGTTTATTAGTATTCAAAGTCACTGGAAATTTTACTGCCTGTGGCGTTTTACTACGAAGCATGGCACGAGTCATGATTTAATGTGGATATTATTGTGCTTCTGTAAAAATCTAACAGTGGTATCGTCCTATTAAACTTGTTTTTCTGTGTAGCCTAAAGAAGAGTTTTTTTTTTTTTTTTATTTTACTTAAATTGAATACAATTCTCTTCTTTAATTTAATTCAAAAAAAAAAAAAAAAAAAAAAAAAATTAATAACACGACGTGTTACTATAGATTGATATAAAGTTTTGTTGACTAATGGATTGAAAATGATTTAGCTTGAGGTCACAATCACGTCATTTCTACTAATATGTGAAAACTTCACTCAGATAAGAAAAAACATAAGTAAAAACATTACAGTCAAGTATTAGATACCCTACACTGCTTCGCTCAGCACAGTTGTTCATTCGTTTTGGTAATAATCTACTAAAAGTTACTTATTATTTTCATGCAAAGGCACTTTTTTCACGAAAGTCCGTAGATTGGATATCCAAAAAATTGTCCAAATGCGGTAAGGTTGATTGCTACATCAATTTACTGTTTTGAACTAATTTTCACTATAATTTATTAAAAATTATATCTTTTTACTGTGCAAAGAATGGGTCTTCTTAGGAGCGAGTAGATGAGAGAGGGTTCAAATTATTGCCACAACCGAGCCAAATTTTTCATACCAATTTAGAATGTCCAAATACTACTACAGGTCGAGTTTTGTCGAGAAATTTCGAAAACTGCAATTATTTTCGATATAAAGACTTTTGAAAATTAGGGTTCGTAGGGGAATTGATCGAAAAAGTGATCAGCTTTCATTCTTGGGTCAAAGCTCAGATCATACACGGCTTGGCAGGGGTAATGCTTGTGGCTATTCTATGTGTTGCTGCTCAATGTGTCAACGTAGCGTTAGCTAAAGCTAGATACCAACAACTTTGACTAAACTTTACTTAAAGTATGTTACTTTTAGTTTATTTGTTTACTAAGGGATATCATGGTTAGCTAATCTATTTCTTTTATACTTAGCTCTGAGATAAAGCTGCAAGATATTTACGCATCTGCAACAGTTTCTTTACTTTAGATGACGTGTAGACGGTCGATTTATATCGAAATTATGAATAATCTTAACAAATATGTACACCCTAAGCCCAATATTTACCAAACACCATACGTTTGCTGTTCAACGGCACGCTTTCTCATTGAGATCAGATCGCAGCCGTTTTTTCATTACTTTAACGTTTAAGTGGCCTTTTCTGCTTTTCTTTTTTTTTTTTTTTTTTGGAAGCGGAAAGTGAGAGCTTGTTTGCCCTTATGCTACGGTGCGGAATATAAAAATTATTTAGAAAAATATTCCCATTATTCACGTAATGTTAACATAATCGTATACGTACCATGTGATGCTATACACATACGATGTATATGCAAATGAATTTACAATATTTCTATGCTTTGCCAGCAAATGCTGTATTGCTTTAAAAAGCTTGCAACGAAATAATCGAGTAGCAATGACAAGAATAATAAAGTAATAAAAAGAAACAAAAATACTTGGCTTAAACAGAATCTCTGAATCTCTACCTATACCATTTCCTAATAACCGTCCGTTAAGAAAAATGTCACAAACTTTTTAATAATGAACCGTTTTCTACTCTATACTACCTTTGGTAAAGTTATATTTAGTTCGTTCGGATATAAGTAGTGCTAAGCAGTATTTTGATCGTAGTTATTGTGACTGCTCAATCGCTTAAGGCCTTCTTAAGTACTTTACTTCCTCCAAATAATCAAGCTTGGTCAACTTTTGCGAAACATTCGCAACACATAAAGTACGTTACAGTAATCACGTGCGGAAATCTCACTAAATACGTAATGTGTACAAAGAGCATGGACCCAATTAATGCGAAGTAATCACTCACACTTACTGGAAATTCCTAATCCCAAATGAAAAGTTTCAATTCCCAATACCAAGCCTGAAAGTGGTCCAGCGATTTATCCGGATCACTGGGTTTATACTTTCATTGCGCAGCTCAGAGCATCCTAGGGCGTTACAGAGCTGTTATTCCTCAATTTCATTGTTTTGTCCGGTAAAAGGACAAACTAAGAGGTACGGATCCGCTTTAATAAACAGATTCCATAAAAGCTTCAACTTCTTAACCCTTAAAGCATCTATTTATTATAAGAATTAAGAACGGCCATGCTCCACAATCTGCAGATTCGAGAAAAAGCTATTAACCTGTGTTACACACTTATGTTCGGACCTAGTAAGCAGCCTGCAGCCATCACCTCTTTGTCTCCTTTTCTCACTTCTTTCTAACCTTCACTGCATTATACGAATGGGATAGATCTACTGAGTGAACAGAGAAGAAGGAGGACTTAGGCTAGAATCACGTCATGGATTGCGAATTTATTAAGTATTATTTCCTAAATCGATTGAAGAATGTTGGTTCTTCCATCTGTAAGATATCTGCTCAAGTATTTTTGTATTCAACCTGCAAATTGTAAGTTTTCAAAATGGTTCGATGCATGCTTTGGTGCATTTAGAAGAACGCTAATGAAAGTGAATTGGATCGGACCGGTTTTGCTATTACTCCCTGCATAAAGTTTTTTCTTGAAGTTTTTTCTTCATCTCTATACGAAAAAACGGTCCCCTTTTGAACATATCCGAGCAAAATGCTATGAAAAATATTATGTTGGTGTTGCGAATTAAAAATGCATGGCAACCCAGTCGTGACTATTAACAGACTATTAATAAAAGTCTGACTGCTTTTGTGTATATCTCTCTATTTATATTTATTATTTTGAATTTTTTACACTATAACTTGAATAGATAATAAAATACTTTTCTCATCAACTTTAACTTTAACGTCTTCTCTCAATTGTCTTTATTTTTTTTTTTTTTTTTTATTGTCTTTTGTCAATTGCTGCTGCTGCTGCAACAGTTGGTATATTAAATAAATGTAAACAATTTGGATGGAGTCGATGAAATGGATGGAATTGAGTATAGATTATTTAACACCTGGCCATGTCCGATCGTAAAATGGCAACTTGTTCAAAAATTATATTCTTCAACAAAATGTTGGCTCTCTTAGGTCGACAGCTTTATATTGCCTTTGTGACCGGTCACTAGTCGTAAGAAACACGACGCATATATGTTTTCTTGTCATAGTTTTTTGTAATTTTATATAAAAGTCATTACTCCGGAGCTGGTTTAATCAAGAAAAAAAAAAAAAAAGAAAAGGGAGATAAAAAGCGCCATGTGAATGGTGACGTTTTTGTAAGAGTATACTTTAAGATAAACTTAAGTATTCCGAACTTCTATTGTCAGATTGTACGAGTAAGGTAGCACTGCTAGATATTATGTATATCGTTTCTCGTAATATACGGGCAAAGTGTAGAAGAAATAGCGAAAAACAAAGCCTAAAATAAGCTTGAAAAGTTTTCAGATAACCGAAAGGAAGAGTTAAATATAGATAATAAGTGTAGATCAGTCATCTTAACGACGATGAACGATATGAATCAACTTCGAAGCGATGAAAGTAAACAATTGGATACGATTGTCAGTCACATCAATTTTTTGAGCGTATTTTTATGTGTAACAAACATTTTAATAAACTTAATTTACCTACGGCTGTGTATATAAAAAACCAATATTAAGAAATGAACAAATGTTGTTTAGAAAACAATTTTGTTTTTATTTTCAATTCAATAATGCATGATTGATTTTGATCTCTTTAGTTAGTTTGGATACAAGAACAGCACACATACATACATGTATTTATCTGCAACAGTAGATGAACTAACAATCAATAGGATGTATAAGACAATGTAAAATGAAATTATTGAAAAAAAATTGTTTGCAATGACATTTTAAGACTCTGTGCTCATATTCAAAGACATGCGTACATATATGCAGATACAAACAAGTAAACAATAAACGCTCAAGCCAGAAATAAACTTAAAATTCATTTAGTTCGTATGCTATGAAAACCAATAATATGCTTTGACCTTATGCAGGCGTATATGTATATCAAGCAAATATTCATGCCTACGTACAAGAAAAACTATAGCAAGCTAATATAAAGATTGTATCAATTTATTGGACAAGCGCGTGTATGCACTCATATGTAGGCAAAGAAATACACGCATACGTATACGCACCCTTATGTATACATGTACATGTATGAAACACTTGTAGGCAAGGGCATTTACATTAGTGCATTAATAAAATTGTTGCAAAGAAAAAAAAATAATAATCAAAAGTCAGACAGAGAGACAGACAGAGAGTATATATATATATATATATATGCTCTAAAAAAGGAAACCACAATAACATGATGAGGTCAAAATCACTAAACTAAAACTCAAGTAACAAAGTTTCTTTAATAAGCTACGTTAGGGTTAAACATTGGTCAAAGACTTTCCTTTAGTTTTGTTGTTTACCGTATATGTGTCTAGATATATATAGGTATGTAATTATATATTATATATATATATATATATAGATATATACATATATGGGTTTGTATACATGTGCGTTTGTTTGTTTGCCTTTGCTTTTGTGTGTTTACATTTGAAAATGGCTTTAAATTTTTGCCCAAAAAGGTATTGAAGCATAAGTGTAGCTTATTGTCTCTTGTTAACATTGTTTTTCTAGTTGAGGTTACTTTGTTGCATCAAAATCTTTGTATGCCAGCTTGTGGGTGCGTGTATAAGTGCACAAATGTGCATGAGTATATGAAGAGAGCATGCTTAGGTTAAGTTAGGTGTATGAATAAATCTTTGCAACATCTATACATCTATATATATTGCATATATATATATATATATATATATATATATATATATTGCATTATTGTGTATTGTTGGTTCGTCCGTTTGTTTGTTATTGTTGACGCATTTAAGCCTTGTGATTTCTAGTCTTTGATTGCACACAAAGAAAGTAAAATGGAGACTCAAGTCTAACTGCGTTCTTAAAAAAAAGCATTTTACGGCAACTTGTAGACACAATTAAAAAAAAAGAAGGAAAAAAAAATCGAGTCTTTAATTAAATTTTCTGTTTTCAGAAAGGAAGAAAATCTCTAAAAACAAGAAAAATATAAATTTCTTTAGGTAATTCAAATTGAAAACTTGTTATACATGAGAATTTTATATTTTCAGAAAAAATTCTCTGGAAAAATGATATGTTTTCATATTTAAGTTCTTAGGGAGAAATAAATACATATGTTATGTTTTTCCCATTCACTCAACTCGTACTTTTATGCAATTAATGTTTCATCAACAATGTATACAGTGGTATACTCATTTCTTCAAAACGTTTGCAAAACATCTAAAAAAAAAAAAAAAATGCAAATTTCCATAAAGTGTGTACATTCTCGACAACTATCAAATTCGAAATACATTAAAGAGTGTTCGTCCGTCCGTATGTCCATTTGTCTGTTTGCCAATCCGTATAATGTCGGTGGCAAGCAATTTTCCCTTTGTAAAAATGAAGATATCTACTTGAAATTTGGCAAAAATATTGTAAATTGTTGTCGGCAAGCTGGCGTTACAAATGCTTCAAACGGGTGAAGGAAGACGTCTACATTGCGGTATAAATTTCTTTTTGGATTTTTTGTTCGTCAATCGTAGCTTACAACGAACACAGAATATCCTGCAAAAAAAGGAAAAAGTTAACTACGCCCATTCAATGCTATAGAACATGACTATGTCCGGTTTTTCGTTTCCTTTTTGCTGAAGGATGAGAGGTAAGTTCATTTTGCTGAAACGTTTGCAATGCACGGCAGGGAAGTTTCAGAGATCTCATAAAATATATAAACTTTTCATCGTATAGACGGACAAGCGGATATGCTTAAATCGATTCAGAGTTTGATGCCGACCAAGAGTTTACGTCTGGGCGTTGCAAGCGTTTTGCCAAAATGGAGATACGCCAACTCTTCCATGATGGGTATGAAAGTCAACCGCGCCCATTCATTTTTATAGAGTATGAAAATTTAATTCTTTTTTTTCTTTTTTTTTGTTTTTTTTACGATGGCGGTCATGGGTGAATGAATGTAAGGTAAGGAATGAATGTAATTTTCTTATTTGTTTCTATTTCTTAGGGCAAAGGTGGAGAGTGTAAAAAATTCGGCTAAATAATTTTCTTATATGTTACTATGTTCCAAATATTTTATTGCTTAACATTTGCAATTTTGTTTATTGATTGGAAATTAATCTTATAATTGTAGTTAAAAAGCTCTTATGTGATATAAAATAAATAACAGTTCAGTTAATAAACTACATTCCTAAACGCGCATTAAATAATAAAAAATTAATAAATAAAATATGTATTTGTAAGCGTATTGTGCTGAAAAAATTTTAGAGGGATGCGATATCTGTGGAGGTAAATTTGCTTACATAACTGTTGATAGTGTTAAGTCCTTTAGAACCTAATCAAGGGAGTGGCAAACTCGTGTACGAACTTAAAAGCTTCAGTAAACTCTCTCTCTCCCTCTCTCTCTCTCTCTCTCTCTCTCTCTTTCTCAAATTGTTCGAGCATTATCCGGCATTCTTCGAAAGAAGCAGAGGTTGCGTAGGTATAAAGTAGGTGTATCGATGGAACCCATAACGGCTTCTAACACGTTTGTAACATTTTTTGAGTAAATTTGTTTTAAAAACAACTTTGCATGATCAGAGTGCATGTATCGTATTCCCTCTTATGATATTTTCTCGAACATCGCCTCTGTTGGAGGTAGAAATTCTGGATCGCTTAGTATCTTCAAAGGATTCCAACTCACCTGGTTCTGTGCTCTAGTATTTTAATGCATGTTGACGAGCTGTCACCTTCATTTAAGGCAAGAACAGAATATCTGAAGTACCATTTGGACGCATTAGTGTGTGTGTCTTTTTGCTTACATTGGCCCGTAAACTTATAATATACATAGGCAGATAATATTTCAGATTTCGGTGTTTTTTTTTAATCTCAAAAAGCACTTCAAACTTTATATAAGTTTAGTTGTAAATAAACCCAGATGCGTTCTGGACTTCATCAAAAGGCGGCCTCGTGAATTTGATTGCGTTCATATCACAAATGCCATGTTTGTGCGGTATGTCAATTATTTTGCGGTGGTATTGTGCTGTTATACAAAGTATGTCCCTTACTAACATAAATATATACTATCCGTTTCTGAATTAGAATTAGAGTCATTGAATGATTGCAAAATTTGCCTAAGCTTTTTATGTGAATTCATGTTTTTCAAGAAACTTTAAACATTTATCTAAAAAGAGCTGTTTTTACTTTGATCCCAAATCGAATCACAATGAGGTAGAAATTTTCGAAATGCAGATGCTATAGTAGCAGTATGCTTAGCCAAGAAAATTTATTAGTAGTCAGAGAGGAAATAAAGGAATTTGGAAAAACGTAAAGTTAATATTTGGACAAGTATAATAATTAAAAAAATCCCATGATTACATGAAACTCTATGAAGAATAATTGATTTTAAAATATAAATGAAACTGAATGCTATGAAAATCAATGCTATAGCATCTTGGAGTTGGCTTTGTGGTCAAATTGGTTAATGTGGCGATCTCGCCGGCTGCTCTCCTTAGGAAAATTAATATTAATACACCGCATCGAATGTCGTGGCACTATTTCCCAATTAACTTCAACTATGAACTTTTTAAACCCTTTCACATTGGTCGTAAAAACACTAACAATGTATTCTCTCTCTCTCTCTTTCTCTGATACGGTTAGCCAAATCAAAATGTTAAAATTCCACTCATTAGACTTTTAGATCGTTCTATAATAAATAATATACAAATGAATAAATAAAGGACTGAGTATTAATAATTTATTAGGAAATTACCTTAAATGGAACATCGCCTTTTTCATATTACAATATTTAAGAATATGCTTAGTATATCATTTCTTAAATCCTATTACCAAATATTTGTTGTTGCTTTTGATATTATTTTCTGTTTCATACACAACTAACATTTCAATTCGATTATTTCTCTTGTTTTTTTTTTCTTTTTTTTTTTTTTTTAAAATAAGACTCTATAAATAGCTATTTAGAGTAGAAAAAAAAAAAAAAAACGAAAAAATAGCTTATGTAAACAAATTTCTACTACTAGTTGTTATTTACATGAACTATGTGGCTATGTTAGTGTTGTTTTTCATTTTTCGCTCTTTTCACATTTCACAATTTCCATTTCATGCAGTGAGTGCTTGTGGAGTACAACCGTCATTACTCACGTAATTTCTGTGATGTAAAATTCAATGTGAATTTCTGTTTTTTTTTTTTTTTGCCTTTTCTGCGTAGTCATACACTTCGTTTTGTACTCACTCGTTCGCTTGCTCTCTCTCTAGGGTAATTTTAGTGTAAAGCTAATGGTGGAGTGTTGTTTTTGTAAGCAAACACACAAGCATACAAGCACATACACACACATACATGCATACATAAAAAGGAAAAAATAAAGAAAAATTCTTTAGTTTTGATAGCATTACCTTGATTAGTTAGTCCGTCATTTGATGTTTTCTCGGTGTAATAGCTTATAAAGAGGATTAAAAACGAGATGAGGGTTTGAGTTAAGGGGATGAGGTTAAATATCGCGGTTCAGACATAGTTGAAGGTTTAATTTTATTAGCGGAGTTTATTTAGGAGATTTTTTTTATTTTTTTATTTATTTTATTTTAGTCCGCTCTTTATAAAAATGTTGTGTTTTTCTTTTGGGGGTCAATGTAAATGAGGAAAAATATATAAATAAATAAATATGATGATTGAAGGCATTAAACTTTATTCTATCCAACATTTGCAAAAAAAAAAAAAAAAGACTAAATAAAAAAAAACAAAAAAATAAAATACAAAACAAAAAAAAGAGAAATTTCAAAAATAACATAGAATAGTAAATCATTTTTTTCTGAATTATTTTGCAAAAAAATAAAAATAAAATAAAAAAAATAATAATAATAAAAAATAAAAACTATATAGCATAAATAAGTAAATAAAAGCTTTAAAGAATTTTCTTTGCTTATAAAAAAAAAAAACAAAATCTTGTTAACAACCGCTTGTAACACTTAATCAAAATAAATGTTTCGAGAGAACACAAATCTGTGTTAATAAAACTTTAACTTGCTTGAAGTCAAAATACAGACATTCACACTTAGCTAAACAAACGCACACACATACACACACACACACACACACACACACACACATATATATATATATATATATATATATATACAAACTTACCCACTTTTAATAGTGCACATACACACGTACACATTTTGATATTTGTAAGCAATCTTCAGCAGCACTTTTTTGCCCTTTAGCAGAAAGGATAACAAGTCGTTACAAAAGCAAAAAAAAAAAAAGGAGAAAAAAAATAAATAAAAGAAATCAAACAAAAACAAACAGAACAGAGAACAATAGCTTCGTTGAAAGGATGTGAGTTTTCCATACTCATATGCTTCACTTCCTTTTATATGTATATATATATACATATATATATGGTATTGTTCTGATTGTATCATATGGCCTGTAGTATTTTTATTGTTGTCGAGTATTATTGTGTCAATGTGTTTGAGGTAATTGAGTCAAATTGTTAACGCACGACTTACATGTGTAATGTAGTTAAGTAGCAAAAATGTAGAACCGCAAAGGGAAGGATGTTTTCGGGAAAATTGCAAAAAAAAAAAGAAAAAAACAAAAAGAAAATATTTATATACATCGGAAAATTTGTTGAGTATGTTGTTGGACTTTTTATGGCAACAATTCAATTGAAATCCTAAGAACGATATGAAACTTTAGATAGAAGAGTAAGTGAATTGTTTGATATGGAAACTAAAATTGAAGCAAAAGATAATGAAAATGTTTCCTTCATTTAGAAAACTAAGCTTCATTTTGCAATTCTTTCAACACTTTTCTATATGTGACCTTGGATAAATGGGAAATTACGGTACATTTTTAGAACCATCTAACCTTTTCGACAACTTAAGTAGTTAGAATTCGCCAAAAGCTTAAATTCAAACACGTAACCTCTTCAGCTGCAACACGGCCTGAGCTGGTCCAGGCGCTCCTTCTCGAAGCTCTTCCGAGGCTCTTTTTATACAGGGGACCGACCTGTTCAGATTAGCTCTGTCGCATGAAACTTCTTGCAATGAACAACTTCTTAAATTAAAGCCAACTCGTTCATTCCCTTCAGATATTTATCTGCTATAGGAAACTCGCATCATTTTATGTCATTACCGCATGTCAACTCACCAGTCCGGGTTTGAATGTTGTACTGGTATTTGTTTCGTAGAATTTTACCTTAAAGTATAAAAAACAGTTTTCACATCAAATTGTGTTGCCTCACTCCATCGTGCTAATTCTCAGTTAAGGACAGTTTCAACATAGTTACAGCATTATATTTGCTTTCGGCCTTTCTATTTCGACTTCCGGTCCCTTGCTTATAATGGACTTTCTGAAGCATATTTTTGCACAGCGTCAACAGGACCACATTTTATGTTATTGCTTAGATATCACATCGAATGTAGAGATCAACAAAGGCCAAAAGGGGAAGTTGGTAGAACAAACATCGTTGCCCATTCTACTTGAAAAAATAAGTAACTCCCGGAAAAGCACAGTACTTTCTTGTGAATAACTTGAGGGAGATCGGCCGTAGCAAATTCGGTAGTCAAAATGTTGTCGGTAACGGGAAGGGTTTGAGGCTCGAAAGATCATTAATCACCCTAGTACAATTCCTATTCTAGTAAACTTCATCTGCCTGTCTTTCAGTTTGTTTATAAGGGGGATGTATCAAATCAGTAGAACCTTCTTCATTAGATTTTGTAGTAACTCATTATGCTTTGCATCGGTAGTAGCAGGAGGCGTCTTATGTCGATAAGATAAGTCGTAGAACATTATCGACGATGGGCCTGTTCTACGACTGCAGTTACCTTTTAATTACTCAAATCGTGTTAGTCTATGTAATCATGCTTATTATAGCGATGCCTTTCGCTAGAGGCCGGAGCGAACTTTAATATCAATATTTGATTATTTCGTGCGAAATATGAATACTCACCTTGCAACTTTGCCTCCTTCGCAGAAAAGACAGAACATATCATAAACATTCCCGAGTTAAGATGTATAATCGTCGATGTTTGTAACTTCCAATCCATATTATGTATAAGGCTTTCGAATGCTCTCATAACAACACGCCTTAATGCCTACTAATGAAGCTGACAATGAGTCGCCATTTTTTTCGATTATATTCCTTTATTGTTAGGTGACTACGTGACGCGTGATAGCCATTGAGTCTTCGAATAATTTATATCAATTTGCTTATGTATGTTGTCAATCGATCGTAATTTGTGAGAGTACAATGCTTAAGAGAAATGCATAAGAGAAAAAAGCCTTTTAACCATACTTTGCAGGTACGAGAGTTCACCAAATTTCCAATTGACGAAAATACTGAGTCTTTAGATAAAAAGCAAGAGGCGAACCTAGGTAAGATAAGTTTGACTGACACGTTTGCTATCGCTTCCACCGCTTAGCGTGTGACTTCAAAGAGTCAAAACCAATCACATAAGATGTGCTTCTAATTATCGAATGGGGGGTTGAATGAAACGTGAGGTCCATTTCTCGATAAACCTCTCAAGTTCAAGAACGTATTTTGTCAGTAAAAAAATCAGATAACTCAAGTCAAATTTGGTTACCGCAAACGAGACATAACGCATGAAATGCTGAATTGCTTTAGCTTTATTACTGAGGCAAATTGCTTTAAGTAACGCTTTGACTTTCCTGAAGGCAAGGAACCCTACCGATAAATAAAATTATGAAAATAGTTCTCATTGCCACTTTGCCAATTTATGAGAATGCGCATATTTACGTAATTTATTAAGTCTCCGAAATTCCTTCTCCTAGTTTTATAATGCCCTACACCGCTTGCGATACAATGATATATTAAGTATACGCGTATGTATTCAGCACTTCAGGCTGGACCTACCTTTCGATTCGGAATCAGTTTTTGAAATATTTTATTTTAAAAAGTTATTGCATCAATAACTGTGAGATGATGTAAACCAATTAACGATGGGCCGTGGCCTATTGCCGAGTTTTTACTTGTTTTTAATAAATGCTTTATTTTATTAAAAAAAGTTTATCTGCTTTTTTTAACATATATTTAAAATTATGCTTTAAATAATTTACTATTTTTACGCATATGAATATGAAATTTTGATCTGTTTTTTTTTTTTTTCTTGTTAATTTAAAATCCCAGACAACACACATATTATACGAACTGACGCCTGCACTAATACGTTTTTATAAAATTTATTCCTATTTTCATATTATGTTCACCTCAATGTATTTCCTACTCGTTGCTTTGTTATATTCCGTTATATCTCCTTTTTTAACATAAAGTGTCCAGGCGGCAATGATTATATTATATATCCGAGATAAGACCCGCGCGTGCTATCCTTCCACTGAGTACAGCTTGCATTCGCAGATTTGCATACAAAATAAATTATTTATGTCTTATTTTTGTTATGATGACAGGGAACGAGAGGAAGATGAAAACGGAATGATGATGACAATGATGGAGCAAGTAAAAAAAAAAAAAAGAAAAAAAAAGAAAAAAGAAGAAAAACACCTGAAAAATTTATTATGGAAACCGAAACACAAACATATCCTTGCTCTCTAAGGACCCTGTAACAGTTGTCAGTTGTTCTGAGTTGGAAAAAATTTTAACTCACCCCATGATATCTATTGTAGAGGCCAAAGCATTAAGTTCATTTGAAATTTATGCCGAGTAGTTATTATGGAAATAGACAGTAGAACTGGTATAGGATAAGATTGTCGTTGCGGTTAAAGTGGTTTACAAAAACATACACAAGGGATTTATTTTGTTTTGTTCTGGTTGCTTAGAGGTAAGTGATGAAGCAATAACAAATTTACAAAAAAAAAATAAATAAATAAAAAATAAAAATAAAAAATTTACAAATACAAATACAAATTAAATTAAATTAAAATAGGTCTAAAGGAAATAATAATCAAAATAAAATGTCGATTCAAAGCCGAATAAATATTAAATAATAAACTTAATTATTTCATCCATTTCATGCATGCTCTCTAAACACATTTTAGTTCATTAAGTGCAATGAACTTTTTCCATTAGATATTCATATGCGTTAAACTTCATTTAATAGCAATAATTAAGTTGAATGCTATTGTTGTAAAAAGTACTCATTTACTGGTATCGATGTTTTAATATGCTAGTAAAACTTAATTAACAATAATTATCATTCTCTTTAAAATACCAACAATTTACGCTTAACTGTTTATATATACACATAACGCATTCCACGGCAGCGCGACAGTCAAAATCCGCGATAATTTTAATCAGTCATACACACTAACCACTAATAACTCTATCTCATAACAAGTCGTAACCTTTTTACACCCACGCCCACCCACACGACAACATACCCATAGAAATTGTTCGGCATATATATATATATACAGAGAGTGGCGAGAACAATAAATTGACTTACGCATACAAACGCACTTACAGTATAGTAACATAAATTTATAAAATATTTATAAATCGTTTGTACGCATAATTAGCTTGTCATTAAATGTTGTGGTTTAATTTCGCGTACGAGAATTTACACAAACATCAAATTATAAAAGGACACGAGCAATAAACGCGAGTTTATGCATACGTTAAAGAGAACATGTAAGAATTGCATGCTCGCTTTCATCGAACTATGGTCACTCATCGGATTGAACTATTACGCAGAATGCAGAACAAAAAATAAACAGAGATATATGTTCTAAGTGATAATCAGCCGGTAGCGCTGAGACTTAATTTCTGGGGAAAAGATTGAAAGATGTATCGGCTCAGTTTCGCTTTGTTATTTCAATCGATTGGCACACTGATCAATGAACGGATGGATACGTGGATGGTCGGATGGACCGACAAACAGACGAGAAGAAATATCGGTATTCGACGGGCCAGACGAAATATATATTTTTATGAAATAAAGTCTAAAATGACTCGATATGTCCCGCCTAGTCGAGATAGTTCTTTCCATTTTTTAAAAAATTTGAACCCTTTTTGTTTTAGTCATCTAATGCAATGGCATTTACGACTATTCCTTTTATTAGACACAGGATGTTTTTGGCTATCTAAAGTGAATAACGCTTGCAAACGCCACGATAAAATATGCACACCTTTCTGCTTTAAAGCTTATGTGTATGTGTAAAAGCTGACAGAAGAATGGAGAAAAAATCAAACCAATATTGGTTTGACACAGGTCATCCACACATACAAACATAAACAGTCACATGCATTACTGTTACGTTTACAGTATTATTGATATGTTGCGCATACGCACCGCATTACAAATTGTATAATCAACGAAAATGTCAATTGTGTCGCATTCTTTGCTTGCATATCTCTGCATACGGTTCGCAATGCAATATTTGTATTGTTTCTGACTTCGATGTTGTTTTTGTTATTATTTTAGCTGATGTCCAAGGTTGTGTGAAACTTGTTGACATTTTTATTGCACATGAACATACATCCACCTGTAAGTATAAATATATGCAAAAAATCCATGCATTTAACATGAGTGTCAGCTGTATTCAGCCACTCATTCATTTTACATATAGAGGAGAAATGTGTGTACGAAATATGTTTATAATTTTTGATCTCAAGCTATTCACAGATTGTGGGATCTAGTTTTTTTTTTTTTTTTTTTGGGAGGAAGAAAAGAAGAATTAAATTTGGAAAGATTAGAAGGCAAATGCGTCATAGGCACAATTAAAATGTATTAGTTTTTGATTAAGCGTCGATTATAACTCATAATCCATTGCAGTTGATGACATAAAATTTAAAATTTTAGACTTCGGTGTAAAATACGCATGACAAAATTATAAAGACCGAAACTCATATAGCATTTATTGAATTAACGTATCACTCAATTAGCTCATATGAATCATATACATTCTTGGGTAGTACCAGTCTTCCGAATACCATGATATTCCAACTATTAGTTTATAAGTTAGGGTTGTTTTAGCGACGCTACTTTTATTTTTGTAAACTAACGGCAGAATTTGAGTGTCGTGTGTAGCGTAACAGCAATCATTTGCTTAACACTCTCTACAGATGATATAGATTCACTATTAATTATTCTATATCTATATTTCACCCTAAGAATATATCGAGGAATATGTTACAACCCTTTTTACAAATATTTTTTGGTTAGTTGACAATTGACAACCGCTTAGTCAGCTAATTACTTTAATATTTTCACGTGACAGTGTAACGTAATATCTATTACGAAGATTCGTTTCAAATCGAAGTCTCTTTAAATTATTATCAGTAAGGACGGCTGCACTCTTCTATTCCAAAATTGTTCAGGAATTGTGTCCTTTTCTCGAATTCAATAATATATACAATAATATTCTGCAAATCATTTTTATAGATGACAAGTTGCAATTTATGTCTCAAACTGAAGAACTAAAAAGTACAGTTGAAAACGCGCCTAATCCTGAGCCGCAGAGGAGAGCAATTGAAACTGAGATATCTTGAGTTTTCTTTTTTTAAATAATTTAATTATTTTAACAATTTTGTGGCTCCCATTTTCATATTTAATCGATAGATATTAATCGAGATTCTGCACTTAAGTCTTAAGTCTTCTATCCAAATCTCCAGAAACAAGGATGTGTTTGGGTCGTGTCGGTTCTTTGCAAAATTATGATAAATATCGTACGATGTTGATACCCTACACCACCGATGAATCAATGCTGTATTAAGTGTATTAAGTTTCGACGAACGTATGTAATAATCAAAAAGACTTGAGAGAGACCCATCTATTGAATCGACTGGTCTGTCTGTCCCTCTAGCCGTGCTGTATGTTTATATGTCGCAAATTTTTGAGATATTTCAATGAAATTTGGTATAACAATAAGTTTGGGATCAAATAACAAGCAATTTTGAAAATGACTCGCATCGACCACCTCCCCTATAATACCTTACTATGAGAGTCGTTAAATGAATAACAGTATTAAGCGAACCGTGTACCGCTATAAAGTTTTTACCTCTTACATTTTCGTATAAGTGTTAAGTACAAGTAGCGCCATATACTAAAGAGAAAAATCTAAAACTTGAAGGGAGTAAGAAACTTTAATTATTATTTATATGGAAAAAGGAGAAAAGCATACACATTTTGGACACATTTCATACGCTTACCAATTTCAGATACGCAGAAGGTTAGATATAAATAAAAGATGTTTGCAGGAATTGGTTTACGAATTTTCATTCCAAAAGTGTTTTTTTTGAAATACCTTTCAGTTTAGTCAACAATTGAGCATTGACATCAAATACATTAAGTAATGTTTCCAAATATTTGACCTCTTACAGGGTTGGACAACGCTATTGAGTCAATAAGCTTCATAGCGATACCTTCGGTTTAGCTTAATTTGAATGTAATCAATTTCAGTTACGGATTTAGACGCCAATGCTATAGTTCGCAGTGTCTTTGGTGCACAAACTTACGGCACAAACATTCGTATCTCGATATATGCGGTAGTTTCAATTGCATGAACGTTCTAATTTAAGAGTATTACATTAACGCGTTAAGCATTATGCCTCAAGAAGTAAGCAAATTTTGATCGGTTGTGAATTAATTTTTTGTGGCTATCACCATTATCGTAAATATTAGTAAAAAAAAAAAAAAACGAAAATAACTACATTTCAATACTCTCTAAATATTAGATGACTGATTTTTTCCATTTTCTAGAATAAAAGTTTAAACTTGTATTGCGTATCAGTTGTAGTTCATGAGTAACGCGTTAAAAAACCTGAAAGCAAAAGTGTTGTCAGTTTTTGTTGGATGGGTGTTGTAGGCGTGTCCTTTGGCAGATTGGGGCATTTTCAAATTCTTTCACAAATTTGTAAGCGAGATATTTATAAAGAGTGTTTACCGCAGATACTTCGCAGTGAGGCAGACGGAGAGATGGACCGGACATGCTTAGGCTTAGGCTTATTACGAATTTGGCACTTGCTTTTGTGTGTTATAAAAATTTTGGCAATATGATATTAGATAGACGTATCGTACGAGTGCCATAGCGTCGAGCATAGAATATACTTTGAAAATTTTTATAGGTCTATCGGTTGCAGATTGTGAGTAATGAGCAAATAACCAATTTTTTATTATATATTTGAATATGATGTTTTTAAGAAGAAGTTCAGTTTAAGTGCTACTGTAGGCGTGTCCGACGATCGATTTGGTTCATTTATACTACCAAGCCGCGAACAAGAATTCCCAATGTTTCTGTCACCCTTGTAGGCGATAGCTTTATTTTTGTCAGAAAAATGTTTACAGAGAACTTAAATAGACGTACAGACGGACAGACGCAGTGAAATCAACAGACACACATGCTTAAATGTGTTCATCATGAATGCATATATTTTGTGCGGTCACTGAAACATTCCTCCAGTGATGGATACAAACATCGATCTTGCACATGTTAAAGAATATTGTCCTTCTTTTTCTCTGTTTATCATTAGTAGCGCATACGTGTTGTATGGTATTAGTGTAGAGAAGTTTTTAAGTTTTATTTAATTATGTATCATTTTAATATTCATAAAATTTTTTTTTTCTTCGTCCGCACTTGATAATTAATTTTTCGGCTATTTTCGCTGTGAAATTAGAATTCCATTTTAATATTTAATTAAAATTTGCAATTAATTTGTATTCATTTTTAGAATTCTATGTATTTAAGATTATATCATATGATATATTTCCCATTAAATTTTCGTTTCGTTTTAATGGTTGATTAAATTAAATTTATTATAACTGCTCTCTATCGATTGAGCGTTATACTAACGTTGATATCCTATTTGCAACACTAAGGTATACACTTCGATAAATCGATGTATTTCGTATATATATAATAGATTCCAAACTTAAGTTACCTGTTTACCTGTTGACTCGATGATAGGCGAAATGGGGGATTAGTTTGCAGTAATTTCAATACCGAATTAAAATAAATAATAAACGTAAAATATTATGTAAATATTTATATAATAATTCACTTATTAATCCATGGACATGAACTAATTGTTATCTCATAGAAAATTGTTTTGTTGTTTTAATATACATATCATTGATGCAGAGTAACCAGAAGTTGCAATAGGGTGAATACATTATAATTTTCTTACTTATTATCAATGAATTTAATTTTGAGTTATCGGCGGCAGTAAGCAAATGTTTATTTATCAGATTACCACCTCGAATAATATAAACCGCTTAAAAGTACTATTGTTGCACTGATGTTTGCTATTGTTTACACAATTTTCTATTAGACGCCCGCTTAATAACTTTCAACATCTTTAAATAAGCAAATAATTGGATAATTTATGAAAGCGTTTTAATAAATGGCATTTTTTTTTTTTTTCATTATAACCTAATAGTTAAATTAACGTTATTGTTATTTTAACTGGAACAATTTTTGATAAGAATAATAATACCTTTAGCATATTAAGCACTTGCACCCCTACATATATTTCACAGTCTAGAAAAAAAAGAAAGACCTATTCTGTAGAATGACGTCATGTTTAACGTCCCCACCTTAAGTAAGACAACGTGCAAAGCGATGCTTCTCGACCACTAAAAAATTTCGAATATATACGAGTCGTGATGCTGTCTAAAGTTGCTTCAATAACTTAGAGGGAGATCTCATTCTATCAGTTTATGTCTTTTGTAATTTTTCCGGAAGTATGACTTAAATAAGGAACTAGGTTTAGTATACGATATGGTGAAATGTTTCTCCATAGCAGGGAGACCAAATTTGCTGATTCAAAATAAACCACTTTCGTACTTCCAACGAAACAAACAGATATACTGTAGCAAGGAGATTGGAATTCATAATAAAAGATCAGATCGGGCTGCCCCTGTTTATGCTAGTATTGATATAAAAATATACATCGTTGTGTTACGGCAGCCTTGAGGGTGAAATTGACGTATAAACAAATAGCAATAAAGATGAATAGATAGAGGGAAAATTTGGAAAATCATCACTCGACTTAAGCTGACGTAGATTATTTGCCTATAGTTTACAATGCTTGCAAAGTCGTCCACATACGCTTCTACGCATTGTGTTCAATTTACAAACTTAATATGCGCAGTGAACGTAGTAATATGTAAATATATTAAACTGTAATTTGTACTAAACAATTTTACTAATTTTATTTTAGATTTATTTTGCTCTTTTATATTTTGCTTCAAGTGCCTAATAACATGTGTAGCTATAATGATGGTATTTTAAATATTTTTAGAGAATAAAGCAAAATTTTGGAAAATAAACAAAAATTGGAAATTTTTATCCCTATGATCGTAATATGAGAATATTTCCTTTCTAACGGCTATTAATATGGCTTAGCAATTCCATCAAGCAGGCATAAGAGTAGACATCACCCGATTCTAAGTGAAATGTTTACGATCATAAAAAAGTACTGAACGCATGGCATATATAGACACGCCTAATTAGTTAGCGTTGAATATATCATGATTTGAAAATATTCCTAAAAATAATTCTGCCAAGCTTCTAGGGCATATGCGAATCGTCATTTGATCGTATTCAGTTTGGTTTCCGAAAAGGCATGGGTAGCCCTGAACTATAGAGATGGGCATAAAGACGTTTTTCTTTATTTCATAGCTTGCGAAAAGGTGCTTGACAAAGTACAGCATCTTAAATTAATAGATATCCTGAAAGGTGTTGGTATAGACGGAGAAGATATACGCCGCATCAAGAATTTTTATTGGAGACAAACAGCCAAAGTCCATCGTAACGATGTCAGATACTGTGTATTTTGAAACTATAGTACCATACCATAGTGGAGAAAAATATGAACTTCCGCGCTTAACAGTGGAAGGCTGTATCGAAAGGCGTAGAGATTTTGGCGGGAAACAAATCCGCCTGAATAACGTTCGAAATATCACAGAGCTGATCATGACGCGCAGTAAGGAGACGAAAAGATTTTTGAGCTTGAGTTAATAGTGCAACTTAGGCAATAATATTATCAAAAAAATGTGATCACCTCCATCCAATAATGGATAGGTAGTAAAGGAGGTAGACAAACTTATTATCTTTTTCTTTATAATAAGCTTTTATCATAATTCAAGACATCATTTTAAATTAGGAGATAGGGAACTAAAATTTTATATATGTTTATGTCCTGGAGATATCTAAAAGGCATTCATGCGCTTAGTTAAATGTCTTTATGACAGCGGTCATTCTACTACCATACATCGCACCCATTTTACCTACAAAACTATAGGTCATAGTCAAAAGCAAATGATAGTTGCACCCTTTGAGCAAATATTTATTAAGCCCAACCACTAAAGATGCATCGAACATATAAGCGTAATACCTAATACAACTTCAGCCACAACAGGTGGAAAGCTTCAACTTACCATGTGTAAAGCAACCAGTTATTAACATTTCTTATGGCCATGTAGTTCTTAGCGGATCCATAATTAGAAAAGTTTGAAATTTGTAATTTTACCTATCTCCTTGCAGTGATAGGTATCAAGAATACGCTGAAGTCGAATAAAATGGTGTGTTTTTTTTATTATAAATCCTTAGGTTAATAATAAGGCCATGTAATTTTAAATCAGTCTTAGTAATGGTAATGTTAGCAGAAGCATTCCTGGCTTAGCGTATTAATAGAAATAAAGTTTATGGTTAGAGGCTGCCTGCTTATAGGCTATATAATTTTCTATAAATTACCATAGAAATAAAGTGTATGTATGCGTGTCTTCATCTTTATATATATCTTTCAATCTTTAACTTATCATGTTGCCTTATCATCGTCATCGTCGTTTGTATCTTCATCATATTTGTATCATAATTTGTACGTGTTTAACCTAACAATCTAATCTGTTCACGTATACGTGTAAGTGTACGTTATTAGATTGTTATTGTTATATCTTTTGTAAATATTTATTGATTTGTATTTGTGACTTTAGGTACTTTATATATGACGCTGACAACGATAATAGTGCATGTGATGAGTGTGTGAAATCAAAGATTTCTAATCTTATAGCCACACAATCTTTGAAAATCCTTTGATAATTTAGTCACGTTTATTATTACAATTGTTCTTTCACATACACGCATACACTTAACAAAATTACATTCCCCATTTTAAATATTTGAATTTGTTTTTCGACTACACTCGCATACAATGGTAAATAAAAGAATGCATTAAAATCTTATAACTAAGGGAAAATACAAAACGTTTCAAGCATAACATGTAATGACTATAAAATAATAACAGAGGATAAGCTTCAAATACAAATGAGAAAATTTTTCATATGAGTGAATTTCAAGTATCCATCAACTGGGCCCAGAATCTTTGGTAGTTAAGCAGAATAAATGACATATTGGAAATATTTGAATTTAAAGCAACAAGTAAGAACAAGCAAGATATATATGCCGCCTAAGATATACATATTGCATAAGGTTATATGCATGCAATTTATTTGAGTTCGGGCTATGATTCACTTTGAAACCCGACATCATTTGTGATGCTGTATTAACGAATTTATGTAACACCACAAAGGACTTAAGATAGACACGCATCCCCTTATAACGATCGTTTTCGAAATTCTCTCTCAATTGTTCTAAGCTGGCCGTATGTACTTCTGATCTCTGTCCATGTATTTTCTTTTTCAATCTGCAAGTTGCGGGATATTTTGATGATGGAATCACTTTTTCCTCCACTTTAATGCCTTGCTTTGAAAACTCTTTTATTGCAATTTTCAAAATTTCTCAACAGAAATGGCTGAATTTGGATTGAACGATGCAACGTCTTGTATCTCGTTCCAACGAAAACTGAATCTTTATGTGGCAAAAAGGTCCAAAGTTCAATATTTTATGGCGAAAATTGGTCTACCGAATTTGGATTACATAACTATCCTTTATAGCCTAATTTCTTTATCTGATTCTGCGCAACTCTTTTTATTGCTCGCGCATTGCAAATGTGTTATCGAAACTAAGGCATTCAATCAAAGAGTCGCGTTACGATCCTTAAAAAAAAAAAAATGTTGTAGATTACAACAATTTGTCAAGTTTTTGGATGCTTGTGTCTCTTTAGCGACCCAATAGTATTTCAGGCATGTAGCTACAGATTGTTTTCTCGGCTAAACCTAGACAGGTTTTTGTTTTCTTCATTTTGTCAAAACCCTTGCAACACCGGAAAGGAAGACTCAGAGACTCCACAGTACATATATTCTTTATCAGAATCAAATTCTGAATCAGTTTAAGCATTTCTGTCTGTCCGTCTAACCGCTTGTATAATGAACGCTGTAAACTTTCTCCTCGCTGCGAAACTGAAGCTATCAACTTAAAGTTCTGCAGAAACACTGAAAGTTCTTGCGCGCAGGTTGGTGTTGCAAATAGTCTTAACCGTCGACAGTACCACCATAGTAAAGTAAGGGCATCTCTGTTTCTCGAAGAGAGTAAAGCAAGCATGATACACACAACATGTTCTATTAAAAACTTATCAATTCGTCGTTACATGTGTTTTTGATTTTGTTTGGAATAGGATATGTAGGACCTTTTTGCGTTTGCTATCCTCAAAACCGAAGCCATGCCTAAGCAGGCAACTCATTGATTGAAATAAGTGTTATGTGGTATATAATGCGGGCATGGTAAACTACTACCATTCTGTGCCAGGTTGGTTTTGATATTCCTTCTGTAGTCGTTTCGGAAAGTCAATCTACAATGCTATATCAGACAATGCAGCTGCTTCCCTTTGAATGATTGATGCAAGTTATGTCAGTTAATGTCGATCGGGTTCTCTAGCGTTAAGTGCGTTCTTACTTTACAACACAATAAAGTCAACTAATTTGCCCAAATAGAGGCGTTAACTTTTCGAATGGCCCTTTAGAGGACATATTCTATTTCTTAAGCGATATTTTGTTGTAAATTTTCGTCGACCTTTTTCACTTATTTTCAAAATCGAAAAATAAACTACAAGAAAACAGGAACATTTCATTAACTACTGATAATTTTGGTATAAAATTTCGCACAGATGAGAGGTGAGCCGCTGTCAACTTGAAAAAATCGCCTTATTTATATGCTAAGACTAGTTCCGAGTCAGCAAAGGATATAACACTAACAAGTCAAAAAATTTTATATAAATATTATTCTATATGTGGCCGAAACTTGTGTATAAAGATGGCGTCTATTTAAAAAAGAAAGCATTGAAGAAAAGGACATTATAATACTATGTGACATTGGCTGGGCGTAGCCAATTTTACGCAAATTTGTACAAACACCAGAGGATCGCCTTAGTTTATAAGTAATAAGCTAAAAAGCAGAAAGCAGTTCTCATTTTATGTTGCGCCCTAAGGTTGCCGTTTGACCGATTTCGTCCATTGTTAGCATCGAACTGCATGCGAGAAGTTCCAATGTTTTTGCCAAATTTAAAAACGAAACCAAAGTTAATGTCAACCAAAGGCAAACGGACAGACACACCGACTTGCTTATATCGCTGCAAAATTTGTTTAAGCATATATGTAATTGAAAAGGTCTCTAAAGCATCTTACTGGTTGCCGCAAGCGTTTTAAAAAAATTAGTATTCTCCCATTTTTTTGTCTACTGCCCATAGTTGACTGAATCTTCTCTATACCTCTGCTGGATTTGCGCATTGAGAGCATAAATATTCTAAACTATAATGAAAACAACAGCAGTTTTTATCTCTTCATGCGAAAAGCTATGTCTTTTTAAATCTTAATAATAAAGTTTGGTGAAAATGAGTGCTGAGTAGCTCTCGCAAATAAACTTCTCTTTATTCTCTTCTCGTGCTTAGCCTTTCTTTATTTATAGCTCTTAATTTTTTTTGAATGAAAGATTATGTTTTTCTATTTAAGCTTAATATGCTGATAAAGCAAATTATCGGTTGTTCGAATGATGATCTTTTATAATTATATCAATTTTTTCAATTTTCATATGTGCACATATATATATATATATATGATCTTTTTTGACCGAAATTGAAATTTAATTGAAATAAGTTTATACATATATACAATGGTGATAGTGAAGGAGATAAGAGTGCATTAATCTTTAAAGTAGTTGGCACAAGTTCAGAAATTAAAATCGCAATACAGTGATAGATTCGAATAATCTAAATATATTTGTTCTGAGAATCCAGATTACGTACACTCAGTATTAATTTTTTTAAAAATCTTTTCTTAATTGATGACATATTAAAGAATTTAAGAAGAACATGCTCTCAAAAAATGCTCTGTTTTACGCGGAGCAAAAAAAAATATTATTTATTGCATGTGTATTGGCTTATTGTCAAATTGCTGGCTCTATTGTGAAGAATAGGTTGGAAATGTATTGCTTAAAATATTGTTCACTGCTGAACATTGGTTTGTCCTGTCTTTGTAATACAATGTGAATTCCAGGCCAAATGATAAGCTATGAATGCACCCGTCATCATAAGAATGGAATCACTCAACAGATAATGTATCATTGATTGGAAAACATATTATGGACCGAGGCGATTCGATTGTAGGCACATCCTATATTGCAAATTCTTTAAAATTCGTATGTATATATTCTCTTCTTCTTACTACATAGTGGCGCGTATTAGGGATTCGTTCTAAGGCGAATATAATTTCCTTATTTGCCTTATTCCGTTTAATTAGATGCAAGTTCACAAGTACGGTCCAAGTGTTGTTTAATTTTTAATAGTCTTTAGAGAATATATAAAAAATATTGCAAGACGTAGTAAGTATCTTGCAGAAAGTTCAAAATTTATTTAGATTTATCCTTCGCTTGTGTTTTGATCGTCAGTTTGTACACGCTTCAGTCAGTCTTTTTTCGCTTGAATATATTGTCACATCGGTAGAGAGTTCGTCTCCTCGTCTATGCTTTATATAGGTCATGGCTAAGTCCCATTCTTCCCATACAACTATCTCATTTCGCTCTTACCATGAAACTTTCAATTCACTATTTTGACGCTTATTCGTTCTTCTCTCTCCCTAGCTACCTGGCGCTTTCCTTATCCATTCGCCGGATTGCTAATACGTCTGTATGCACGCTTTTCAGTCCGCCTTCAGGGCTCCTTATGTTCACAAATTCATTCACGTATTTTTACTTTCTTCGTCCGTCTATTTACGTTTTCGCCTATATTCCCGTTCGTTTATTTGCATATTCTTTCAGCTGCCTGTTGTTGGCCTGCCTTCAAATAGAAGCTGCAACTGGATAACATTAATTCTTCGGGCAATTCCATAGCCAAGCTTACAAAGACTTGCCAAATTGGGAAAGGTAAGAGAGGTTTTAACAAATTTCCTTTAGAAAGCCACGATATAGAGCAGATTCTAATACAAATTATTTGCTAGTATTATTGAAAACTACAGGAATATTGTTTCAATCGCCTACAATGAACGAAAATCATCGTAAATTATGCAAGAATTCCTCGAATACAGATCCAAATATCTTTCTATTCCTGTTCATTTGCTAAGAGCTTTAAACAAATCAAAGAAAATCGTTGCAAAGGATTCAAAAAAATCCATTTGAGCGTTCGTTTGGTCATATATCTAAATATCCATAAGCATTCTCAAACGAAACTCATTTCTTTGGCAAAAAGAGAGATGGTATGTTGTGCGGTTTGTTTCACTTTACAAAGAAAGTCGAATACATCAAAGCGAAAACACTTTAGACTCATTTACATGAAGATAATCTGCTAAGCAAAGGCCAATGAAGAGGGTCGAATATACAAAATGTGAAATATTTAAGAAGAAGGGGAAGGCGCACAATAATTAAAGCAGAATAGAAATTTATGTTAAATCTAAAATAAAATTAATCATAGACATATTAATTTCAACAAAATTAATTGAAAGATTAACTCTGTTATTTATTCTTACTATAGCATTTCATGTTATGTATCAAATTCGTTATTATGTTTGTAGTACGCATTTGGTTCACGCATAAAATGCCTCACAAAGTCGATATATTGCCGAATAGTTAGGGCTTTTAGATCGGATCGGACAACTTCGTCCACCTTCTTTTTTTATTAAAAAAGCTTAATACAAACTTTGGGTTTAGTCAATGCCACTTCCTTGCACGCGTCCATACTTTCCTCCCTAAGCAAAATTTCAAACCCGCGAAAAACTTAATCCAAACTTTTCGC
>NW_023998416.1:7993168-8007716 GCF_014805625.2 Glossina fuscipes
CGCGGTCATACTTCCCTTCCTAAGCAGAATTTCAAAACGCGCGAAGAGCTTAACATAAACGTTTGGCTTAGTGATTCAATTTCAAAATTCCTTGATTTCCATATACTGTACTAAATGCGAAAATAGATGACATTGGTCCAGAATAACTTTAAAGCAGATTTTTTCGATATAAATGCGATGTTTGGCAACAAGTTCTGGTTTTTATTCAAGCTAGCGCATATCAAATGTTCTTCTTGAACCGATACCTAAAAGTTAATTAAGATCTTCATTACTTTTCGTCCTGCGGCATTTGCTTCAAGAAAAAAAAGAAAAAACGCCCAAAATTTGACTAAATACTGTAAATGTGCACCTTATGCAAATTTGTGTGCATTTGCTTTTTAATTTTTTTTTTTTTGTTTTTTGGTATGCTACTCTTTCTTAATTTTAATAAAAATTGTTCTGTACACGTTTTTTACACTCAACCATTTTAATCGCATGTTACGCGTAATTGCACTTAATTTCTTCTTGTTTTTTTGTTTCTTTCTTCCTTTCCTGTATTTTCATGGACAGAATATAATTTTACTATTCCCCGTTCTCCTTCAGCTCGTGGTCATACGAATATTATGATTATTTAACTTCGTGCTCTCTTCTTGGCAATCTTGTAAAATTAAGTATTCTTTATTACTTTCTACTTCTTATTCAACAAGAAATGTGTTTGGATTTTTGTTTTTTCTTTTTCTTCCTTTTTTTGTGCCAGGTCAATAGAATTTTTCATGCAAATAATATTTGTGAAGGATTCTTCTTTGATAGTTGAACCTGTAATTAGTCTCAATATTCTCTAATATTGTTATAACTTTTTTTATGTATATACGTAGTCATTGGGTTTTAATGTAGTTTCTTCATTTATTCCTGGTGGTAACGTAGTGCAATTGTAATCTTAACGTTTCTTTTTGCATAATTTATATTTAAAGTTATGTTTCATGTTCACATGCATGTGGTCGAGCAGGGTCTATGTGATGGTGACATGGACATCTTGGTTGGAGTTGACAGATTGTGGCCTTTGCATTGCTACACTAAAATTACATTTGGCAAGTTTATGCTATTAACGAAAATTGGTTTAGTGATGCAATGTGTAAAGAAAATTTTTTCTCTTTTTTTTTTTTTTTTTTTTTAATATAAGTTTAATGTGAAAACATTTTAATGGATGCCAAAATGGGTAATAAAATTTTGTAAAAACTATTAAGAAGACTTGTTTTATTAATAGTTTGAAACAATGCTTTAGCCAAAGAAAGTAAGTCGATTTTGCTGTCAGTCTTAAAGTAGGCAAAGAATAAAAATTAACTTAAAAAAAAAAGATGAAAATAAATGCCAATTTTTCAAGTTGAACTGCGCCACACAAATTTGGAAAATTGGAAAATGCACATCCACAAAAAGGCTTGGAGAGCAGAATGTAAGGAGCGGTTTAGTTTTTCTTAGCAGTAAAGCGTATTTGGGTATCAAGTGATCGGACTTGGAGAGTAGATCGTGAACAGTTTGTCGATGAATTCTAATTTAAAAATTGCGTGTATTAGTGAATTAATTTTTTATTAACAATCCCGTTTGGTGTAAACTCCGAGAAACCAAATGTGTTGGCTTTAAATCAAGTATGGCAAATATCACAACATAGTGCATTAATTTTTTTTAAAAATTCCTTCGTTATGGGTGCCAAATAAGGAGGCTTGGACAGTAGAAACCGAATTGTAAAAACGAGACAAATAGTATCAAATAAATTAAATTAAAATTGTTTTTAAAGTAAGCTTTTATTTAAGGAAAAAAAAGGCGAAAAATAATTTTTATCGCAATCACTTTTAAATGAAGAGTCAACTTGGAATTTAATAGCCACATGCATTGCACTCATGATATTTATTTAAAGCATTCGTAAAAACACTTTATTCTTATCTTCAGATATCTCGAGAATGCTTAAAAAAATTTAATTCTACGAACAGTCGCAGTAAATTCGAAAGAAAGATGCGATTTTAAATCGTCTTAATGTATGTTCAAATATATATAACAAAGCGCGTTGCTTTGTAGTCAGTCACACGACGCCATCTAAATAGCAATTTTCAAATTTATTTGTTCACAAACAAACGACATAGACAATAGCCACCGAACCTTTTATGCAAAGCATGCAACATGCAACTGTTAATTCAGTGAGATGTTCCACGGCGCCATACATCATCAAGAAGGTCTCGTATTGATGTGTATTCAAATTAGTTTTTATACCCGACACCATTTGTAATGCAAATGTAGATAAAGTTTGGGAGGATGTTTGCAACACCGAGAAGCAAAGCCAACTGTTCTCCTGTGTTCAACCTAAATGCCTATTTTTCAGATATTTCGATAAAATTTGGCCTACCGAAGAATGTTTTTGAAAACGTGGCCCACTTATGGGACCTCTTTTCAAATAACATCTTCGTTTCAAAAGTCGATGTATGGGTAACTGTAAACTGATATAGAGTATTTAGTATTGGGCTGTGCCCCACCATAGCGGTTTTTCTTTTTCTTCTTTTAATTAATTAATAAGCTTAAGTTAAACAAATTATACGAAATACCATCTAGGCTCCCAGCATGGTTGATCCTGCTCAATCCGTATGTGTCCGAATGACTATTTTCTTTTTTAAGAATCACTCGAATCTCAAAAAATCTCTTACATTGTCACTCGGAGCAAGTAGCGGAGTAGTTGTAACATACAAATCTTTTAAACATAGTGGTGTAATTAACTCAAATTTCTACCATCGAAGAATATGGCTACTCTAGATTTATTGTTCAATCCGTAACACCTAATAATAGACATGAGCCATATATCTTTTTCAATAATGTAAAAATCCAACCTAGTCTAGTGATGACTCTCTCTTTACGTGTCTGCCTGCCACCTGTTGCTCGAGCGGTCACAGTCGCAATTATTCAGATGGAAATCAAATACTGACTTGTTGATGTCCATTAATCAATTTTGAAGACGACCGTAACTTGTCTGCAAGTCCACACCTACGACGATAACTTGCAACAATTCATGCCAGGCATTGTTTGTAAGCTCAATGCCAAGCATTTGCAAAAACCTTTCAAAATTTCACCATGAAAATGAATCGATTTGCATACTAACGTTTGTACAAAAATGTCTTGGAACCAATACATTTATTTGTCTTTTGTATTCTCATGAACACATTTCATATATGTGGTTGACTTTGTAAGTTTTTGTAATATAATGATGGGCTTCCAGGTTTCGTTCTAAGGCGAAAACAAAATTCTAAATGTTCTAAAATTAATTTGAGAACTTTCTAGCTGTCGTTCTTACTTTTTTAGGTCATCCGACTCTTTATTAAGATAAAATGTGCCTGGCTGGTGCTCATGGGGCATGCAATGAATTGTATTTATATATAGAGTGTGTTAATAAATAGATTTGACCCCTAGTCGCATAAAATGAGCTTTCACATTACTGCAATATATAAGCCATCGATATTTATCGGTATATATAAGATACTTTAATGGGCTCAACGAACATAATATTTAAGTTGTTTTCTTTCAGAAATAGGCCGTATCCACTCATGTTCCCGACTTTGGCAATTGTCTAAATGAATATGAGGAAAAGTTTGTTTCGATTAAATTTTAACCTTGATCGCATACATACGAGAATAATTTAATAAATAAACGAATATGTTTGTTTGGTCCTGTCCTTTTTAAAACGAAGTTAAATTAACTTTATTAAGTAATATGTTTATGTGCATACATACTGCGCATACAATATAAATTCATGGATTTGTCTATGCAATCAAATACCCATCTCTATGACGTGGTTATTGGCCAGAGAGTGTGCAAAAAAAAAAAAAAAAAAAAAAACTTCAGTGTCTGCTTCAAATAGAGTCAGTCATCATATCAGCACTTGATAGAGATGAAAACATAAATAACAACAACAGTTGAAATTTGCATATTTGCACCCTACTGTGAGAAGCCTGCCTTCTTTATATTTGCCTCGATATTTGTTTACATATATAAATATATGTACGCACACACACGGCGATATGTACACATAAACAAATTTTTATGGGTTTAAAGTATTGGAAACAACCATTGAAATGAAATTCATAAAATGATTTTGAGGCGATGACGTAGTACGAGTAGAATTATTGACAACATGTTCAGTTTGTTGAGCGGTAGTGTTAAATGTTTAATAAAGTAATTAGTTTAATAAAATCCCTTTACTCTTATTGGGGTATTATGGATGTTGAAAATTTTACCGTAGTTGGGTATCGTCGTTCTATTGTGAAATGTTATTGAATTTCAACCAGAATTTGATGCAATCATTTGTATAGCTAGTACCGTACTATCATCTCCTTTAACCGTTCAATAGTGTAACAATAGTAACTAGATTATCATACATGGCATGAGATGAGAGAAGTTTATGTTCATTGTTATTAATCTGTGATGGTATCCTATGGGAAATATTTCGTGATACGAGAGTAAAGAAGAGTTTGTTTAGCCGGAATATTGTCCTAAAAATTGACATTGATTTATGCATACGTTTTGTAAAGCGGGTAAGAGTTTTACGGTATTCTGTTGGCTAATCATTACTCAAACCTTATAGTACCATTTGCTATAAGGTACGAAGCCATATGTTAATGTGTGTTGATTTGGTAAAAGCAGTTTTTTCAAGTGAATAGTTTGAATTTTCGTTTTTTTTGCTTTAAGTTAACAATATTTTCTATGTGTAAACATTTTAATTGGCCTTATGAAGAGAATGGCTTACCAAAAGTTTCACATATTTGCGTGTCTGGTAATTTGAGTAGAAAACTGCAATAAAAATAAAAAGGTATATGAAACGCTAGTTATACATATTTTCATCTAAGCGCAATGGTAGTTAAGGGATTAGAGATTTTGATTATACTCACTATACGGAATGTATATTAAGGATCTACATTGGAAGCTACACATATATCTGATAAGTATTAAGTGGCTTAATAAATTTGAAATGTTATAACGGACATAGTACAAATTCATTGCCATAGTAGTCAAAATAATTGATTATGAATTAAGGATCAAAAATGAATTCATCAGATTTGTTTTTCCTCTTTAACTACACGGTCATGTATGCTGGTGTTTTTATATCCATCACCGAAGTATTTGCGTATATTCATTGCATTAAAATGTTTGCACAATCTATACGGAAGACGGGGTATTATAGTTACATGATCTTGTAGGAGATATATATTTTTTGATTAATTGTAAGGAACTTTACACAAAATATTTCCAAAAGGGTAACATTTCTCGCAAGACTGTGGCATGTCGTATTAAGCTAAATATCAGCGACTGGCAAAGGCAAAAAAAGAAAGAACAACTCATGGAAGTGAGAAAAACTTAACTAAAACTACTTCTGTTCTTTATATAGTGGAAGGACATCGCCTGCACTACAAATGGAATTAATACTAGAACTCGCTACGTAATGTACCTGAAGGATCATACATTTAATATAACCTACTTGAAAAGACAACAGGTTATTGAAAATGTGTGTTGTATGGAGTAAGTGAAAGGAAAAAAAAAGTTATTATTGAAGATAAAATGGGATAAAATGGATAAAAACAGGAGTAAGGAACGGCTCAGATAATACAGTTTCTTTATGTTTCTAATGTGTACATGCAAGAGTTGCCAGTTAGTTGGTATGAGACCAGTCGTGAATGAAGCGACAATACTTATGCACTCATCAGATGCTGATGTTCGATCAGCATGAGTTTACCCGCCGATATCAAAGTATCCATCGAAAATCTTACGATGTTTTTATTAGCAACAAAGAGATATATTAATGTGATGTCTTTTAAAACATATTCGAGAATAACATTAAAAAACAACTATTTATATAGGCGAAGACTGCTTTTTTATCGGTTCAGTTTCATTAAATAATTATTTGACGGCGGTTCGTGGATATTTAAAAATGTCACTCATATCGGAGTGCATGGAGAGACAGACAGAGAGAGAGAGAGAGAGAGAGGGAGAGAGGGAGAGAGGGAGAGAGGGAGAGAGAGAGAGAGAGAGAGAGAGAGAGAGAGAGAGAGAGAGAGAGAAACACCCCTCTTAGGAAACCTGAATCATTAAACTTAAACTTATCGCTGGTCTATAATAGTATAAGTCCACAATTCGGTGCAAGGAGGCCATGATGTTCTTATAACATTTCTAAAACTAACAAAAAATTGTGACTTATCATCTAAAATGAATATGGATGAACAAATTAGTACAAATATTGCTTGAGGTCATGAAAAAGATGACTAAAAACGATAACAATTGACTAACGCAGAGGACCAGAATTAATAGATTATTTTCATAAAACTTCGCTGTACAGCTTATATTACTTTTCTTCCTGTGGTAACCATTCTTACAATTCCACGGCTGAACAATACAGATATACGAACTATGCCATACCGATCATAAAAGTTGGAAATAGAGATTAGACACTTGTCAAAGCAAGCAAGAGAGAAGTGTTCTTTCAATTCAACACTGTGATCGCGCTGAAAATGCTGTAGAAGCACTTCTAAGCTGACAGAGAACCGAAACTTTTTGCTTAATGACTAGAGACTTTATAAACGTTAAGAAACTTTAAAATGCGTTCTTAAAAGGCTGCTCAAGCCATTTATCGACAAATCGAATGAAAATTTTCAAAACCACTGCCTTAAGGAATCTAAGAGTTCAACACTGCTGTTTCTTATTTTTCTTTCCCCGCCTAACATCCTTCCTATCTATCATGCCTCCTGCATGTGTAGGGGATATTTTCTAATTGGTTGATAATCTGATTAAAAGAAAAGTTGCCAAATGGGTTTCGGTCAGTCAAATTATGATAGAAACTTAATTATCACCTTTAAGCGTAAATAATTTTTCATTCCATTTTATGATTATTTTCTTTTCAAGTTACTTCTACTCGATCTTTGCATATTTTAAAATTTATTTTTTGTACGATTATAATTAAGTCGAAACTTCAACACAAAAGGTGTAACTATTTCGACTTTTAATTTTTACTATGTATATACGTGCATGTATGTGTGCATATTATAAGGATACACTTGTAGTTACTTATTTCGTACTAGTCTAAGGTATCGCCTCGTTTATTGGAATATTGTTAGAGCTATGCATGGCCTCATTGTTCATTTTATAGTCAGTCGATGAGGTGAATGCTATTTGCCTGAGTGAATGCAAGTATTTAAAGTTTTGATTTATTGACATTTTTTGTTACGTTTTACTTTAGTTCATGTTTTATGGGAAAAACTCATTTAACAAGGAAGGAAACCTTATAGAGAAAGAAAATAAATATGGCATATCTTTAAAAAATTTTATTCTATTGCTTTAAAGTTTAATAGATTGCAGTTATTTACAAAACTCATTGCAAATGTCCTTGAGACGAGAATGAAACCTTTTCCTCCTTTAGGTTTATAGGTGAATGGTCATATATCGAACCAAAGGTATGTAAAAAGATTTCTTTGTACTTTCCTTTTTTTGTTTTTCAAAGGTCACGTGACAAAATTTAACCAACTGTTAAATTGCAAATATTCAATTTCAATGCATGTACACATATATACAGGTATTAACATACAATCGTGAGCATATACGCATTTCAATACATACGAAATTTATTCAATACTTAAATAAGTAAATGTAATACAATACCATTCATTACACACACCCACTCGTTTATACTCGTCCTCTGCACAATGTAATACATTTTGTTTGCGGCGTACATGTTCAGAAAAAACAAGGCTACCGTTCAGTTCCCATTGAGTAACGTTTAAAACTACATTGAATTACTAACGACTCGTAAACCGCACAGCCGTGTGTATCCGATATATACTGTTATACTGTTTTTATAATGCATTAGACCTTATTTTCTCTATACAAGGGTTCTTTATTATTATTGATAAATTAGTCAGAAAGGACTAACAATCATAATATCCGTTGCACACATTTACTATACCTATATATATATATATATATATGAACTGTATATATATATATATATATATATATATATTATGCATGTAAAATGGGGCAAAAAATGTAATGAATTAATGGATGAATGTATACATATGTGTGAGCATATATGTGAAGGTATATGTTCATTAATTATGTTGTGAATACATTAACTTTATAAGTGATTAGTTGTTTATTATTTTAAAATAGAGAAAATTTATATTAAAAATTCTTTTCATAGCAAATAAGCCTTTCAGCCATCATTTTTTGATACGCTTTAATTCGTATAAAGGTCAACTATAAATGTTATGGGCGTGATCGACTAACTAAGAATTCGATACAATTTTACGAAAAATTTTATGTCATTTGTTGAGGGATGGACAAAAAATAATGAATTCGTCTTTTGAATAAGTCGTCTTGGCCGAGTACACTCGGCTAGCCTTCCCCGCCAACAATCTGCTTTTCAATTTGAATGAAAGGCCGTAGCAGTCCTCAGGTCTTGCAACACTAATTTTCCTAAACAGTACGGAAGCATTCTCACTTTTCTTTTCGACGACGATATATTAATCGTTAAAGTGTATGTTGCATCTAACCAGAGAAATTTTGTTTTGATAAATATTGTACTTTACTTACACTAGTACGAAATGATGATCATTAACTGGTAGTGAGTGTGGTTTCTTTAAAATGTCTTGTGCACTTATAGTGAATCACCTACAAAGTTCTTTCTACAGTATCTTTGGTTGGACAATTTTTTCTTCCACAGCACGAAGGAATGGATGCTTAAATGAGTTTCCTCATGCCTCCAGTTATTTGCTATCGATCTCTTTGCAAAGTGCGCTTGCAGTCAGGCTTCAGAAATGTAAACTGAACTTGACATTGTGGAGGGCGCTCAACGGAGCATCATTTGTTCGGATTTTGACGCCTTAAAAGGCACATGTTAGGTATTTTACTGTTGTTTTTGTACGAAACGCTGAAGAGAGAAGATTTGAGTATTATGCTACACCAAACACCACTTACGCTGACCTACATTAAGTCTATGCGGACATACGTAATGCTTCGACTTTTATTGCATTGGTCGGTTTAGAATCATGTACTAAATTCTGATTTTAAGCTTTTTTGTCTGCTTGTCCACTTGTTCGTGTAATGTGTGGCCATTTATGTCCTAATAAGAGGTGCCAAGTTTCGAGGTATTTAGACGGAATTTGGTACCCTGGCCCAATGATGCGCCTGAATGGATTTCAACGGACTACTTTTGCGGCCGTTGCGCATATAAGGTGTTATTTCAAAAATGTCGATGTATATGCCAAAAAACTTTACAATTTTCTAAATTGCAAAATAAGAATTTCTAACTTGACCCTACCGCAGACGCATTCGTGTGAAAAGAAGCTTTGACGGGATAGAACAGTCAAACTTTTAACATTTCATAGCGAAAATTGACCCGTATCATAAAAAAAAATTAACTCTAGTAGATGTCAAGAAGGTAGCTCTATATTTTGGATTCCACTTTGTGTAAGGGTCCTTATGTGCACTAAGCCTTTATATGGCAGGAAAGTCAAACTTTTAACCAAAAACGGTGCAGGGTAATAAAATCATTGAATTTATTTTTCTAAATTTGGACCTCACAGTTTTAAAGCCGCTTTCATTTACATAGAGATATGTTGAAGATATTATTAAGCGAATAATTAAGAGTTTTATTGGCCGATATGGTGTAGAGTATTTGGTAACCGTCCTTGCTCAACTCTCATGCTTTTATTTCTTTTATCTTTTATTTATTTATTACAAGAACTTTCACTGTAAAATATATGGATCCAAAATATTACTGAGAACTTAATAGTTTTTTATCCTTTCGAAACTTCTAAATTACAAACTTTAAAATAAAATATTTAATTATAAAATGAAATAAACGCTCTTAGTATAAGGATTCACAATCCAACGTTGAAAACCTAAGACAACAACAACATTCAACGTACAACTTGCATATCAATGTCGATAAAAATTCAATAAGGGGGAGTATATGTTTTAAGTTTGAATTCAAATTTAAAAATTTCATGGTTTCTTATAGTTTTGTATATTTTTTATATATTAGGGATGCACATAATTAATTATATGCAAAAAATTTATTTTGTCTTTAGTTCTGTACCGATCGTTGAAGAGGAAACACGTATTCTTTTACGGTTTTCGGTAAAGCAGCTTGCATTCAAAATATCCTAATAAGTATAATATTATCCTATACCACTTGTTGGTCAATGGTATATTAAGGTTGCGCATATAAATGCAACACTCAAAAGTACTTGAGATAGATTCATCAATTCCGAAACACAGAAGCTAAATCTAAACTTGCCTATCCGTCTAAACCTGTCTGACTGTATGTCTGTCCGTCTTGTTTTTTCCGAAAATGGTTCGGATCGGATCCCACACAAAATCTCCTTTATAAAAGTCGTTAAATGCATACCTGTAGGGTGTACGGTATATTATGGTGGACTGTGGTTCACTACATTGTTTTTATTTGGCTGTTTTTGACAGTGTATATACATAAATCACATACAGAATAAGTTTGAAAATGGATAATAAACGCTCACACAATTAGGTTCATAGATTATTCTGTCATAGGTACTGTATCTGTAATAAACTGCTTTGGTAGTAATAATTTCCTGAGCTATTTAAAAATTAAAAATAAAAGTCAATTATACACAGGTGATGGGTAACAAAAATTCACCTCGAGGTGCAATAAATTTTCTACTCGTTTCCTTATAAATATGTATTAATGTCAAACAACACCCTTTTGTTGTTTGGTTTACTGTTATTTTGTAATAATATTGAATTTATAATTTGCTCTGCATAATGACTTAAGAAAAGCTAAACGACCATGTTCACACACATAACAGAAAATGAAAAACATGAAAATATGCTTTTACACTTCTCCAACTCCCCACAATCTCTCTTTACCTCTCTCTCACACTCTCTTTTATTCGTTCTTTCTCTTTCTCTCTCTCTCTCTCTCTCTGTCTGCCTGTCTGTAACGGAATGATTACATTGTGTTCTTTTAATACTTAACAATTATCAGGCAAGTCGGGCATAAAAATCGTAAGAGGAGAGTAAATTACAGTTCTACTGAAAATAACCATAAAACATGAAATTGTAATTTTACATTTGCAAAAGTCTCCGCAGTTGAGATGCAAATGACCGACAGAAATGGGAGAAAGAAATGGCTAAACACAAACATGACAATTTGTTCAGTGCAAAAAAAAAAAAAAAAAAAAATGTCTGCAAGAAAAGTAAATGTAAACATGAACGTATGTATATTTTGTTGTTAGTTTGTAAAGAAATAAAATGAATAAAATCGTTTCAACTAATAATTTCGTATCCGTATGTTTTGAACTATCGTTATGTAAGTCCTTAGATTATGGTTTTCGTTAATTGTTATGTATACAGTTCTTTATGTGGTATTTTGTTTCTTTTCCAGAGTGCCAGGCTGTTTGTAATTAGCTATTGTATGCATATCTATGCTCGAAAAATATTGATTCAAGAATATCATATATAAAAAGTAAACGATAAGGAATCTAATAATAATAAAAAAAAAAAAAGAAATAAGTATAGTTTTTAATACTCGCTATGTATGTGAATGTGTATGTGTATGATAGTTGATTGCAAGATAGGAAGAGTATTCATTTTGTCGACATATAATCGAATGGATATAGGAGGGAGATACGGCTGGCATTATTTTAGATTGCTTTACTTTCGGCCTGTAGGTTACGTCATTCTTCGTAGCTTTATCAGAATTTATCTTAAAATTATCTGATTGTTACAAAAATCAAGTAATTGATAAAGTATTGAAAATATTTTTTTAATTAGTAGGGATGCCCTCAATTTGATATATGTATTATCTAAAGTCATATGCACGTTATATTGCACTACTGTCATCTTCGATTCTTGTAGAAAAAGTGCAGGGAAGGAAGCTTCCTCTAAAGCTAATACTAGCTTTTAATACCAGGAGTTCCCTTCGCCTATAACAGTTACAACGAAGCGCTTTGGCGCTTAATTCCTTTATAAATATAATTATTGCCCCACTGGTTCGATGTCGTCTCTTCTTTAGTCAAGATGTCTCTCACTGTGTCTCTCTCGTTTTACCTAAACGCCAAAAGCTATGCATACACAAGAAGAAGTACATAAGTGTTTTTAGCTGTTGTTCAATTATATACAAACGTATCTCAGACATCGAACACATATATAGGTGTAGCGTATCATCATTCAATACGTACGATGGCGTTTAAATTTTCATCTGCTTTCCTTTGCATTTTGTCTTATGATCTTCTCTTCGATATGAAACATTTTTACTAACGTAGTTATCATATATGTGGAATATAGAACGCATAATATACTAATGGATACTCACTCTATCATTCGTTGTCAAATTATTTTTTATATTTTTTATAGACTTGCGTTAAAATTGCGTATACGTGCATACACCACAAGTGATGTCAATATGAGACTGGAATCTTGCAAATCTTGAAAATGATAGAAAATATTTTACCCGAAGTATTTTCCAGCGCTAGCCTTACACTTCCGCCCCTTCCCCCCACTGCTTGACATTTTATGGATGGCGTTCTCTTATATTTCTTCATCTTTTGCGCCGAATCATTCATTAAGTCGTTTGCTTCATGTCTTTGTATAAACTCATGCTTTAGTTTAACGTGACTTGTCGATTCAAACAAATGGTAATCGCAAGGAATCAAGTCTCGTGAGTCATCCACGTGGACTAACACTTTTAAGTTGAATGCATTCAACGAGCCCAGAACGGGTCTTTCAGTATAGGTGGGTGGACACACCCCACACACACACTCACACACACATTTTTTTACACCTTCGTACGAGTCAAAGCATTGATAGCAACAAGTGATAACCGCAACGATTTAAGTCTCGTAAATATACCACATTGACTAGAACATCACAGCTGAGCCCTGCCAAACCATTGCGGACGCATTTTTCAATATGGATGGATGGGTGGACGGATAATATGTATAGAGAGGCTTTGTGTTTCTTTTTTTGATATGCTGACAGCTTCTGAACTTTTCTATTCGACTCTTTGTTGTTAGCAACGTTTTGTATTCACAGTTCTGGCAGATTTTAACACGTCGCATCCTTCTGATTCCATCAAGCACAGAATATCGTCTTCTTGCCATAGCGATTCGGTCTCGCAACACATATACGGAGAGCGGCTGGACACTGCACTTTCCATCACTAGTACCAGTACGTTGCTAAAGCGACTCTCTATTGTATCGTTCGAGGAAGAAATAATGCGAATGCTCTTTTCTTTGCATAAAGCTTGACTCGTTGTGCCTTACCACAAATTGTAGTGTAGTGAGTTGGAAAATGTTGTAAGATATATATATACACACATGTATATATATACATATTTTAATAAATATACATATATATACATTTCTTCAATACAATCTATTAAAAGATACAAGATACAGTCAAAAATAATTCGCCTTTGTTTCCTTTGTATTTTCTACTGAGAGTTCTTTAAATAGTTGTTTAACAAAATTTTTCTGTACATATGTATATTTAAAATCAATATTACTTTGATTGTTATAACTTTGAGAATATCTGCAGCTGTTATTTATTTTCTCTATTGTTTACTAATATGTACAAAGGCAGTAAAAAAAGAAAACCTATGGCAATATCATATTTATTATATATTCCTTGTCTTATAAATAGAATCAGTTATAGCAACCATTTAATAACACACGTTATCCTTGCAATAAACCGTTTTCCATTATCCTTGATTGATATTGAAAAGCACATAAAAGTATTTCAGGGCAATCAATTATATGCTATATATAAATAGAGCAGTGGTATAAGGCGCGATTTTAAATCGTTCTCGTACTACATACCTATGTAAATTCAGTGATTTCGGCGAAGTGATCGAATTTTAACAATTCGTTGAATAAAAACCTTTTCTTAGGTCTTCACATTATGCGGAAATTTTTGACTTGAGAAAAAAAGAAGGATTTTGTTTCACTGCAACATAAATTTATATATAAATATGTATTCTACTAAAATACATAAAATGAACTCTTTCCATTTGCAAGGTTCACCACGAAGCCTCAAACCTCAAAGAGTAATCAATAACTATTAAATATGAAAATTGCAATTGCAATTACGCAACTATATACGTAAATATTGACGTATTGAAAAGAGTTAGGTTAGGCTGAGTTTTTTAAACAAAAAAAGTGCATTGATATTTTGAAACGGACAGACGGACAGACAAGCTTACATCGGTTCAAAAAATGACTTCGAATTGGTCGCCTTAATGAAAGAGGTAAAACGTATATTAAGCACAACTAACGGTATTCCAATTTTGCTCATGCTCCTCAATTCTATTTCGTTCAAAATATAAGCTTGCAAAGTTTTATCAAAACTTTTTCATCATTCTTGTGCTATAAATAGTTGCCACGGTAATATAAACAGGGAATCATTTTTCTTAAGCTTGAGCTTACACTTAGTATCTATCTTTTAATCGAATAACCCGAATTCTCTACTAAGTAAGTTAACATCAAACGCATTGAAAACCCCAAGCATTGTA
>NW_023998416.1:8007726-8064980 GCF_014805625.2 Glossina fuscipes
TGAAAACCCCAAGCATTGTATAAGCAACGATTGCATCGATCCAAGTAGGATAAGAACATTTGCGTCAGCGAGGAATTTAGCTGGCAAAGCACTAACCACATCAAAAGAGAAAATCGCCGAACGTCTGCAGCATCAGATAACATAATGTGGTCTTATAACAGTTACATGAAATTTTCTAATGAATTTTGTCGGTATCGTAACGTTCGCTAATTCAGCAAATACTCAAATTAATATAAACAGAAGTTACAATAGATTAACGATTGCTTTTGATGTACATCTATCATCGCGTTAAAATAAATATATTAAAGTATGCTGACCAAAAGTTTAAGAAAATATAAAAAATTTAAGATGAATGACCGTCACGTAAATATGAAACCGGAATTCTACATACATGACTTTAACACCACGTGCAGAGCTCATACATATCTGAAGCTGCGTTTTTTTATAGGTTCGACGTCTGTAATCAATAAGCATCCGTAAAACCAACAGGTAGCAAAGTAAGTAGACTATTTTTGACAACGAATGTCGAGTTTTAGGCCCAATAATAAGCAATCGTCTACAAAGCTTTTTTGCTCGGACGATAAAATACAATTTCTTTAGATTATATGAGGTATATAGGGTATATAGGTTGAAATGGGAAGATAAGAACGAGGTTTTATTGCGATATTTGCATTTAAAAGTCAGAAATACATATTGGGGCATGGTTCATAGGAAAGTCTACGCTGAAAGACTATAAAACTTGGCAATCATACTTTGATCCTATCACCCCGAATATATATCAATAAAATTTCACTGAAGAAATAAATTTCCTTTGTTATGCTGGCTTGGCAGTCGATTAAGTGCGAAAATATGTATACTCAGGTAAGTTTAGATACTAATCTAATCTAAGAGGGTCCCGGGATATTTAACGAAAAAAATAGCTTATTGAAGCCAGTTCCTACATATGCCTTGCAAGAAAACCTATGATATGTTAACTAAATACAATTCAATTAAGAAATAATTTGATACCAATCACCGAAGGATTACGAGTATATTAATTTCGTTAAAATGCTTGCAAAATCCAGAAAGAAACTTCTCAGACCCTGTAAGGTAAACGTACTCTTGATCAACGTCCAATTTTGAATTGATTTATGTCTATGTGCATATCCGTCGCTTTACTTTTTGCATAACGCCTAGAAATATGTTTCGGAAACTCTCATAAATATGTATAATCTTGGTCAATGTCAACTTCGCGATGTACCTAAGTGCGTCCGTGGGTTTTTCTGTCCCTCTGTCCAAGTACATAGCACTTCCTCCGTATGTAAAAATGAGGATGCAAAACTTGTAAACGAATTTAAAAATAGTCTAAACGTCCTGAAGGACATGCCTACAATGCAATAAAAACTGCAAACAACTGTACTTTCCGGGCAGTTTGCTCATTACATATCAACCTACCATAGACAAATGATGTAAACTTCTAGTTTTTCTTTACAAAAAGAGAACGCTCATCGTTGATGCCCACCCAGGAGTATGGAAATTTAATATATTTTTTATGAGAACGCTAATGGGTATTAAACATTCGATCACCACCGATTATTATTTTCTCACTTGTTTACCGTTTAAATTAATACTACAAGGTTTTCTTAAAATAGTAAATTGGTTTGTTGATAAACTCGAGCAAAGATAAACAGGGGCGTGTGTTTGATCGGTTGCACCAATTATGTGGATTAGGATTGACTGCATTTACATAAACTCAACATATGAATGAAAATATTTTGTATTGACTCAAAAGTCATGTTTACTTTTTGTGCGAAACTTCCCTCTAGAAATTTTAAATCTGAAATTTGTACTTTTGTTTTTTAGTTTCAATAAATATGATATATGAGCCTCTTGATAAACATTGAAAAGCAATTTTGATTCCATATAATTTTGCTTCGAGCAATGTCAGATATAAAAAGTCAAGTTGTTACACGCTATTTATACAATGGAATTTGCGATGCAACGAACTGCAACGATTCTTAACGAGCTTAAGGTTGAACGTCGATTTAACTGAAATGACTTGTTAAAAAATGTGATTAGTATTATCAAAAGCAATATTAGAAAATGAAAAAGAACAAGATTCATTGGAGGGAGGAATATAAGTTTTGCACTCATTCTTTTTAATTGTCTTTATTTATAATCTATGACACGTAAATCTCTATTGCAATCTCTATTGTGTTATCGCATGAAGTAGATTTTCATTCATTTTTATGGACGTCTAACATGAATTAACACTAACGTTCATTGCAATTGGTCAATCAAACCATAGAAGTGAATACATTTTACAAAACTTTTTTAATAAATGTCAACAAAAGAAAATTTAACTAAAATAACAAAAGTTTCTATCGGTCTACCTTAGTGCACATATGTGAAGACAATGGCAAACATAACAACTATATAATGCTAATAAGTGACTGAGTATTTGAAAGTATAACAATAAGGATAAGCCTTACGTAAGCATATATTTACTAATAACTAGACTAATATGTAACGAGTGCATTATACTTGTATATGCACACAACTAAATGCAATGGGATGTGTGTTAATATTTACATTTTCATATATGTACAATATATAGTAAAAACAATCATATATGATGTTGTGTACTTACTATCATTAAGTTTGTCCGTTTAAATGTTTTTAATCTTTTAAGATTAACTTTTAAGATCCTCGTTTTAAATTCTAGAAAAATCTTTCTACTATAAATTTTTATGCTTCATTATACGGTATATTAAGTTAATATATTATTCCTTCATTTATTATCACTCGCAAGCGATTATATTCACTCTCGTAAGGTCGAGATATATGGGTATTCTTCGTCCGTTTGTAGCAATCATATCATAAGAATGGGAGATGTGATCAAATTTATATATTCTTCAACATCGTAAGGTTTTGCAGCGATTTATTGCTTTCCACTTAACCATCTGTCCATCCGTCCGTCCATCTTGAGAATGTAAAACTTGGCTTATGCATTCGACATTATTGCTTACAAATTAGTAGAGATTGAAAGTAGGCGTAGTCGTGATTCATTATCGCGTTCACTATCGCTATCTACGTCAATATTTTATCAATATGGCAGAAAAATTCAAAGCAGGGTCTTTGTACAATCAAGTCTATGAGAGATAAAAGAGTTTCATTCATATACTGAGACCTGGTGCACATATATCCTCGTGACAGTTAAATTATTAATGAAAGAAAGATTTTAAAGTAACGTAATTTTAAAGTCAAATATATTTTCGTTATATTCTCTTAGACTTTCGCTTATTCCTAAACAATCCAGAAAATCTAATCCATTTTCGATCCATTTGCACAAAAATTTCTATAATTATCTTATGCGAATGATGACGTATATAAAATTTTCTCAGTGTACGATACTTGCTCTAAATTATTTTCAAAATGACTCGATATGTATGTGCATTTTCATAGTAGTGAACGTGTTTTCTCCGTTCTTTTTGTTTCTATTGGCAGTGATTTTTATAAATATTATTTTTTTCCTTTTGTTTTTGAATCGAATTTGTTTCCAACGAAAACGATTTTAATGTTGCAGTTGTATTTGGTTGTTGCTGATGACTGCAGCTGTTCGTTTAGTTATACGATATGTTATTGACTTTCAATGGAAATTTAAGCCGCTATACTGCGTTTCGTTAAGGAAGGAAATAAACTCTATTATTTTTTGCCTCTGTCTAGGTGTATAGGACGACTATGAATATTATCATAAATATAAAATATATTCAATTTGTTGATAATCAAATATAATCAAATAGGTTATGTATAAATTGTGGTACTTAGCTTCTGACAGGTCAAGATTAAAATCATAAAGGAGCTATACCAAGCTATGGGTGAGTGCTCACGAATTGCATAATTCTGCTCTCGGATTACACGAAGCATGTGTATGTCGATCGTGGATATATCAATAAGTGACCGCAATTTTCCAAGAGAATGTAAGTAGTACTGTCTTGCCTTCATTTAGAAGTACCATGTTTAAGCTGCACACAGCTGTCTAAGTCATTAAACTGAAGCATATGCAACATAATTCCCTGGAGCTTTGAATAGATGTAGGTCCTTGCTAAAAAGGAACCATTTGCGGGAAACTTTACTTTCCCGGCTTAATGGAAAAGATTAGGCGAACTATAAGCCTTGACTAGCCATGGCGACCTTGCTTGCCTGGTCAGCGGAGCGCGGTGTATTAAAAAAGGAAAAAACTACCAACAACATACACAACACAATATCGCAAACACAATGGCACCATAAATTCCTCATATGAAAAAATACAAACCAATGAAGCAAAGTTTGCCCAAGAAATTTTTACGGTTTTAATATAGAATATCCTACCCAATCTTCTGTTATCAGCAGCTGCGCTTTTCGAGTAACATGATCTTTGATAGGATTGAGTGCTTTCGTACGTACTTATCATAAATAAATTAAATTAAGCTTAAGCCCTGACAGCAGAATCGATAAATGCGCTGCCTCAGTTTACCTGGGAATAGCTGGGGAAAACCTTGCCTTAAGAGAAAAAAATTGTGGAGGATTCGAAAAATAAATTGAATTGTGCTTGTTTTCTTGTATGTGCAACGCGTTTGGTTTCCATTAGTAAGCTAATGATTAAATATAATACATTTTGTGTCATTTTGAAGGACTTTTTTAATGCTGGTGTGGTTGTAAGAAAATTCGCACTTTGTCTTTATTCTAAAAGATTAATAAAAGCGGATATAATCAATATCAATATGTCTTTAGGCTAATCTTTATTTTGCAATTTTGTCATTCCAACGCATTATGTAACATTCACTTTTGATCCTTTGCCTCTTTTTAGGATAGTTGACGGGTGTTAAGTCCTGCCACTCCCAAAACAGCGCAACTTTCTTAATTGAGTTTTGCCTCTTTGATCGCTTTCGAGGGCTTTTACCGGTTGTTGTCCCTTCAGACTATTAAGGGTTTCAGAAAAAAGATCTACTCATAGTAGAGTAGTATTCGTGGCATATCACTTCAGCTGACTGGGGAGATAAACTATGCTTTAATGGGGAGCATACATGTGCCGAAACTCTCACCTCCCAGTGGTGATCCCCGGGCAACGGCTTCGGCCAGCTAAGAAGAGTTTAAGGTTTTGGGCTACTAACTCGGCGACGAGTTTCTAAGAGATGGTGGAGGGCTTGGCTGGAAGATGAGCTCTTCACTCAATAGCTGGTCACTACCGAAGAAATATATGAATGAATGGTTTTTAAGTACGTTGAAGGTAGTAATCTAGCGAGTGCATGGTAGATCACTTTACCATGTCAGTACAATACCCGAGACCTATGTATCTCGAAGAAAATTAGTTCATGGTGTTGGCAACCAAGGAAGTATGGTGAATCCGAAGCAAGTCGGTTGTCTTTAACAACCGCCCAAAGTATGCCAAAGGCTTTGCAAAACAAACTGGGAGCCACGGGGGTCAGGAGGCTCGCCTCACAAAGCAACGTATGCCTGCGGGTGTATGATGGACTTTGTTCATAAAGTCGTTGGAATTAAAATTTTCTCAGGAGAGAGTTAATTGTACAAAAAGGAATTGACGGATGGCCTTCCCTTTGGCCTATTAATTAATAAACTCTCTTGAGAATTAATACATGCAAAAATTAAAAAAGCGATTTGACGGAAAGGCTTTTCCCCTTTTGGCTTATTTTTACTTTTGAACATATGTCACGGATGCCTGCGGGTAATGGTGGTAATTGATCAACGGCGCCGTGGAAGCCTTATGGCGGAAGCGAGCGCAATTTTTACCCTTTTTGAACGGATATCGTTGATCAATTTGTGAGTCCTGACTGGTTGGGTGCGGCCCTTCGGGGAGTACTCATGGTGGTTGTGGTCGGCAAGTTCCTAGCCAAAGTGGAACAATTTGAGTGCAGCTAGGCCTCAACACTGACCAGAGTGGGATTTATTGTTTCATACACAATAAACCGTTCTGGACTCTGGTGTTGTTTAGGCCCCTACTACGTGGGGATTGTCTAACTCGCCAGGGGGCGAAGTACGCTTAAAGTGGCTTCGGCCACCGTGGGCTTAAGCCTTTCAGGCAGGAACCCACGATAAACCCTTGCTATAAATTCAGCTGACTGATTGTTTGATCTTATGTCTCTGTGCTTCCGACATTTCTACAGCTTAAGCCTTATATCTGAAATCTAAAATGGACAGTTCCACTTATTCCTATCCGTTTCGAATGCTTTACTCCATTTATTTGTTTATTGATTTGCAAATTTGGATAATTGATTTTTCCAGAATTCATAAACATATTCGCTAAAAACTTTCTACATTTTTCGGTTTTCATTCTCCAAATGTTAATAATTTCTAAAAGGGTTTATACTTTGTCTTATATATATATATATATTCCTTTGACCAATCATGTGCACTATTTTTACTCAATGCACTACCTGTTCAGACATTTTATAACGGTCTTTATTGGTATTTTTATCGTTGTTGTTGCTTTTACTCGTATGTGAAAGCTCTAAAAATTGATTTAATGTTTGATTAATAAAAGTAAAAAAAATGAATAAAAAAAATAAAAAAAAATACAAAAACAATTCATATTGTTTTTCTTCATTTTTTCACGGTTTACGGATGTTCGTGTTTTTGGTTTTTGAAGTACATCTTACTTTTAACGAGCTCTTCTTGACTAACGAAAATTGCAAAGTCTTTGGCGGAAAATATAAAAAATTTTAAAAACATTGGCGTAAATTAAAATTAAACTAGCGAAATTTTTCGCTCTCAATGAAAATAAGCTTAATTAAAGTTTTTAAGTGTCTGCTAGCACGCGAACTACAAAAACACACAATACAACAACATGAATACCTTCATCATCATCATCATCATCATTATCGTCATCGTCATCGTCATCACCATCGTCGTCGTCATCATCAGTGTTATTGGTTACGCCAACGTCAGCGCCAGCCAACGCTATCATTACTGTTTTATAGGAATCGACAGCAAAACCGAAAAACGCATACGTTATGCTAGACAAACAGAATAACGTGTGGCGGCGTATTGTGTTGAATTATTTTTTACTTACCATGATATTGATACACAAAGTTTCTCATTACATTTGTAACAAATAAAAGTATATATACATCAAAATTTCCTCTAACTTGATGAGAGTAAAATGTTTTTGTTAATTTTGACTATAAGTTTTTATCTTTCCGTTTGTCGACTAATCCAGTTTTACAAAGTCTTCAAAATTAAAGCAAAAATCTGATATGTAATATATGCACTCCTTCTGGATGTTGTTCTTTACGTTTTGTCTGAAAACAAGCTGAGTTTGCTCTCGGCTCTCTTATCGACCAGAAGAGGAAAGGCATTGATGCGAATACTTACCGTAAGAGCGATAAGAAAACTCCTAACTTTCTACCTTGTTATACCTACATTGTAAGATTTCCCTTGGTAGTAAGTCTCTGTCCGCTTCCACACCTCCTAAAAGTAAAGATCAAATGCACCGTAAGGTGGTCACATGCTTAACAAATTTAAGACATGATTTGATCATTTCCAATCAATCGTCCGTTTAATGCAGCGAAACCGAAAATAGAATATGGAAGATTAGCGGGTTAAAAAATAGGTGGAGTCCGCTTAATATGATTTTGAAAATTACGGAAAAATCGAAAACAATTTCAACAACTATCCAGTCGTAGTAAACAAATACCTAACACCTTATTAAGAAAAATTTTCTTAAACGTCTTCACTTAAAATTTCTTTGTAAAAAGTCATTCCTATATATGTCCATAATTAATGAAAGATTTGATTTTATTATTATTACTTTTATATTTTTACTTACAACGATGGTGCACAGGAGTCGCTTCAGATTTCTTCTTTATTCTTTTCGTACGTTTTAGTGAATGAAATATTACAACATAGGGTACGAAGGCTCTTGAAATAGAAAAGTAACCACCGCATTTTCAAATAACAGTAAATGCATTATAAAAACCGGGCACATGTATGCCATGGAATAAAATAACAGTTTTTTCCCTAAGTCACGAAAGCTGTTTTGAAATTTTAACGTTTTTGTGTTTCTCTGTTTTATTTAGTTTTTCATTTTTTGTTTATAAATTTACTTCGAATTTTTAAATTTAGTTGCTTACGTGCTTTAAATGGAAAAGATATGTTTGAAAAAGGTCGAAGCACTTAAGCTATTAAACATATTTAAATTGCTTGGTATCCATGTGTCAAATTAACGATATACGTAACAGAAACCAAAAGGTTTCCCACTACTGCCTTCATTTTTATTTACATTACAAAACCTTCCTCGGCAACGGTTCTATTCAATTGTCTAGGCAAGTCTTCCTTCTACCATGTCAGGCCTTTCCAAAACATAAAGTTTGCATGTATTAAGCATTACTTTGCGAGTAGGAAATTATTGTCGACGCAATTTGTTCCAAGCGTGAGAATGGAACGGAATCATTAAATATCGCAACGCAATTATTTGACGAATAATCTATAAATTGGAAATTTTCAAAGTTGGCTGAAAACTATAAAATTTGTTAGGCAAAACACTTGAAATGAACAGGAGTGTAACGCAGACGAGATTGATGTGAAGAGCGGTATCGACTAAGTTGTCTACTGAACTATTAAACACCGGGGTTCAAATTGAAGTTAAGTCTCTCTAACCGTTGACTACACATGTATTAATCATAGAAAACGTAGTGAAATTATTTGATGTTTATTTTTTACTTTTTTTTTGTTTTTTTGTAATACGATCAATTACTCCGGGAACGTCCTCTATTCGTGTAATACGATAACGGTCAGGAAAAAGAGAGAGAAATGAAAAAGGGATAAGCAAGCAGTCGTACGCTAGTGGTTGTGTGTACAATTGGTGCGTGTGATATTTTCACCGCTTGGCCGCCTTGACTATAAAGGCAACCTCGAGATTTGAATCCGCGAACATAGACTTGGTAATCGCGATTCTTACACATTGGATTATTCATGAGGAGGAAATAAATTGTTTGGAAATGACGGCGAAAAGGAAGGAAACAAATGATATTTGATATGTATTTCGACCAACAATACTGAAGAAGTTTGCAAGAGAAAATATCTTAGTTTCATAAAATTGGTGATATTATTTAGATGTGGGAACGTAAGGGTTTGGAAAAACCACAATTATACTTACATTGGCTGAGTTTCATGAAGAATGCTTAGGAATATTGAGGTTTGTCCCGTTTTATACAGGCGAGTCAATAATATTATTTCGCAACTTAACTAGGAAGGAAATGACGATGATAAACTGACGTTCCCCTAGTGAAGCTAGCACTCGAAATAACAATATGTTTTCATAGGATGAGTAAGAAGTGAGTGCGTCGTACTTGACGTATCTTGGATCGAAACAGATTTAGTTGATTCAAGAAAGCAACGAGGGGAAGAAGAGATGGTTTAACCAAGCACAGGTTTTGCCTTACAGTAATATATGAGCTATCGCGCTGCCTAGGCCAATGTTTAATAAGGAAAACCCAGTTAGTAAATTGAAATCAAATCACTAAACGGATCAACTTTTTCCAATTTAGGTGGACAAAGTGCGTAGTAATGAATGCATTATTTTTTAACAATCAGGGTTTTTTGCATATTTTTAGATTTAATGGTATAAGATTCAATGACCCAATACCAAGCAATGAAAATATTTAAACCGGATTGGTGCAGATAGAGAATTATATTCGGTCATGATCGAATCTAATGTTTCTGTAAGATTTGAAGTTTATTGCTTCATTTTTACAGCCAGGAGAGTGCTTACAGCAGACATTACAACAACGGAGACAACCGCACAGACGGACATGCTTAAATCGATTTAAAATTTAATGCTGACTAAAAATATGTACACTTTGTGGGGTCTCTAAAGCTTCCTTCTGGGCGTTGCGAACGATTTCACAAAATAAACATACTCTCACTCTTGGGTGACGGGCATAAAAAGTGGACATTTTCATCTGCTCACATTACGATGTGGATTCACTTAGTTAAGCGATCGCTATATTTCACATCACATAAAATCACATAAAAATCTTGCTTTACCTTACTGTTTTCGACGTCGATTTTGGACAACGTTGTTTAAACTGAACCATCAATTAAATGTAGCTGCGATTAAATAAATTAAATTGACCATGCAGAGTGGCTTTATGTGTGACTTAATAAATAAAAATTATTAATAATACAATAAAAAAAAGAGTTATAATAATAATTAAATCAACGCAAGCTTTCGAAAATTATTCCCTTGGAAAACATAATGTGGAAATCCTAAGAGATCGTTTGCATATTACAACATATTACAACAAAAACATTTTGACATATACTGGGAAGTTTATCAAACTTTAGGATCTAAGTATCGGAAAGCGCTTGAGAAGGCTAAGGTTGCCCTTTGCATAAGGTAGGCGTGGAAACGATGGAAATTAGCTTTTCGTGAAAACAGTATTTAAAAAAAGTTAAAAAATTGTAGCAAAAATCCGCTTTATAAATAAGCAGTAGTAGTAGATAATTAAACACTTAATATTCTGGTTTCCTTTTTTTGTATATATATATATATATATATATATACATATTTGTTTTTTTATTTTTTATTTATATATAATTTTATTTAATGTCATCTGCAAATATTAATACGTAACTTTTTACATTTGATTATATTATATTTCTGATTATGTAACTTAATATATCTGTATCGATATGTCAGTATAGACGTTCGTTAAACTAAAAAATTTTTACAATTATTTTATTATATATATAAATATGTTGATTTTTAAAAAATAAATACGGCTTTTAACGCTTAACGCATTGTATTCCCTTTACCATGGGAAGTAGATTAAGTTTAACATTAGAAACATTTATATATATGTGTTAGTGAAGCATCACTGAGTGCTTGTCTCTCTATCAATCTCTCTAACTCGTTATCTAGATTTTGATTATAACTTCAAAAGTAGGGAACAGAAACATCATAGTTGGTCTCAAGCGCTTATTTGTTTCAGAAACCAGTTAACTCAGCTCTTGGATTCAGCCACTCATAGCCTAAACTTAAAATTTTAAAATAAGCATTTTACCAATCTTTATGCGTACCTCTGTCGTATCTTACAGCTTGTGTGTGTGTGTGTGTGTGTGTGATTTTTGGGTAAGTAATGTTAGAGTTCAACAGTTATAATGAGTTGCTAAGTGCTCATGTTATGCTTTGGGTATATTATCTTATAGTATTTCAAGCTCTTATTTTGGGTAAGCGTTCACCATATAATTCAGTGAAAGCCTAAACTTCCCTAGCACATGACGTTGCTTGCGATGTGCTTAGTTAGTTTAAAGGGAACTACAATATACATTAAAAAACCAGAAAGAGAGCTAGAAGCTGGGAGACATCAATAAAATCGGTCCATAATGAATTCAAGGACGCGACTATTCCAGATCTGCTACGCTCAAAAATATGTCTAGATCACCGTGCAATCGTAAGTAACTTATGTATTAAAAAAACGAGAACCGATGTTATAGGATGTACATCGACATCAACTTTTCAAACCTCAAAAATGCAGTGCTGTAAGTATAACTTGCTATGCAAGCGCAACTTTTTATAAAGGATATATTGAGGATCTTGCTCTTCATATATTGATAGGCAAATATGCCTATGCGTACAACATCTATTAATTACATTTATTATATATAACATAGTGTATCAAAAGTAAAAACTCCTGTTGGCTAAAAGGATAATTATACGAAACAGAATCCTGGCAGTTTAACATGAAATCCAGATGTCATTCCAGAAGTATATATAAGCTCAAAAAAAATATTTGATGTATGTTTTTTATACCCATCACGGCAGGATGAGGAGTAAATTCATTTTGTCAAAACATCTGTGATACTAAGAAGGAAGCCTTGGAGATCCTCATCTTGATCAGCATCAAATCTAAATTGATCCAAGCATCTGTCTACCTGTGTGTCTGTCCGCCTAGCTGTCTGTCTGGCGTAAACATGCAGCAATTGGTATAAACTTTGAGAAGGAAGTAAGAGATTCTTGCACGCGAATTCATATTGCATTTGCCATAATCGGTCCAAGGACACGACCACAGTTCAACATAACATGAGACCACCTCTGTTACAAAAGTAAAAAAAAAAAATGTGATTCATTACTTATAAACCACAACAAATACATTAAAAAGAATTCAGAATTTTTGTTCCATATGTGATCCTACAGTACCTACCACAAATAAGCTTCAGATACAATACAAAGTCTACTTATTATTGATCGGTGCTAAGCGGGGAAAGGTATAAAAGATTCGATCACTGGCGAAGGCAATTTTCTTCCTTATTTTTTTTAATGTTATCAATATTCAAGCTTTGCGAGCATAAAAATAAACGATATCCGCCCACAAATAAAATAAAAAATTTGTAATACATTTTTCTTATATGCCAGTCTGTTTCCAAAGTATTTAAACACATATGATAACTGTTGGATGCCCATTATTCTTCTTAAAGTGAATAATTTAAATTTGCATTACTTTCACGTTAAATAAAATATTATAAAATATTTTTATACTTAAATTTTATTGTATAATGTATAAGATTTTTAACAGAAACTTTTAAAGTGTCTGAATAATTTCTTTATATATTCAATAAGCTTTCTTTAATATCTAATTATTATTATCATTATGTATATATATGTACATACATATATACGTATAATTTTATTTATGATTTTTTTTCTTTCGTAACTTTTTAACAATTTTGTTTCTTTTGATATGTGTTTTTTGTGGTGTTCATCCGCGACATATGAAACAATTGCTATATAAAATAAATAATCCAATAAAAATATAAAAGAGAAAAAAAAAAAACCAAAAATAGTCAGTGTGAATATACTTTTCATTGAAGAGGATCTGATTGCATTTTATGGTAGATGTTTTTAATATGCATTAGCTAACAGTGTTCTTTTTGAACGATGCTGCTCATTTAACCTCCCCGACTGACAACTGAACGATTGAAAAGGCATCATTTCTATATGCAAAGTGAGCCAACGAAAAAAGTAGTCTATTTATAGAAGCTAAAATCCGCTTGACTTAAACCTATTTTAGATCATTTTATTTGCAAGTTATGCAGGATTTGTTTATTTAAGATTCAAGTGATCGATTACTATACCTACTACTAGGTTTGTTCGGATTTATGCAAAACTCAGGCGAACCCTTTTTTTATTATAAATTCAAAATCACGCGATAAGTTGATCTAAGTTTGTCTGCCCGCCCGCCTTCTGCCTCTTTTTCTTGAGTTCAACCACTTTTTCGACCACTCCCTATTTTGAAATATCGTTATATGGAAAAAATTGCAATTTTAAAAATTTCTCGACAAAAGTGGGTAAATGGTAGTATTTCGGCATAGTAAATTGGTTTGAAAACCTTGGACGAGCTGGAGATATTTTTGAAACCCCTCTAAACTGAGGTTCATATGACAAAAAAGCCTAATTTTCAATTCTTTGTGATGAAAATTAGATCATAATAGTAATTTAATATAAAAAAGTTGAACTGTACCAAATATGGACCATCTCAGGCTATTTTTTTGGATACTACTCTATATAAGGATTTTTACGAAAATTGGGCAGAAACGTACAACTTTCAATATTTTATAACGAAAATTGATCCATAATAGCCATTTGTGCCGTGTTTTGATTCTCTTGGGCATAATTCGTCTTACGGATAAAAAGCCTTTTTTTGCAAAGGGACCTAAATTTTAATATGCAGTTCTATAATAGTAAGTTCGTATAACAAGAGGATATAATTTTTGCTTTGTATGGCAGAAATAAAAATTGTGTTGCACAGTGTAGTGTAGGGCATTTAAAGTCGGTCTAGCCTGATTATATTGCTTTCACTCGTTTTTAATAGGATGTGTGTAGCGTAGTCTGTCGTATAAGAATGTACTCGTGCAATATTTTTCCTTAAGCCATAAATTATGTTCAGGTTGTGCTGAACTTTTTAATACCCTCCCTTCGTCTTCCTGTACTATACCGTATCATATAAGTTGCGTAATATTTGCTTCCAAGTATTATTTCAGTACTCTTCCAACTCTGGAATAAGAATAAAATTCCGATTTTAAATTTTACTAATTATGGAAGATTGATTTGCCCTTCGAGCATAACTTGGGGCAAGTGTTTAGAGAATGTTTGAGAATATATTTGATTTTCTAAACAAAGTTTCAATGTAGTAATTGCACAGTTCATAAGACAATCAAAAATGATCAAAACAATTTCACTGTCAAATCATGTTGATCAAGTAAATATATACTCTATTAGATCTTCAATGGAAAAGTTTTGTATCTATCTTGTTTATAAAAATTGAAAGCAAACGCTGTGATAGGCATAAAGCAAATGAAATCGTAATTTGTTCAATTTAACATAGCACAGGTCGAATTAAAATCTTCTTTTGTTTTTCTGTCATTGTCCTTATAATCAGCTTGTTTATGCAAGTATTTGAGTCTATTAATATTGTATGGTATTGGACTTATAAACGTATGAATTTTTGAATATTTTGGCGGAACATCTCTCGAAAGCTATTGAGTTACGTTATCTCTTTATTATGAGATGATATGCTTATGAGTTGAAATTGACATATCTTTGGACTTAAGCTGCAAATTAACATCGGTAATGAATTGCAAAGCGTAATTAATAACCTTAATTAACTGAATGTAATCGAAGTGACGTAATCTCTTCACTATTAAGTAATGTAACTGAATCAAGGCAAATTATCAAAAAAAATTGCAAATGTTCTATTTATATTTGTACTTTGGATAGAGAGAAAGAGAAAGAAAGAGAGAGAAAGAAAGAAAGAAAGAGAGACAGAGAGAGAGAGAGAGAGAGAATGAGAAATCTGAAAATTTTAAATTCAAGGCCAATCTGACATTTGGTATCAACAGCTGTGCCACTAATGATGACAAATTATAAAAACCTTATCGGTAGATGATTTCACTTATTATCAATTTTCATTTTCATTTGCATCCATATACAAACTAACAAACGAGGCTTACATGAAAAGTAGTAGTGCATATATGACTTCAAAAGATTTATTCCCATAAATTATTCCATCTAACTTTTTAATCTAACAATAACGCAGTTTCGATTAACAATTCATTTTACTTAAACATTGAGAGATTTCTGTACAGCAGAGATACATAACAAACTACATAGATATTTCTTCTCTCCTTCTACAAATACATCGTCAAGACGAAACATGCATTAGTTGGAAAATTCCATGGAATTGTTTAAATTAATATGCAACCTTTACATCTACAGTTTCTATGTTAATTACATCCAACTCTTTTTTTTCACGCCCTCATATAAGCCGAATTTAGTATAACACGACTCGCCAATAAGAACATATAGACTTTTTAACAAATTGATTTTTATTCATAATTTCAACTTAAATTCTTATACGCTGCGGTTATGTACTGAATACCCGTTGTATAATAATTCTAATGTTTTTTTTTTTTTTTGTAATAAAATTGCATTGGTTTTGTTTTATAAACATATTTTATAAACATGTAATAATAGCAATTTTTTTGCAAGATTTTTTGGAAAAATATTTTGAGTCTTTTTGTCTTAGATGATTAGCTGTGGAATGTATCGTAAAGAGTACTATTTGTCGTATGTATTTTTCTACACGATTTTTCGTTTGCACTGTACGTATCGTGCAAAATAAGGATTAGTTGTATATCGGAATTCTCTCTTGGCTGTTTTGGCTAATTTGCGATGAATATGCTCTACTAGTGGCAAGTACCTTAAGGAAAATTATACGAAAGCAGTTAAGATTCAATTTAAAACTCAATTCCATACGACGATCAGTCAGTATTCCATATTTTTTAAACGTCACAGTGGAATTTTTTTCCAAACTTCCCATCAAAATCAACCATTATGTCACTGTAGCTTGGCCAATGTGCATGAAGAGCACTGTGCATTCGCACAATGTACAAAAATTTTTTAAATTTTGTAAAAAATTTATTACAAATCTTGTTCGATTCTATTTCGCGCATTGCATGAAATTTATTGTCAATGAACCTATAGACCGTGCTATTTGCAGAAAACTCATTTCAAATATTTGGGAATTCATTTAGGTGGATGCTTCACAATGGGTGACTCACAATATGAGCGCAAAGGTAAGGCCAATAAAATTTAAAAAGAACGAAGGACTGGGTCGGTATAATAAAGTACATCTTTATAATGCTATTATTGAACCAATGTAGTCCTAAGGAAAACAATTAGGAGAACAGCATGTTGTTGGAGAAAAGACAGTCGAAAAGATTGCGTAGAGTAGAAGGTTTTTCATGGTATACGATCAACTCAAATATTCGCACGGGTTTAAATGTGGCGACCATCATCAGTGTAATGAGGGGAAGCGTCAGCAGATAAGTTACTAAAGTTTAAGTCAGCGGACTTCTCTTGTTCGATCACTTCTTTTGAAAGAGAAACATGATCACTTAAAACGTATAGGAAGTACGGACGTAATAAAATGGAATGTGATCTGCTTTGGCAGTCATCATCAATGAGTAAAATATATTAAAGCTTATTGCAGGTTCCACCAGCAGGACGATTCAATAAATAATAAAAATATATTTATGTTTGTAATATTATAAGAATAAGTTACGCATTAAGAATCGAAACCAACAAAAGCACAACTTATTACTACAAAATTTCAAAACTGTTAACTAAAGTGCGTATAAAAATCGAGAGCAATCAATTAGATGTTGTCGCAGCTATCGCTAGAAACGTCTGTCCCGTTTTTTGGGATACAAATGAAATTATTTCGATTTCAATGATATGCGTTTTCAACAATATGGTACAGCATGCTGTAGACCTCGCGTCGCAATGAATTTATTGAGAGAAAAGCAATAACTTTATAACTTTTATTTTGACCGACGCGATCGCCCTTTATATTACTTACTTACTTAAAATAAGATCTCACGTACGAAATCACCTGAAACGAATTACTTAAGCTCTTTATACTCCCTTTGATTTCTGGAAATATATTAAGAAAAGTCGAATCGCCGATGGTTTCTTTTGCATGATTCGCTTTTCCACAGCAAACCTCTGATATCTGAAATTTCACCTAAACCATGAAATCACTGATATTTTCATTTCATTTATTATCAATGACGATTTGATTAGCATTAATCATAATAGACTCTTATTGTGCTGCCCTCGTACTCTTATCAGGGGTTTCCCTATCAGTTAATGTGCACGCGAAGAGCTACGCACATATGTATATTTCACATTTTCCTATCGAAAATCAACAACAAAAAGGGAAGAAAACGAAAACGAAATTAAAAACAAAAAAAAAACAAAAAAAATGAAATGTCAAAAATATAAACATAAAAGGTCATAACTTGAGGTTCAAATAATATATAGTTTAGTTTATCAGCTTATTGAGGAATAAATCGAATCTTTCTTCTTAAAATGAGATGAAAGTTTCGAACAGAGAAAGAGAGAGAGACTAAAATATTGCAGATAAGTGAAGGGAGATCATAAGAGATTTTTGCTTGAGGTTATATCAGTAGAGGAATCGTCATAAAGAAATTTGTCTTCGCAGAGTTAACATGTATTATTAAATTTTTTTAAACCGGCGAATTTTAATTTTTGATTAGACAATGAATGCAAATATTTGTCGTTGCTGTCTTATGGAGAATCCTATCATTACTTATAATATCTTTGATCAGACTACAAATCTGTGGAATGAGTTGCGTGAATGTTCGCCTATAGAAGTACAAATTAAACCTGATGACGGTTTACCACGTGTGATTTGTGATTTGTGTTGGTTGCGGGTTCAAGAAGCGATCGATTTTCGAAAGCGTTGTCTGATCGCCGACAGAGAATTGAGACAACGTTACGCCGAACATAAGAATAAAGCTGTAGAGGAAGTTTTGGGCTTAATAGAGAAATTGCGAGAAAAAGATTTATTGGAATCTCAAAACAATAGATCGCCCATTAATTTGCAAGAAATTTTAAACGAAGAGCTAGATTTAATCGATTTGGGTAAGATTTCAATGCAATCAATGCATAGTTTCTTGTTTTTTCCTTTCTATCAGTAAACAAATAATTTGCTTTCCTTCAATAACAGATAATCCTCAGACAAATTTGTTAAATAATTTTACTAGTGCAACAAATGAGGATCCTGTACCTAATAATATAGTTGAATCTACCAGTGATAATCACTATAACTCTTCCTTAAAAACATGCGAGACTGATAATAATCAGAAAGAATCGCCTTGCTTAGAGACAACACAGGATGATTCGGTTAGACATAAAAAAGGACCGTTTTATTGCCCGAAATGCGAAAAGAAATTTACGCGAAACTTTCAATTAAAGTTACACATGACATCCGTCCATAAATTGGGCAACGCGCCTGAATATAAATGCAATACATGTGAGAAAATCTTTGCTTCCCTTCATAGTCTCAGTTATCATCAGAAATCTGTACATTCGCAAGAAAGACCATTTAGGTGCACACACTGCCGCCGGCAGTTTGTATTGCGTAGTCAATTGAATTCACACCTGCGTGTACACACCGGCGAAAGTAAGCCCCGTACGCATGAGTGCTGCGATTGCGGTAAACTGTGGCCAACAAAATCGGATTTGCGAACTCATATGCGTTCCCATAATCCCAAAATTGAACGGCCTTTTAAATGCAATGAATGTGAGAAAAGTTTCTTTACACGGGGTCATTTAAAGTCACATCTATTGGTGCATACCGGAGAAAAGCCATTTTCTTGCGAGTATTGCGAACGTGCGTATCAAAGTATTGGCAATCTAAATAATCATTTAATTCGCCGCCATATGGATGAAGTGAAAAATACGCGGTGCGAGGAGAGAGAAAATAAAGTGTTAATGGAGCTCTGAGCTCTGAGGGAATCGGACAGAATTCAGAAGAAAGAGTATTGCAAATATGTGGAAAGTATTTAGTGTAACATTAATTAGAAATTAAGTGATAATCCACATGAATAACTATAAGAAATAAGAAAGTTAAATTCATCACAAGACGAGTCCTCTGTATTGATCGTATTCAGAAAATCTTTCACCTTGTTCACTGTTTTGATAGCGATGGTGACAAAATTGAAATCGATATTTGTCGTAGCTTGAAAGATGTTTCCGTTTCTTTAGCTCCTTAGCAACTTTTTAAGACAGCTTGAGCTACCTTCAAGTTTTGTCTTATCAGAAACGCCTGCGCTAAGTGTCATCTTCTGCCCACTATGAATGAAGGGACTATTAAACGCAGATAAATTGATTCGGGATCTATGGTGATCGGTATAAAAATTAGATCGATCTGTAATAGGATCACCTATTATTTCCTTTATTGCAATAATTAATAAATCCCTCACAAATACATTCGAAATCTTACCTTAGTTAAGTTTGTAAATATATCATGGAGAACTCCGCACACATTGTAAGATGATAGATCGCTTCAGAGATGAGTTTGACAGAATAACTTCGCATTTAAATACGTCCATTAGTAAATAAATTACACTTACTTTGATGCTTAATATAATCAAATTAATAAAATTTAAATAAACCACAAATGTTTGCATATCACATCGTGCATGGATGTGTCAATGCATTTGCACTGCTTTACACGCAATCGATACCTGCTATTATGTATAAAAAGATCTATATCTATAAAGATAGAAATGATTTCCATTAGCTATTAGATATTTGGTTTATTTCTGCTTCCTCGCAATATTATCGATTTCATTCACATGATAAATGTTTCGAAAGTATATACATACATGTATTTCTTGCTTTCATGGAAAATTGAAATTTATATAAATATTTTGATAAAAAACATTATTGCAAGTAGCATTTTTATTCTAATTTTCTTTTTGCTGCATAACCCTTTGTATATTTAGATAATTAAAATTAATATATTTATAATTACAAAAAAAAAAAAAAAAAAAAAAATATATAAATAAATTTTTAATTGATGATGAATTAATTATTTACCAAAAAATGCCAATCATTAAAAACTAAAGGTAAAAAAAAAAAAAAAAAATCCATTTAAAGTGAAATTCAATACGAGAATAGAAACACAGCCAAGTTGAAAAGAATACTGTTTGCTACTGCATATTTAGAAATGTTATCATTTCGCTATGATTGTTTTGGTTAATGGAAATTGAAACAGACGAAAGACAGGATCAAGCGCATTTTTTTAGTGAACTAATCCGTTAGCTATGAATATAATAATAATAAAACTCGATAAAGGTCTCTTAATGTTAAAGGTCATGTTTACTTAGGATATTCAAATTATAGGTAGTGTAATGAAGAGGCGGAAAAGATAAATTTATTCCGTATAACTTTCAAATTCATATCAATGCTAATCTATACGATTACATACTTCCTGTATGCCTGTTGTTACCCATTCACATAAATACAGAAGAGACTTCTTAAGAGCGTTTGTATTGAATTATGGATAATGGCTTCTATTTTCCGGACACACTATCACACTATGTTATATCGAATTTTTCAGACCTCTTTTAATTGGTTGAAGAAAATGAGACTGCTTCGACGACGTTCAGGTAAAACCTTACAAAAGCATTCAAAGTTTATGTGAAAACGTTTCATTAGTTAGTGATGTGAAACTGTTTACAAGGGTTAATTACTGCCAATCTCCAAAGGATTATTAAAAAATGAACTAATAGCAACTTCGATGGTAATTAATGTAAATATGTTTAGCGATATTTAATTGAATTATTTTATATTGAAAGAATACTCTAGGAGAAAAAAGTTAATAATTTTTCAACTCTAAGAAAACTGTAACATGTTTTTCTCAATTCCACACATGTATGGATACTTCCCATCTGTACGAATATATATATATATATAAGAATATATATGTATAAGAATACGAGAATGTATATGTACGAATGTAAGAATACAGATATAAAAGTTTTTAATTACTACTGTTATTTTACTAATTGCCATCGAAACTTATTGCGTGATTCGTGTTATTAGTGCTTATAGATGATATGAGAGTGGACCTTCAAAGGAAAATTTCAAATTTGACGGAAGTTTTTCAACACATTTTTTTTTTTTTTTTGTTTCAACTAAGGAGAATTTAAATTTTTAGTTTTTCGTTTATTTTTTCCCTTATAAAGAATTTTTGCTGAGATAACAGATATGGGTGCGAACTGTGAAACCGATTTAGCGAAGTTTGTCTGTCGTCTATCCGCCGGCTTGAAAATTTTCCTTTGAAGATCAAAGCTGCTCTCAATTCCTGTTTATCGCTTTAGCTGGGCAAAGTCGCAAAGTTACTCAACTATGCCATGAATCAGTTTGTAGTTATCAAGAAAAAAAATTCTCCTTTCACAACAGCAACATAGATGATTATACCATTAGAAAATCTTATCGAGCAGTTTAACAATATAATTCGAGATAGGAATTGTCGATGCTATATGTGCTTTAGATGTTGAGTAAGGGATCTTCGTCTAATTATACAAACGATGCTGCCTGGTAGGATGTAGCAAAAGTTTCTTCCCTCCAAAGTCGCACATTTCACGCGGTGTATAGTCCAGGGCATATTGAGGACCTCGCCTAGGTTTCGTTTACTTCTTTCTGTCTTACGTCCAGATATATGCTTCTTGTTTTATTGCCAAATTTTTAATAATGTAATGGTGCAACGCAAGGCAATTATTAGCCTATGTAAGTCAATCTCAATTTATGTCATTACAATTCCATCAATGAACTTACAATTCAAATCCGAGTCGAGCTTGTATTGTGCTTCTGCTCAAGAAGTGTAGAGGATCTTAAGTTTGTAGCCCGCCAAGAGCAGTGATTCGAGCTTATCGAGTACACAGCAGCAGGGCGCTGTCTGCTTTCTTATATCCTTGGTATATACATATTTTTTTAATATGATTAATCACTTAGACGATGTGCCTTACGTGACATCATGTGACACGGTGACGCTCACAAAGAAGTGAAGAAAGGAAAAGAGATAGTGAGCGGTAGGCCTTTACCGACTCACAATAGCTACGACCAAAGTAAACTCTACCGCATTGAAATTTAAATCCGCGAAATGAAACCTAACTTCAACAAGACGTCGCACGAGGTCATGAAAACAACAATTGTTCGAAACGAAATTTGGTGAATAGTGCTTTTAGGAAAAATTCCTATGTCTTTGAAAAGTATTTTGATTAAGATACGGCCTGATAAAGTGAACGCACCGTTTATTTGGATGTATTTGATAGCGTTGTATAATCTCTAATAAATAATTAATGAAGGAAAAAATCTCTTATTATAACAAAAAAAAAAAAAAAAAAATAAAGAGAATAAAATAATACAAAATATTTTAAATGCTACATAAATTATTTACAAACATTTTTACATTTTTTATTTATGTATAAGTTTTTATTTTCGTTTATGTAATGCTTTTGCTTTCTGTTTCTGAATTTTGTTTATTTTTGGTTACTTCCCTGGCTTGTTGACATAATTTTACGGTTATATATATATATATATATATATATATATATGTATATATGTATATATATGTATGTATACATACATATATTAATATATATTTTAAATTTTATATAAATTGACTTTCTTTTGCTTTAGCCCAACAATTTTTTTTTTTTTTTTTTTTTTTTTTAATAATTTGAAAACAAGATTTCTTATATTAACATATAAAAAATATATATATAAAAAGCTAAAAACAACAATAACAACAAAAACATTTATCCAGTAACGGCAAAAAGTTATAGTTGTTGTAGTTGTTATTGTTGTCACTGCAGCTGATAGCTTCTGTTTATCATATAACACAGCAATACTGTCGTCAGTAATCCTAAATAACGTTGCAATTGACAAGTTCTCGCATTATAAATGCCGATGGTGGTAGTTTTAGAATTATACAAATTTTCAATTTCGTTAAACATCATTAAATCTGAAAGTGAAGAGGAAGGAAAAATCAAGAATATTAAGAAAAATTAAATGCATTCATATTTGATTTAATAATCCCAAAGTCATCATCTAACGCTGGTGGGATAACGGATTTGTCATTTCGCCTATGGCATCAACCAGAACAAGAATATATCTTATAATCTCATACTTCGAACGTAATCTGATCTATTAAGGGTTCCAAGCAGTGTAGAACGTTTTGAGAGTGATGTATCGCAAATTTTGCCCAGCAGTATATATACATATAGTTTAAGATGATTCAGGTCCGTTCATTAGTTGGTCCTCGGTTATAAAATAATAAAAATTGAAATAAAAAACGAAAGTGTTTCCAAGAATTATTTCAAAACCAGAGATGATTCGGTCTATCTCAATATTTTAAAGAATTTCATAGACTCGATTAAGGATTAGTCGACCAGCGAGTGATGCGTCTTTCGTATCGAAATTTCTAGAGACTTGTTCTGAAAGATTTTCGAAAATGAACTAGAATTTTTCAGAATCTTGGTTCATTTTCAAAACTTAGTTATATTCGCTTGAATGCTTTAAGTGCACCAAAGTACCGTTTGATAAGATTGGTAAGTGAAGCGTGTCCGATAACATAAACTGTTACAGTTGTTAATTGAATTAAAGAAAAAAACAAGTAGAACGCGGTATACCATTAAATTCTCTACACCATTTCCCTTAATACAGTTATACGTTTTCAAAATAATGCCTTATATTAAAAGTGATCGATCGAATCAGTGATCCGATCCGAACCCTTTTCAATAGTGTGCGTGCTTGGGCTAAAAAATGTCGCTGTACTAAGTTTCATGTAAAAATTTCGAAAATTTCGACTCATAGATTGAATACAAGAAAACAAGGCGGTCAGGCGGACAGCTGGACAGACAAGCTTAGACTATTGTAATAAAAACTGGGTTGATGCCAAGTCCCGCCGGGTGTTGCAGCCGTCTACACAAACTGGCCGCCTGACATACTCACAACTCAAAAAAGTGTATTAAGATATTTGTGTATTGGTTTGAATCAGTTAATGTTAAAGATTCACTTCAATGCAAATGTAGCTTTTTTAATCTTTTCATATATATATATGAATGTGTGAATAGTGGTTTCCCTAAATCTGTTTGCATATCATTATTTTTGAAATAGATTCTTTCCTTTTTTGATTTATCATTACATTGACCTAAAAAATGCTTTTTTTATTTACTTAATTTTTTTTTTGTCAGTTTAACAATATTTGTAGCACAACCGTATTACTTAACTTATTATCTCTGGGCTATTTACCACTGTAGCTGCTTTTTTTTTCTTGTTTTCCAATGAAATTTGTTTTCTCACTTGCCTTTTGCTTTCCTTTTTTTTTTTTTTCTATTTCGTTGTATTTATTTAATTATACTCTGGGGACTTGTTATTTTATCATTCCTTTGCATTTATCACCTCGTTTATATAAAAATATACGACGTTTTTCTTTTCATTTTGTTGGGTAAGTCAGATTTCGTTTTTCATTTTTTTTTTTTTTTCTATTTACATTTTGGGTTCAGTTTACCTTTTCGTTTGCCAGGATTTTCGTTTTCCTCACCGTCGACAGAGTTAGCGGTTATTTTTGACTGCTGATAGAGTTCAGATGATTTGATGCGTTTTTTGCCTGCAAAAAAAAAAAAAAAAATGATTAAAAATTGTAACAGTTTTCCGTTATTACGCCAAATTTTTTAATAAGATTAAAAGCTCGAAAACAAAATCTTGGCAAGAGATATCCTAAGTATGATTTTTCTTTTGACACTTATTTTACAAAGTTTGAAATAATTCGTAATATTTGATAAAAAGAAAGGTTTCTCTTAATTGCAAAAAAAAGAAAAACCCATTTAATAATTTCAAGTGATTTTATACTCTGCTCCACTTGTAGTACAAGGGCATATTAAGTTAGTGCAGATGTTTGCAACACCGAGAAGAACTCGAAGTAGAAGCACTTTTTTTTGTATCGAGCTTGTCCTGCTTCCTTGTGTTCAACTCACAGCCCGTAAATTTTCAGATGTTGTAACGAAGTTCGCCACTCTGATTTATTCCGGTCCAAAGATGAACGCTATTGCAAATTGTTCCGATCAGACCACTTTTTCGAGCACTTCCCATATAACACATTATATTGAAAGTCATCATATGAATGAAGGTGTGGGATGAGGTATTTTATGATGGGCCTTGGCCCAGTGTCTTTACATCTTTCAATATTTCGTGTATTCACATAGTTTTTTATTGCCATTCATTTTACTCAAAACCGTAAACGTTTTTTCTAATCATCACTAATCACGATTTATATGATATTTGAATACATCTGTAAAAAGAGCAAGTTTTTCACCTAATTTTCCCAGTTCAGTGTCTCTGTTTACCTTTCGCATTTATAACGCACTCTCAGTAATCACCAACGTTAACTGAGCATTCTCGTAAGATTGGAAGCACTAGGCTTATCTTATTGTTACTTTTTTTAATTGCTCGGAAAATGTCAATGTCAGCGTTCCAAATCGTTGCATGCTAAGAATATTGTAATGTTATATAACCTTGTAGTATCTCACCTAAACTTGTCGAAAGGAAACAAGTGAGAACACGATAGTGCCTACTGTTAAATATCCCGCATCTCTTTGGTTAATAGAGTTATTTAGATACTGACTTTTCAAAATAAAGTGTTATATGAAAAGCGTTCCGGTTCGAACCACGTCTGTATCCCAAATTTCATCAAAATATTCTAAAATGTAGATTGAATTTCCCGAGGGACAGATGGCGAGACATACTTCAGAGTTACTTCCTGAATCGATCGGTATAATAATTGGTGTCTCTCTGGATGCGTACATACGCACGAGCTTATCATACCCTTACATCACAAGTAGTGTAGGATATAAAAACAACCATATAGTTGATAAGGTGGAATGAAAAAAGTTGTGAACAAACGGTCATTATAGGCAAAAAAGTCATTCATAATATATGAATATTTAATTACAATAACTTAAGTGACTAGTCTGCACGTCGTCGAAAAGTAATCAATTAAAGAGAGTCTGTTAAAAAACCTATTTATTAGTAAACTATCCCTTCAAACTAACCTTTTCGAAATTATCCTATATATGAGAGCAAGGTAAGGTAGATTTCTTAAGAAGGTTTGTGGGCAGAAGACTAGTGCTCGAAGGAAAGCTAAAAAACAAACGACGGCAACGTGCTTTTGTAAGTAACGCTAAATGCTAAATGTAAAATATTAACTTAATTGGAAGTTAGAAAAAAAAAATCGAAAACAGTTTTGTCAAGTTTACGTCCTTCACCTATATTATATCAATATATTTCGACCCAACCGGCGATTGCTATGCTATACTTAGTAAATACGATACAATAAGTAATGGCCTGAAAGTAGTTTGCGCTAGAGATGAAATTAAAAGATTAACTGATGAATATTTAAATGGCGCCCGTAGGTACCAAAGTATAGTAAACGAGAAGGAATGTGTTTAGACGATTAAAACGATGGTCATGCTCACGATCTTCCATTTGAACAATAACTACTGCATACTCATACATATATATAAATACATGCATGTGTAAAGGAAAAATACATTTTTTGAACATTAAATGTACTCATTATACTAAGACACGGAAAAATTGGATACTTTTTTGCTGTGTAAAATCTAAAAAAAAAGAACGAGTGAAAAAATAATATTCGGCTGTGGTTGAATGCCCTGCAAACCGAACAAAATGAAATTACGATGCTCTAGTGTATAGGGTGGACGTGGTCGACTTTTTTCATTTCTAATAAATGCTGCAGAATGACAGTATATTTTATATGGAAATCTTTATTATTGCGTCCGTTGTTATGAATAATGAACGACAGGGCTCAGAAAGTTTTATTTTCAAAGATTGAGGTATTCTTAGCTTCTGTTGTGCTGTTAGCATACCATTGTCAAATCTCAATTTGCCAGTAAGAACTTCCAGTGTTGTTGCAAATTTAAATTACAATTGACAGACGGACGCATCTTTATCGATTCGGCGTCTGAAGCTCCCTTGAAAACATTCTGACGATATGAATATGCATGCCTCCAGCCTTTTGGTGATGGTTATAATAATAGTAATAGTAATAATGGGAAGGATACCAAACTTACCTTTATAACGATTGCTATCAAAATTTTCTACATAATTGACAGTATTTGATGGTATTCCTAAAAAAGTATATATACAATAGAATGTCAGCAAATATTCTTAACTAAAAATAATTGTTTTTTTTAAGTAAATCAATAAATCTAGATGATAATAAATACTTTTGACTTACTATACAATTTAATGGTTCCATCTGTATCGCCTAACGAATTTTTGGCTACACAACGATAAGCACCAAATTCGGTCATAGATAGAGGATTTATGTACAATTTCATCGAATTACGATATTCGCCCATTTCTGTAACGTTAGCTATAAATTTCCCGCCTGAAAATCAACAAAGTTAGGAAAAAAACAAAGTAATTTTCAGCCCTTACGTCATTAAACGCAATTGTTATATAATCTATTTTTCCTTTATTTTTATATATAAATTTTTTTGACATGTTTTCCTTACCTGGTGGTACGATTTCACCCTTTTCTCTAGTCCAATAGTTAATTGACTTCGGAAAGGCTTCTGATTGACATTCTAATACAACGCCTTTACCCTCCACTGCGCCAATCAATTGATTTTGCACGGTTATCATAGGAGGAACTAACAATTATTGTAGTTATATGTTATTTACAAAGAAATCAATACTTCTTGTTTTTTTATTATTATTTTCTCCACTTACAATGAACGATTAAAGTAATTCTTTTACTAACAGATGGTGGAACGCCATTAGAGGCTATACACAAATAAGCGCCCATATGTTGTCTTTTAACGCGTGGCAATATCAAGTTGGTGCCCTCGACGTACAAAACTGAAACGTGAAAAAAATAAAAGTTGAAAAATAAAAATCAAACATTTTACTTGCTCCTGAAAGTAGGCAATATTTTCATTTTAATTTAAAAGCTTAAAAATATGTTTGAATTTTTTAAATCAACAAACTGTCTAGAAATAAATTTTGATAATTTAAACTTTGTCAAAACTTTCGAAGGAAAATTTTTGTGTTAGAAATTACTTTAATTTAAACGTAAGCCTTGCTTCGCTAAATCTTTCCTGCTTACTATTACAAAAAAAAAAAAAAAGAAAAGAAATATAACAAAGAAAATAAAAAAAAGAAGCAAAAGGAAAAATGCAGTTTGGCATAACCACCCTTAGTCAGAGAGATTATTTGTATGTTTTACACACACAAATACACACACGCAACATATGCAAGTTTTCATGTGCTTGAGTATGGTATATAAAAACCGGTAACGGATATGTGCTTACATTGCCTCGACATATGATTCAACTTTATAATATTGTTCTGCTCTCTCAGCACACATGTTAAACTTCGCAAGGCCTTTACCTGGCCTAAGCAGGCCGCCACAGTTACGTTAGTACTTGGCATTTATTTGTTAAAATATTTATGCAAAAATATTATGAGTTGCCCTAAAAATTTTATATCTGTATATGCATGAATATGAACGTGTGTGAATACAATATGAGGTCAAAATTGTTACCACTATTTCTATGCAAGTTTCTGGTTTTGTTGTAGTTTTTATAACAGCGTCAAATAGTTCGCTTCTTTTTGTGTAATAAAGTGTCGATAAACATTTTAGGACAGATAAAAACATTAGCCAGCGTGTTCGACTGGTGGACTGAATATTTGTTATTCCAGGAAATCCGAAAAAAAAATTCCGACGTTTTCCATTATCTAGGTTTCGTTTTCAAACTACTATTTTATTTTATGAAAATTATTAATTAAAATATATTTTTAAAAATTTTCATTATTTAAGGAATAATAATTATTTTTTTGAACACTTTATACCCTACATAACTTGTAAAAAAATGATATATGAATTGCGTTCAGAAGTATTTAAAACCAGATGTATTCGAGATAGACCCACCTTTTAATAAATCGATTGATTCACAAGCACAAAGCTTGTTTAAGCTTGTCTGTCCATCCGTCCGTCTTTTGCTAAACCTACAGGCGGCAATTTTTTCAGATACTTTGATGAAATTTCATACATCGATGATATGCTTATATGTATGCCGGATTTGAAACTGGCCAAGAATTTATGCACGTGGCGGGATCTTTGCAGCTCCTGTTTCGGCGTTTTGCAAACGTTTTGACGAAATGAATACATCTCTAATCGTTCGGTGATGGGTATAAAAAAATAAGTTTCTTAGCAATTTATAGTAATATCACCCAATACAGACAGTATTGAAACGTAAGGTTCTTTCTTTTCATATAGATAAGATAATTTTGCTTTTATCTTATCAAAAACTCCTATATTACGAGTCCTTGCTTATTCGACTATTTCCTGACAGAATTTCCAAAGTTTTCGCAATTAAAATAGAAAGTTGAGCTCCTGATTGTGTATTGCTTCAGGAGATGGATATGAAAGTTCGCCTTGAACCTAAGCTTTACTGCTATCTAATAAGGAATTAACAAACATTATGTATAGCGAGACATTAGTCCAGTACTAAATAATTTTTTTCTTTATTATGTTCCATATGCGGGCTCATATTATTATTATCATTAATTATTATTTTATTATATATGACTTACCTACCAATTGTTCTGATAAAGTTAATTTATATATATACCTATATATATATATATATTATATATTAAGCAAACCGTTAAATTTACTTAGACATTTGCTTTACAAAATTCTATTGAAAACACTTTTGTTATAACTCAACTTATAGATCAATGCCTTTCGTTCTATATCGTTTTTGGTCATTTGGTATTTCGTAAATATAATTTCAAATCCTATTTCCAAATCTTATGGTTAGTCAATAATTCGCATTAGATTAGTTATATTAATCCAAAAATAAATAAATAAATATATAAATAAATAAGAACATCAGAAATTAGATCCATTTTTCAGTTTTTCCTGATCATAACCACCTCTTATAATGTATTAGTTTTCTCAAATGTCTTTAATGCCTATAAGAATGCTTCGAAGCTCCTGATCATATTTTGATCATAACTGCTCATTGACTATTTCTATTTGCTTTATTGTTACATCTAGAACGTATGTATATCAGATTTCTTACTTGGAAAAATAAGCGTAAAGTCTCGACATTTTTGAGCGGCATAAATAGTCAGAATATAAATATGTTTGTCCTTCCGTCTACCAGATGAAATGACAATTGCTGCACCATAATTTCATCTAAAATTTAAAACTATTCGACTCAAATTTTTTCTTAGCTTTATTATTACCTTATGTTTGAAAACCAGTTAATTTGTTGCCAGACTTCGACCATGAATTGGCAAATTGAATAGTTTTTCCACTTTTTTAAATTATAGCCTTAAAGAGCTTTAAGATTTTGGCTTTAATATATCTTTAACGAAGCCCTTCTATGAAGTTCGACAGTCAGTTAAAGATTTTGCCAAAATTGTCACAAACTTGCTTTGTAGATTGTATATATTGTACATACGGTGTGTGTAATGTGTATATGATTTTTAGTCTATATAATGACGTATAAGGACTTGCCAAATTGTCTAAAATTACGATGTATAAACGTATATATATATTGCGCGCATATTACGCATATGGTGAACGAGAAGCGAGATCAGATATATGTGGAGAAAATGCATCTGTGCCCTACATCCGCGAAGTACAAACTAATGGGAAAATTTGGAGCAAGTTTACTAGCACCTAGTGTCCATCAACTAGAGATAGTAGCATAGTAGATCATGTGCTTATGTAATAGCGGTGTTTCTGAGCCACTTCGTATAAAATTTGTAGTAAAAATGCAATATTTTAGAGAATGGAGTTCTATATAAGATTGCTTCAGTTTTCTATAGAGGTGCAAATGTTGTAATGCTTTTATTCTGTAGATATAAGATCAGGCCAGCAGTAAACGAACCACGTATATTGTTATAAAAAAAGAACGGGCAAACTTACAAAATTTAAAAGACAATAAATAGTAGAAACTTGAGTGAATTTAAATTTTTTTATTAGGAAAGTTTGAGTTTTCTTCAAATTGCTTTCATTTATTGTTGTTTTAAAATTAGTGTAAACAATGTGTGAAAAATAATGTGTGAAATCGAAAGTGAAATCAAGTTAGAGATACTCAACCCGTGTGAATCCTATTCCGCTTTTATCCGAATTTTTTTAACCGATTTCCATAAAATGGAACAAAAACAACTTAAAAGCTATTGTCCTACTGGCCTAATGGCTACTGTGTTAAGTTTTGTTCTAATTAAATTTCACGTAAAGACATGAAAGTTGTCATACACGCGTACCACTTTGTTTCAAAAGCACTATTACTAACTTTTCTTGGATTACCGTAGGCTAATGGAATGCATTAGGAATTCCTGCCGCCGCACTATTTTATTAACAAGAAATATGTTTTGAGTATTACGCGCTATTTGTATTGAATTATTCGCTAGAATTAGAGGGTGGCAAGCGCTACACTTTACATTACGTCGAAACATCTATTCGCGCTGTATTGTTTCTTCGAAACTTTTTCACGAGAATTTAACACATATCGCTAGATTTATTCGCACGTTTTAGCTCCGTCTAAATTCCGACTCTTATCGAAATGCGGATATCGACTGAGCTCGACTGAAGATAAAGTCAAATTTCACTCTCTTTTTACACGGCAGATGCGTTTCTCAGATAACCGTGCAAAAAAAAAAATAGTGTAAGAAAATACATGCCAGATATCGTAGATTTGGGTACATGTTCCACAGCCTTAAAACAATGTTATAAAATGAAAAACTTCTAAATATTCACCCAAAAAACCCCTGAAAACAAGTACTCGTGAAATCCTTATTATGAATCAAAAACAATTCATTTTTATTGTAAAAATTGAAACTAGTGTACAGTGAGGATTAGTGCATAAATACAATGTGTAAGCATTTAAATTGAAATTAGGAATACAAATTTATTTATCGCTACTTGATAACAAGTGTGCAAATTAATTATGGAGCCGATCAAAAATGCTATCATCAGTAGATACGTCAGACACTGTCAAAAGTATAATTAAAGAAAAATTGTTTTTGAGAAGCATGTTAGAACAAGGAGTTCATATAAAAAAGTGTATTTGTTGTTATCCGTGAACCCTGTTACTTTAAACTCGCGGTGAAAAAGTTGTGCGTAAGTAAACAAGCCTATCCCATCATTGTCTGAATATACTTTCACGCAGATGTCTATAAGGATGCTGCCCGTCCGTTTTGATAAGCTCTTGTGGTTTGAAGAGAAAAGAAATGAACGGGACTAGTATTATATTCTAAGTTGACCGGTTATATATGAAAAGGCAAGTAGTTCGAAAATAATTGGCAAATCGTAGCAAGTATAAATCTAAAAATTGGCGTAATTGTAATATTTGAAAAAAATGCTTAAAACTTCTAAGCAGGGGTGGCCATGGCTGTACGGGCAAAGTTACCCAAAATAAACAAAGATACATAGGACTTAATATAAATATTCCGTGGAGGGTCTAAAGGATTAGTGATACGATGCAATTGCAATATTTTATATACTGAATTGAAAGTACCAAAACTTCGTTCCATGGCGTTTTTAACTGTTCTCCTGTTCGTCCTTCTCATTTTTAATGATTGAAAGATAAATTTCAACCAACTTGAATTTTATTAGCAAAGGCATTTATTTGATTTAGTTTACTGTATTCAGTTTAAGGGTTAATTAAATATTTCGAAAGTGTAGTAACCTTTAAGATCATTAATCTTTGCCTCTGGTTTCTGTACTCAAAATAATTTACATCAAACTGCCTATTAAAATATCGCTGTTATTATTATTAAACGCAGCAGGCAATTTGTAAAATAAACGCTTTAGAAAAGCGCGATTTATAAAAAATTAATAAATTAAATAAAAAAACCACTGAAATCAAATACACCATAATTTCCCGGTTTCTTTAGAGCAGCAGCTATTACCCACTGACCATTACAATTGTAAATGCATAACGCACGAAAAAAACAAAAAAAAAAAAAAAAGTAACAGGAATCAGCCAACCAACTAAATGGGTAATAATAATCAAAATTCATATAAAAACCTAAGAGTAAAACTTTTTCACAAGCAAATAATTATAGAAAAGAGCAAAAAAAAAAAAAAAGAAAAAAGGAATACGGCGTGTTTCACACAAATGAACATACAACGTGAGTCAATAATCCAAGCCATTGAAAGCCTAGAAGGAATGGATGGTGCGAGAGATGGTGGAGGGAGAACGATGTATGTAATAAAAAGTGTAAAAACAGGAACGTAGTGGAAAAAAGCGGGTTTTAAAATATGTGCACATTGCAGACATGTAAGCGAAAAGGTCATTTGTCAGGTGAGGAAGGTGAAAAGGGAAAAGTAGCTTTGGTTTCCTACATGCAAAAAAAAAAAAAAAATAAAAAAGTATATGATTTCAGTTTTACGTGTTTGAGAAATTTCAAACCAACCAAAAAAGAGAAATATAAAAAAAAAAAAAAAAAAAAATGCAAAAATAAAACAACTCAACACAAAATCGCATTGAATTATTCTTCTTCTTTCTTTTTTTTTTTGTTGCTTGTTGTTTGCCCTGCCATACCTATCGAATGTTGAAAAACATTTTCAAAATTGTACAGTAGCAGTGGGATCGCTCATCCTTCTTAGCACTTACCTTCAGTGGTGTTGGCCAATTCAATGGAAACTCCATTTTCACGTCGCCATATAATTGTCGGCTCCGGTGAACCGTTAGCAGCGCATTTGAGCGTCACATTACTGCCTTCGCGTACCACCATATCCGTACTTGTTGGATAATCTAGTATATCCGGTGGTACTATTCATCACATTCATTATACATGTATATACCAATATATGTATATGTATATATATATATATATATGTATAAGATAAGAGTGTTGTTATTATTGTTGTTGTTGTGGTTATCATGGTTGTTGGGTTCAAAGGTTGTTTATTTTATTATATCACCATGCAGAGAGATTCAATATAGAAAAACCGAAACGAATGCATATAAATGGTCAGATTGTAAGTCAGGTGTTGTTGATTGGAGAGCACATGAATTTGAATGGGTTTTGTTTTTCAAGGTTGGTATTTTATAATTTTAATAATACGGAAGTAAGTAGAATTCTCAGTATTTGTTTTCAAATTATTTCATAAAAAATTTCATCAATAAAATTCACAGATTTTTCATATAAAAAAGTAATAAATATAAACACATGTACATACAAGCATGTATATGTGGATTTCGTAATGTTTGTTTTGCATGTTTGTTGTTGTTGTTTTTTGACGTTAATATTATTGCAATTGTTGATGTTATTATTGTTGGGTATTTTTTTTATTTTTTTTTATATTTACCAACACCGTCATTATCAACGTCACCGCCAGCACGGATATTGAAGTAATCATCATTATCATCATCATTACCATTATCATTATCATCGTTACAGTCGTCGTCAGTGCCAACACCGTTATTAGTTTTTCGTTTGTGTTTTTAATGGTTACCATACAATTATTATCATTATTATTATATGTGTGGTTGTTATTGTTGTTGATGGTATTGTTGCATTTGTTGTGATAGTTGTTACAGTTGTCGACGTTTACCATTATGTTTAAATTGTAATTAGTTTTTAGAAGAAGTTTTTACGAAGAGAAAATAGTTGCAGTTATTGGATATATATTTGGTTTACAATAGTTGTTGTTTCAATTATAGTTATTTAACCAGCAATGTTATAAGCGATCGTCGAAGCATTATTAAAATAGAGAAGAAAAACATAGACAACAAGTTAATAATTTTTATATAATTTTCATATATTAAATAAAACAATATATAATAAAAAACTTAACTTTTGCAAATAAATTTTCTTTATCATAATTCTTAAGAATCCCGTTATCACTTATTGAGAATTTGGGATGCAAAAGTGAATTCTTCGCCGGGTTTAAAGCAAAGGAAATTATTCTAGGAACTAATATTAGAAAACAGTAAGTAAGTCTTTAAGATTTTTGGCTCAGAACTATGCGAGCAAAGTAAAGCTTCTTGGTTCTCGTGAATTTCCTAAATCGTTTCACGGATTGCTAAGCGTTGTACGGAAAGAAGAGCAAAGCGCTTGCACATGGCTTTTTTGCAGTTGGATTATTGAAGATCATTTAAAGAGGGCAGACAAATGTCAATTAAGGAAGACGATTGAGTAAGAACCTGATCCCGAAATCCAAATGGAAGTCCAGCCTAAGACTGCCAAACTCCAAAAGATTTGGGAAGACTATGTAAACCTAAGCAAACAATAAGTGGACCGAGTACCTAAAAACGAATGTGCACTTCGGAGGAATCAATCTTGATCCGCACAACTTCCTCCCATTGATACTTTCATACTAATACATCTACTCAAGTCTTGTATTGTTTCGTTATTTTCCAAGTTAAATACTTAGCAGTTTTTAAAACTCTAAGATGACCAATGCAGGCTTAAAACATGCTTTCGCTGTTTCAGATGAAATGAAGAATAGATTGATCCTTTATGAGCGCGATACACTTTGAAAGGTTCAAAATGTGTTATCTATTCGTAGAAATTCGTAGCTCAAATGAAGTGAACATGACCCGGAATTATGATCAGTTTATGTGGGTTAAGGAAATGATCTTCGATAATGATCCGAGAAAATGGTCGTTGAAAATGAGCAAATTGGACAAGCGGTCGATAACTTCAATACACTCCTTATAGAGAATTTCCGATAGCCGATATCAAATTCGACAAGGAATTATACCAGAATGACAATTAGGTTGTTCGGAAGGCATTTCGGTTTTGTTTTTTAGTCAAAGGCGAAGACGATTTTTTTTTATTATTATTATGGTTGACGATCGATATTGATAAACATAATCTCTTAGAAGTCTTACGAAATGTTATTCGTCGGTTTGCATCAGTTCGTCAGTACATCTCAATATCAAAATTGTGGGAACGGAATTTTATAAACAAGTTTGACACTGGACACTGAACAATCAATACAACTTATTCATACACATTGAATAACTTTTGTCTTATTTTTATTTTATCTATGGTAAAAAACTAAAATATGGCGGATTTTCCTGCTTTCGACTTTCCACACCTGATAAGGCACGAAACAAAAGCTATTCCGCAGAATCGAGCAAATCAAAAGCTGTCCTTGCTGTATTAGCTGTAAAAACATATAACGGAAATGCAACGGTTAAATACACTATTGGGAAAAGAAGGTAGTGGCTTTCCGAACAAGGCTATTCTCTAACTTCATTGCTTCGCATTTTGTGGTTTGTATTCGCGAAAGAAAAGTGTGATTAAACACTTATCGATCAGTGTGTAAATGGAAACATAGATAAGGACGCTGACAGGCGAACGGACTAGGTTAAATCGATCCAGTATCTCGCAGTGAGAAAGTATACGCGCAGTTTATGGGGTATTCGAAATGTACGTCTGATTATTACAAACGAGAAAACAAATCTTCCTCGGTAGTGCATATAGAAATACAGAACTCCTGTTAGCGACTCATGACAAAGCTTGAATCCCTGACCTTGATTTTAATGGAATTTTCGATGTGTTTCAGTTAGAGAAATCGTGTTTAAGGGTTTATATCAATACTGCAATCTAAAAAAAACCCTTTTTTGTCTTTACACCCACCCGCCATCGGGCAATAGTGATATTACCAGCTGTAAGGAAGCTTCATAGAATTTACAATGTGTACACAACTCCTTTAAACAAATGGAAAAAATGATCCATGTCAAAGTACTTTTTTTTTTTTGTTATTGTTTAAGATAAAGGTGACAGCTATAAGAGATCTTTTGCTTACCACATTTTAAAAGTACGCATCAGAAACGTAGTAAATGTAGTATGAATCACACACATATAGTATGAATTGCACTGTTCTAAATCTATTTAGTTATTTCGTCATTCGTTTGCTTGTCATCCTTTATTTTTTGAAAAGCTTAAAATCTGTTCTTCTTATACAAGTTTTTCTATGTTTTCTATATTGTAGAGATAGCCCTCTAGTACATGTAGAAAGATGGAAATGTCGCGGACGCCTAATGAAACTTATTTCAATGCTTTGTCTTTTTAAGTTTTTCTTAAGATAAATATGGTGGATATAAGAGATTCGGTCACAATTGTATGTAAGCTTCTTATTTCTTTTATCCAGTAGTGCCACATGCCAAGTAATTGCGTTTCGACATTCCAAACTTGTGAGAAAAATTCTGACAGGGTGGGCGGATACTTTGACCTCTTACATAATCTTTACTACAAAAACTGTAAGTCTCTATATGGGAACATCATATAATTTTTAACGTTTCACAGTGAAAAATAATTCCAACGCCATCTAAAGCTTCTCATGAAAAATAATCACTTACATCTACAAAAGTAACTTGACGTGAAATTTAACTGGACCAATATTTGAAATACATGGGTTTATTTTTTAGATCTCGTTTTAAAAACGCGTGTTCGTGAATGATAGGCTTTTCGGCAAAACGGTCTAATTTTTAATATTTTATAAAGGAAACTAATCCGCAATAGCAATTCGGTACAAAAATCGGGCGAAGTAGGCCTTCATGTGCCTAGAAGTCCAATTTGTAGTTTGTTATGACGACAAAAAAAAAAAGATGAAGAATAATAAAGTAAGTTCGTGAGATTTGGACCATGTCGTGCTTGACGTTTGGTCATCCTCCACATGAAACAAAGAATTTACGTTCACATGGAAGCAAAGCATAATGTTTTGTGTATTATCACGGCAACGAATGAATAATGGTACAAGACGAAGAGGTGTCAGGCATTTTTTGGTCGGTCTTGCTCGACTACTTCTTTTTACGTTATGTTGTAGCCTATAACCTAGGTTAAGCTCGGTCATTTGTATTTGTGTTTTCACTTGGTTACAGTATGCTTCCGCTTACAAAGCATGTTGCACTTACCATATTATTTTTAAATTTTGATGAAGTGTACGTTCTTAGTTTTAGAATTTATTCAGTCAAAAGTACTTGCCTTTCTCGTACTTCACCTAAGGCGGTCTCATACTTCAACGTGCAACAAATGCGTCTGCAGTTATTTCCGTATAAAAATTTATAAATGCTTCATCACACGCAATTTTTTCGATAATAATATACGTTTTTAGGATATGTGATTCCAAAAATTGATCTCGAATAGCGTTTATACCCATAGGTAATTCATTTAATATTTTTAGATTTTCATTTACGAAATCAATGCAATTTTGCGCAGAGCTCATTATAAAATCCTTCAATTTCAAAAATTCATTAGCGGATACTTCAATTTCTTACCCCAACTTATCAACGTACAAAAATTAAATATATATTAACTGCCTATTTAGCCCGACACTCTCTCGCGGAACAAGCCAGACATTTATAATCATAAATATTTATGATTCCATTTTTTCCCCACATATTCGTGTTGATCAATTAATTTATTAAATCTATTAAATATAAACGAAAGGTAGCGATACAGCAAGAGAGAGAGAGAGAGAGACAGAGAGAGAGAAAGGGAGTGATAGGGAGAGAAAGGGAGAGAAATACGGGGACGATTTAAAGAGAAAACGATTTCAGCTTCACTACCATTCATGGTAAACTGTTAACGATAACATGTGCCAAATACAAATATTCATGCAAAGCAAACACAGCGAACGGATGTCACAGAATAAACGAACCAAACATATCACTACTATGGTGGTATACGGTTGGCCTGTGAAATGGAAAAGTGAGAAAAGTTGAAAAAAGTACGAGCAAAAAACCGATGAAAAAACTACTGCTTGGAGGTAAATGAATGCGAACGTTAAAAGTCAATTTAATAGAGGATAAAAATGACCGCAATTTGGTGGTTAAGTAATGACAAACAAATTGTGGTAACAGCTACGTTGGCATTCAACCGTAACTATGTCGGCGATAGCCACAATAAAAATGAAGGGAAAAACGAACCTGTAATAATAATTTGATTTGATTAAAAAAATATTAAAAGAAAAACGGAAAAGTTGAAGAATGAAGTATCAATTAAAATATTTAAATATGTAGAAAAGAGACCTCTCTACATCAGAGGAAAATTGTGATTGCATTTGTCTGACGAGAAAATATGCATAAAGATATACACATAGTTATAGAATTTAATTATGTCCGCCTGGCCGAATGGCTGAATGGTTCGTCTGTAGTTATTACGAACGGGTTTGATTTCAATAATTAGAGTTTGAAAAGAACTTGAACTTAGTAAATGATAGCGGGATTGGCTTTTATAGACCGAGGGATACAACGGTCATTAAAGGATGATGTAGTCAGAAAAGGTTTTGGTAGTCAAAGTTGGGAGTACATGTTTCACTTTTGGGAATTAACATAAAATATATGTATATTCGTCTGAAACAAAACATCATCCGCCTGCGTTCGAAATCAAGTGGACTCTATTTCACTCAATCAAAGTCGCTATAAATTTGCTACTGCTTTTGGTCATACTTGGATTACCTTGAAAAGACTGAAAGGAATATTCATTTTTAGATATTCAAGAATTCATAGAAAATTTTAACTCTTTGTAGCCGATATTGTCATAGTGGCGACATTTGCAAGACTCCGTAGAAGTGGATCTGGCAATTATTTTAATTTATTTATATATTCATTTGCAATTACTTTAACTTGGTTACAAAGATTTGAACCAATGATCGCGTAAGAGCAAATGTAGGTTTTAAGGAGTAAAAATTTTATTACTTTCATAGTAATTCACGCAATAAAAATCTTATATTAAACAGTTAGGGTAGAGCTATCCAGTAGCCATTTGCAACCGATACTAGGCATAGCTGGTTGGTTTCGTGAAACATGAAGCCCTCTATTGCGTGTATTAAGGAGCACTAACCTGACGTTCTTTGATGAGCTCGATGTTGAGATTAAATTGTAGACACAGTTTAAATTTTTGCAAAGAAACCTAAGGAACCTAAGGAGCCGGTTTAAAAAGCTCACAATTATGTCTACATTCATCAAGTTTCATGAATATGAAATTTCTCGCAGAACCATTAGAAACATTATAGAGAACATTATCCTTCCTAATAAGGCTGGCTAGCCAATATCATTATGTATGAACCTACGCTAATCAAGTCAGGGAAGGGCTAACAGCGATAATCTATTTTCATATAATGTCAAACAGACTGTCGGATCCCATTCCAAAATCCCTCAGCACCAAACGCAGGAATCGCTTCCGAACTGATTCTATTGCATCAATTCTTTAGGAAGGAGACCACACAACAAGGGCATGTATTGGCTTCGATGAACTTATGCATAACCTTTTTGTAACATAAGGATCATCGAATTCTCTGGACCATCTTTTGAGAAAGCCAAGAGCAATCCTTGCTTTATTTATGGCAAGCTCAATATGCAAATGGGAACGTAACACTTGGTGGAATACCAAACGAAGTCATGAAACAAATTTATGTCATTTATAATATACATAGAAAGCAAAAAGCTCCAGATTCTTTTTTAGTTTAGCGGTGCGAGAAAAAGCACAGTTACCCTCTCTCAGTAAAATGAACATAATACTAAGGCAAACGCATACGGCTAAGGCAGAAATAAGCCTGAAGAGCTAAATTTGCTTCGACAAGCTGCTACGCCAATTAGACAATTTTGCCAACCGCAAAGGATAAATACTGCGTGCTTAAAAGATGACAATGAAAAAAAGGATTTAAGGTTTTTGCTTTACTTTTCAAAATACTTTTGTCCCCTCAACCCTAGTGGTATTATTAACGAATTGGTTTGTTGAAATTAATAAGTGAATAAGTGAAGAACGTAAGTGCTCTCGTCAATTTCGTACGATTTTTACAGTCTTCCTTACAGTCTTCTTAAACGAAAGGGTTAACTTGGCTAAGTTGGCTTGCAATCATTGTTAATATCTAAGTTATACTCAAATAAAAATAAAAAAAAAAAAAAAAAAAGTGGCAAGTTAGTACTTTATGCCTTTATCGTACTTACCGACTACATCCAAATAACCCATTTGGCTTTTCATGGGATCCGTATTAATTTGACACATATACCAGCCTTTATCGCTTTCCTTTATATCCTTAATACGCATCGTCCATGTCTTGTGCTCCGAGTTAGTGATGCCAATGCGTTGATTTTTAGTAATCACATGATTTTGTATCGTCAAAATGGTTTGAGTGTCAACCCGTAGCCACGCTACCTTAAGAGAAGCATAAACGAAACGAAATGTAGAGTAAATTAAAACATCCGCCGTTTATTTCTTCTCACTCTGCCATCTAAGCTGTGCACAATACAAACTAGATTTTTTTGGTAATATATTATTCATTATAATCTGACGATAACAAAACTCCTACACACATTAGCTTAACTATAGTTTTCCTTTTCCTTTGAATTAAGCACGCACTTTATGCCACACGCATACACTCGCACGCATCTATACTCTTCATACTCTCCATTCTGCTTCTTAGTTTTTCGTCTCTTTCTTTTCTTTTTCTTTGCTCCTTTTTTTTTGTTGCCATGTTTTTCATTGAAATCTTGATAATCTTGATACCATAAATATTTTATACGTGCATTACTTATGCATACATGCGCTTTTATTTATATTTACCGTTGGTTTACATATTGTAGCTACAACTACTGCGTGTCTTTTAGCAGTTTACCTGTACATGTGCTTACGTATGTATGTAGATAAAAGTATGCTTGCATATACTGTATGATTGATTGTAATAATTTTTTTCCTATATATTTTATGTATTTATTTAACATAAATCAAGTACAATGAGTCTTCAATTTATCGCATGTTACTTAAACGTATCACAACACATAATGTGTTTCATATAGTCTCAGTAGATTAAATGCTTTATAAGGTGTAAATGTGTTAGTGCAAGTGTTATGACACCGCTGAGATTGTTGCCGTGAGTGAGTGTGTGTGTGTCTCTTTTATATTATTAGGTCAGGTGAGAGTCACACATTATCCATAACATGATTGTACAAACTGCATTAAAGTACTTATAAACTCATTATAAGTAAATGAGAAAACCTTGAATGCGTTTAATGTGAATTTAAATCGATACTAAATGAATTTCAATTATAGGCGTAACTTTCTCGGACTCATTTCAGTTGATTTATTTACTTGTACGCAACCTGTGAATAATTGTTATTTTTTAAGTCATCAATTTTCATTGTTTTTGTGTTATTTCTATACGTGCCAGTCGGTGACGAAGGTCGGCGGTATAACAGATCGGAATTGTTATTTACGACGATCAGAAACAATCGTTGGAAATCACAGAAAGCGATATAATTTTCCGAGCCAATTTAATACTACACGTCTTTCTACCTAGCCGTCTCTTTCCCGCTGTCCGCGTGTCAGTCATCTGTTGCTGGAGCCATAGTACTGAAATTGAAATGAAGCTGGAGGTGCTCTTTGGTCTACACATTCTTTATTGGTGGCCGTTATCAACATTTGCTCAGCAACATTTGCTCAGTCTTCCCGTAAGACCATCCTTATCCATTCCAGGACAAACCATGACTCTTAGCTTAGTATTGAATGTAATATATTATCGTTGTTGTTATCAAAGACATTATCAACCAGGTTATAGCGTCTGTTTGGCGAACTGTCTCTAATTTGAGTAGAAATTTTATTGGAAATGTTTATGAGAAGTTACTTTCGCTGTGCAAAAACTTATTCCCGCATAATCGTTTGACTAAACATAGCCATATTTTAAAGGGATAGATTTTGCATTTAGTCTGACGAATCTCTTCATTGTTGGTGTATAAGACGCCAAGAAGACCAGTCATATCAAACGGCGATAACGCAGCCGCCGGTATAACAATGTAAAGCCTTCTGCCGGGATTATGCGCAATTCTTGAAAAAGCTTTAAATGACTTTATCTAGACCTTTTTCAGGTTATAGCATTGTACCGTAGAATCCTTTTAGGTCAGTTCTTCAAAAAATATTGTATAGCTAAAGGTATGTTTCCGGTAAATATTATTGTTTTATTATCTTTCCCGGCAAAAGAAACTGTCGGAAAGGGCTTTTTTTACGGCTTCTACAGACCTGTTATTCCTTAAAGGATACCACAATAAGCTTTATATCAAATCAGTAGAACGTACTATAGTTGCTTGGATTCATTGTGGACCCATCAAAAGAAGAAATAACGGATAAAAACTTAGATAGGCTATATAGAGATGTGTCAAATAACACATCACTCAATAAGTCTCCTAAAAGACACACATACGCCATCATTGTTGATAAGCTTATACGATTTCAGTGCCAAGTTTCAAACGATACCCGCCAAAATTTCATGACCTTCGCTGATGCCGCTTTTGTAATTTTCAAAACAATGAGAAAATCTGAATGTCGTTTGTTTTTTGATGGGAAAAAAGACATTTATTGTTACCGTTGGTTTGAAAAATGTCACGACGACTCTTGTTTGCCGAAAAAATAAATTTCTGGGTGGTTTGCTAATTTTTAACACAGCCGTATGGACATCGAGGATGCTGAACGTCCGAATTCGCTTGTTGTTCTAGAAAACGTGAAGAAAGAGGTCAAAATTGTTTCGGAAGATCGTGAATAGAAATTACGTAAGATAGCTGACACATTAAAGATATCAAAAGGCAGAATATTTACTAATTTTTATGAACATATTTCCATGAGTGCCGCGTTTGGCCACTTTCGACAGCAATGTGCTGATGGGTCAGAGCGTTGTTTGTTGCTAATATAGTATGTAATATAATATAATATACAATATGTGAAAATGAATGAAGCATAAGTTCATTATTGACAGTCCAGAGCCCAATCGGCAATTGCCAATCGACAATTGGCCGAGTAGATAGCAACTAGCGAAAGCCTTCCAAATCGATCGAAAAAGTTGTGCAGGTTAGCAAAGTCTTACTTGGAAATTAATGGTCGAAATGTGAGGAAATTTTGGCATATTGTTTGAAGGTTGGTTCGTTCCAGAAATCATATGATTTTGTCAGCATTGCTGTTATGCATGTGTCTAAGCGAAGAGCTACTAAACCTTCAACCGTTTCGGCAGAAGTAGTCCGCATTTCCTTTCACAAGTTCAAGTCTATTTACATATTCAGACAAAGCGGTATAACTCACACAATACGTTCAATAGAATAAATGCATCATTTTTATTTTGCTTTTTTATCAAAACATAAAGACTAGGGTGTGCGTAATGCGTTTGAAGCTTTTCTTTGCTTTGTTGTTATATAATTCGAAGCATCACTTTTAGTTAATCAGAATGTTTAATTAACACTTATTATTCTGATTTTTTTTTTTTCTTTTTTAATCTTTTATAGTACAACATCAACACCACACCACACACTTGTGTATGATTTTTGTTTGAATTCTTGCATTGCCTGGGCATTTACAAGTACAACGGAAATAAAGAAAAAAGTACAAAGAAAAAATAAATACTAAATACAAGTAAACAAAAAAAAAAAAAAAGAAAAAAAACTTAAAAACAAGAAACAAAAAACCTTAAAAACATATGTAAAAGGGAAGTAGACGTTTCAATAGAATAAAGCAATCAACCCACAAATATTCATGACGAGTCTGCGAAAAGTGAGTGAAACAACAATGAAATTCTTTGTTGCATATAACATTTCATGTATTATTTCAACCCTATGCCATTCTTTCTCATAAATATTACATCAACAAATTTTAGTTAGTAATCATCATCGTTATCATCATCATCATCATCATCATAATCATCATCATCAACATTATCATTACACAGCAATACACTTAAGAATATATAAGTAATTAATCCAAAGAGTTTGCACGATTAACTTTCTCTTTAAGTAATCACAAGCAGACAAATAAACAAATTGTTGAGACATTTTCAAATTCTTTTCCTTTTGGGTTATTTTTAATGCAGATCTAGGCAATCATATAAATGAAGTGAAAATAATACACAAAAGTGTGGTGTGCGCAACTTTTCGTTTCTTAAATAAGTTTGCTTGTATTACTTTCTTCATACACTTAAGTAATAAAAGTCAACAATATGTTTTATGTTCTGCTGCCTTTGGTTTTGCTTTGCTTGTGCGTGCCTTAGTTATAAAGTTTTTACCGTTACTAAACATTCAATCTAATTAATTAAACGATGTTTGGAATTAGGCCGCAAAAACTTTCATAATCCAATGACTAAACTCCGAGTGGACAAACTGGCATTTTTTAGAGAGAAATAAATTAAAATATCGCGGTCGGGCATGGGCAGTTCGCCCATATACTATCATATACTATATATCTATATACTATATATATCTATATACATACAATATAATATCATATACTATCGGGCTTGTTAGAATCAAAAGCTATGAGTTTGATAAAAATTATTAATTTTAAAAAATAATAAAAAATAAAAGTCTATACAAAAAATAGGAAGGGTTTCGCTTAAGTTTATCTTACTCATTATTAGTCTTCTTTTATTAAAGAACTTATTATTCTGCGCCACAAGTGTGTATTAAGTTTATGCGAAAGTATGCAACACGCAGAAGCACTTGAGAGAGATCCATGCTGACGTTTTTTGGTCCAAGCACGAAAGCTATTAAAAATGGCTCGGATTGAACCAATTTTTCGATCACTAGCAAAATGAAGCCTTATATGAACAACTGTATGAAACGAGGTGATGAAGGGTGGTCCATAGCTCGCTATACTGTTTTCATTTGTTATCATTATCAAATATTAAAAGTTCGCTTTCGTTGCCTTATGTAGAATTTCACTTTTCCTTAGAACGTCAGTAAGGGAAGGAGTGCGAAAAATAGAACAATGAAGTCCAAATTCAGTAAAGTGAATTAATCTGTCAAAATATTTTGCTGTAAAATTATAATTCGTATAAAACTTTCCTTTTTCTAAGAACGATTACTTAGCAGGAGGATCAGAAAATCTTCCTTTCTCAACGAAATTTTTTACATATATTGAGAACAATTTGTGGATTTTGGTTAAGACAAACTAAAAAAACGGCGCCTCTTACGAATAGCGGTTGTCAACGTTGTTCCGGTCCGAAACATTTTCGATAGGCTGCAGCCCTGCGACGAAATATGTTGTATGTCAATGTAATTTCAACAAAATATCTAGAAAACTTTCATTTGTATCATTTGAACAGGGGCAGATATGGAACCAAATCATAATAATATCATTTAATCATGTCATCGTGTAATATCATAATAATATCATTTCGAGCCATTGCGCCTGTTATAAAGTTCCGAACAGACTTGTTGCATACTTTTACCGCAAGTAATGTAGAGTAAAATCAGAGGCCATTTACGCTTCAATATGTATAATAAATAAACAAGTAATAGCAAGGCCTGCCTCTCGTCACTCGTACTTTGCAAAGAGGCATCAATATGAAGTTAATGTTTTTGTCAAGGGCCTTATTATTGTTCACCTATTTTTTTTTTTTTAAAGTAGAAATAACAGATTTGGTTGTCTGGGGTGGTGTAAAAAAAAACCAACGTGCCCGACCTCAATTTCCTACAGTTGATTTCCATCTGAAATTATTATTATGAACCATTTGTCACTTTGAAACATTAGAAAATAGAACATTTGCCCACTGTTCGTGGGAACGGTTTTATGAGGAGTTCAAAAGATCAGTCCATACAATCTAAATTTTTCCTTATTAATTAAATTAATTAATATGCCGAAATGCCATTACTTAAGGGACTTTATAGACAAATTTTGAAAATTGTAATTTTTTTCATATGACTGCTCTTTAAAAACGGGTGGGAAGTGTTTGCAAAGGAAATCCGAAATATTTTCAGCACAACTTAGCGTACCAAATTTTGTTAAAATAATTCTAAAATTTGCGATCGGTAGGTGGAACACAATATTACATCAAACGCGCCTCAATTCGCTCAGAATTTCTGACTCTAAGTTGGACATGCCTCGAACCATTCTAGCTGCTACGTACGTCCACAAACAGTTAATATCTGTTCCAAAAGTGTTGTAGGGTATATATAGTGTAGTTAAGATTTCGGATGTGTCGTAATAATCAAGATTTTGTTTTTTTTTTTTTATTAACAGCGATTTTGCCAACAGATCGATTGAAATCACTTTTAAGCAATGAATGTTAATATCGTTCATTAAAAGCCTATGAAAATATTTCCAACGATTTTCGAAAATTATTCGAAACTGTTTTTTTTCCATTCGGTACCGTGATCGCGTTACATCTTTTATATATGATGACTGTTGAGTATTTCACTAAAAATATTATATATGGTTAAGTTATATACATATATATACAAGATAAGATAAGATGGGGTTAAGATACATATACAACAAAGAGCCAACAAGGCAAAGTTTTCGTCTGCTATATCTTCATCTTCCGATAATAAGCATAAAAGATTTCATAACTTTTCGTTTAATTATTTTTATGATAGCAATTCATGCTATAAATGTTTTTTTATATATATAATTTTCATAATAAGAAATCGATAGGAGAAGCTTGCTAGTCGCAGATTCGCGTGCTCCACTGCTGGTAAATTCAATTAAGATAGAATGAAGCAACAGGTCTTTTTAATGTATTTAAGAAGCGAGTTGCGGTTAATTTTGGAAGCATTTATCCCCCAAGTTTTGAATTAATTTCTTCTTTTTTTCTTTTACTTATTATAATTTGTTGTACGGTTGTTTTCTTTATCGCCAAAGTGAAGATGCTAGACACTCATTTCGAGCATAAGTCAAGCTTTTAAAACATGGTTAACAATTTCGGCGACAAGTGCAAATTTGCTGGTACGAAAGCTACTGCTGATAAGCAACGTTTATGAAACAACGAATTTAACTATAATCATTAACCCTAAAGTAGTCAAGTTAAGGTTTTCTTAGGGTCTGTTAGATTCGTTTTTTCATCCCTTGCATGATTATTGCGAAGGACTTATTATATGACTAATTAGTCTTTTTCTTGAAGTTACTAACGAATCGCTTGTTGATTCCGTTTAAACATGTCTTGCCATCGACGAGTATGACTCTTATCCGAAAAGTGTGGAAAAATAGCGATTAGCAATGGACGTTATTATCAATAGCCTATTATTTGTGTATTCATTAAGAAAGACGGAAAGGGAATTAAATCACTTGTCTGAATATTGTACGATATCTATAAAGAGAGAGACAGCAATAACCAAAAAATATTATTATTATCTGTTGAAACATTTATTTTCATCAAAGTTTCATGCCTTGCGTATCGTAAGTGTAGATGAGACAAGAAATAGTTGAACTTCCTTTCTAGTAATCTATGAAAATTTTGAAAGTTTTTACATGACCAATTGGAGTGGGTGGAAGGTGTGATTCCAAACACATTCCAAGCTAGAACTTAATAATGTATTTTATCGATGTCAATATACAAAAGTCAGTTTGCAGTCATCATGGTCGAGCTTTCATAAAGGTATTTCAAAGCTTACAGATGTTGTTCATTTATCAAAGTTTATACATACAACCAAACGTTTAGATGTCGGTATAAAAATTTAACAGCAATTAACACGTGCTTACTTGCTTGCTATGTAAATTTTGTCATACCTACATATGCACGCGAACGAAGTATTCGATCGACGTTGTGATTATAACTTACTGACTTTCGTTTATATATAACATATAATAAAAAAAAAAAAAAAACAAAAAAAAATTATTTAACTATTAATTTGAAAATAAATGTATTTTTTTTTTTTATTTTTAATTTTTATTTTTTTTTTTTTTTTTTTTTTTTTTTCGAAGCTCCATTTAAACGCATTTTCATTGTTTTTGTTGCTTTAATTCTTCTGTTTGTTGTTATTATCACCATTTATATTATTACATTTAATTATCTCTCTTTCTGCTTTTGTTTGTGGTTAATTAAATGAGTTTCGTTCTTTTTTTTTTTTTTTGTTTTGTTTTCATTTTTGCTTTCATATAATTGGGTTAAAGTGTTTTCACTTGTTATTAATCGCTTAATTTATGTTTATTACCGCTTTGTTGTTATGTATGTTTTTGGCATAATTATTATGTTTTTCATTAATATTTTTCACTTACTTTATATGAGCCCAAGTCCTGTACAACACATGTTAGGAAAGCCTCTCGACCCACGGAGGCAGTAACATTTGCTATAGGAAATGTAAATTTGGGATCCGCTAAAAGAAAACAACATAATAGACAAAAAAAAAAAAAAACCAAAAATTCAATTTCAATATTGTGAAGAAAAAAAGAGAGAAATGACGGGAGAGAATTTGTTCTACAAAATACCTATAGAAAATGCTTTCTAAATATTATTTATTATTTATTATTTTATAATTTATATTTTTAGTTGACATTAAAAGCAGGAATGACGTTCCGCATCTGTTTAATAATAGCAATGAATATGAATATAGTGTAACCGGGGCTCAAAGGAAAGAATATAAAGTATTCATCCGTTCGTTTTTCTGTTCCTTAACAAAATCATTTTCATCAGCAGCTTAACATTTTATTCAATAATTTATTAATTTCAAATTTTATTAAAGTAAATAAAAATATTTTTTCTCATTTATTTTGCGATTTATAATCAAAATGTCCAGTAAAAAAATAATAATAATAATTGAAATTGTTGTTCATACTTTTGTAGAATAGTTTTAAATAATATTCAATCTTTTATCCTAACTACGACTCTCGACTAGCAACTCAATGGTCGTGGGTTCAAATTTCAAGTGCGGTAGAGTTTTTAATAAAAAAAAACCGAAAGCTTTAGATGCTAGTGCTTTATGACTTTAGTCTTAGAATTTATTTTCTGGCTAAATTTATAATAATAATAATAATAATAATAATACCGTAATTAATACTCGTATTTTCAATACTATGTTGTAAGTAGATATTCCCTACACCGCTTGTAAGAATACAAGAGTACGTTAAGCTTGCGCAGATGTAAAACCCACAGTGACTGATGATAGTCCCACCTTTTACTATACCGACTAATTCAGAATCATTTTTTGAACCGGTTTAGGTGTGTCTCCTCGTCTCTCTGTGCGTTGTGTGCAATCCGCAAGTCGCAATTTTTAAAATATTTCAACAACATTTTTTGCATTTTCATATTTTGCATATTTCAACAAAATTTTTTGCATTGGCGTGTTTTAGCCAAAACATGAAGCTTGTTTATAATGGATAGAATCGGATTGCCACTGCTGCAGTCCGATTCTGTCCGACACTGCGTCCCTTTTTTGAAAAAGTCTTTATATGAAAAGAAAGGAAAGATCGTGGACAAAAAGTTACATATTACTTTCATCTAAAGGCCATGAACGTTCTCTTATTGGAGGACGCCAAAAAGTTCAACTGATGCGACCCAAATTACATTTACTTGTTACTTCTCAACTGTTTTCGTCGTAAAAAACAGCAAATCAGACTTTGTCCTCTTAGAAGGGCTGATTTTCAACGAAACTCCAATTTTATAATGTGATCTCAATAGTAGACCTATGTGAGTGCAATTTTCGCACGACTAATTTTTACGCCGAATAGTTATCAGAGGACAGTTTTCATCACAAAAATTTCAAAATCAAGCTCTTTTGCCAAAGACCTAACTATACATGGGTCCAAGAAATGGACCGATGTGATTCAAATTTGGTTCACTTAACTTTTATGACAGATATATTTCAGGAAAAGTCTGCCCTTATATGGCAAAATTGCCTAATATTAAATGTTTCACGGAAAATTTTAGTCTATAACAGTAATTATGTAAATTTTGGCCCTGTAGACCTATTTTTGTTGCCCACGTTCTATAAGGATTCTCATGAGAAATAAGTTTTTATGAAACGACTACATGATGAATATTAGCCGATAATGGGAATTTGACAGAGAAGTCCATCATAACAAGTTGGCCCTACGTAGGCCTATTCGATGTTATATAAAGGCTGTAAAGTGTACCTTCACAAAGGAACAAGGTACAATTCTTGGTATGCTATCAAGAAAGTAATGATCGGCGTTGCTCGACTATAATTTTTTTAATTTTCGTTTTATATTAAAGCTACAAGAGGCTATATTAACGCCACAAGTGGAATTTACTAAATATGAATAAAGCATGTTATTGGTATTATTCATGGAAAGAGGGAGGTTTTACGAAGCGATAACTTTTTCAGTTTCTATTGTTGAAATATAACATTCCAAGGAGAAAACTGTTTCAAGGTTTTTGACCGAATACACAAGCAAATTATCTCTAAAGCGCTTTTTATTTCCTTCTATCGTAGAAATTTTCACTTCGATTAAAGGGATTTAGACGCTTAGAGCCATTTTGAATTCAAACTGAACTCATACTAGCCCAAAGATCTCCCACGGGACACTCTTAACTAGAGTTTGAACGGAGTTGACTTTCAAGGGCACATAGTTTGCTAATTATTGGTTAGATTCTGTTGTTGTTGTCAGGTACTTCCTTTTGCTTGGTCGGCTAGTTAGAGAGCTAAGTAAGTAAGAGAAATCCTATAGTAAAATTTAAGTACCAGTAGAAGTACAATTGAAAGTCGTGAAATAGATGAACTGAAACCTGAATCTGTTTAGCTTCCAGTTTAATCTTGATGGAAAGTTATCCTTAATAGTAGTAACTGCCTCTGAAAAATGTCTTATTTAATGTCTCTGAAGATGTCCGTGAAATAAGTCTTATTAGGTTTTGAAGAATACATGAAACTGTCTTATTATCATTAAAATATTCCTGGTTTTCGAATACTTTTTGATCAATTGCCACAATATTTTGATCAATTTATATTCTTGCTATTGGCACTTTTGTGGATATATATATATATATATATCTATATTATATAAACTCGAAGAGAACTGTTCCGAATGAGTTGAGTTATATTGAAATAAATGTGCGCACAGTCTGGTCAAATGCATTGCATTGCCATGAATGTGAATTTTGAGCAATGCAAATGTAAAACTCTCAATTTGATAATGGGTGAACGCGTCCTTTAAATCAAACGTTTATTAAGTTTTCTATATTGCCTCCTTTCACGTTAATGGGCTTTTTAATAAACACGTTCGTATAAAGTACGTAAGTTTGGCTTGCATGCAATATATTTTGCATTGTCCACGCGCCACTTTCCAGGCAGAAATGTTCCCAAGTAGTAGAATCTGGAGCTGGTTATTAAACCCCTTGTGGCTGTCGATTATTGATTCGCTGTAACGAGTCAATTGTGAACTTACAACTATCGGCGTAACATGCACTTTTTTTTATGCTACATTAGTTGTGATACGGGCGTTTATTAAGTTTATGGTGATGTATGCAACATCCAACTGGACTTGAGAGGGGACTCATTTGTTGTAAAACCGATCGAATTAGAATCACTTTCTGAATTAATTTAAGCTTGTCTGTCGCTTTATACGTCTATCTGTCGATCTCACCTATTTTCTCATGTTCAATCCACAGGTTGCAATTTCTACAATGTTTTGATCAAATTTGGTATAATGACGAAACGGCCTTATCTTGAGAAGTGGTTACAGGAACTGCTGTAGGGTGATGTACGGTATTGATGGACTGTGGCCTTATTCTTACTATCGGGTGATAAATCTGTCTATTTAAAAATTTCTGTCGAGTAACGTATGCAAAGTACGATCAAGTTTACTCGATGTGGACGGTTATACTGTTAAAATCCAAGCGATTGTATGATCCAGCAAATATAGGCTTGCTTCAATAATTCTTACTCTAAAAACGTCAATTTTGCCTTTATAAGCATCCCCAATGAGCAGGTTGGCCGTCATAATAAAGAAAGATAAAAAGAAGAAGCAAATGTTCTAATCCAAATGTTAACTAATGTTTGCGTCTTGCGGTTAAAAATCGTTACTTAGCTCAGATAGCAATCATTTTTCCACGGAACCTTTTTTGGTTCCGCTTTATTGATGCCGATATCTAATGACTGCTGTCAGAATTATCTTAGATGAAAACTTTCTACTCTAGTACTCTATTATATCCTTTACATTTTTTGTTAGGCCTCGCATTGAAGTGCAAATTGTAGTCCAGTTAGTTGGAGACTTTTGAAATTCTTTTAATTAAATCTTCATTTATGATATCAGCTATTAAATAGGACTTTTATAGACAGTTTACCTAGAACGATGATGCTGTGCAACTTGTGCGGACGTAATAAAAACGAAATTGCTTTGATATAAGGCCGAGAACTTTTTAACTGACGTTGCTGACGTTGGTGATAGGACTTAATAGATCATTATTTACTTTTGCTGTTTATTGTTGTTGTTTTCTTCCCTTCTTCCCTTCTTTTCTCTTTTTTTTTTTTTTTTTTTGTAATTTTCATTAAACTTATTTATGTGTACTTACTTAACACGTCTGCTGCTGTTTCGATGGCATGGAAATTGTACTGACGGCACATTAAAATTAATATGATTAGAAATACGGCCTGCGGTTGTGCTAACAATGGTACGGTTGTTATTTGTGCATTAAAAAGCATATAATAATTTGTTGACATGATTTTCCAATTAACTTATCTGATAAACTTTTATTTTAACTCGATTTTCGCATAACACAGACTTACTTTTGTTTTTATAGTAATTTATTTATTTATTTATTTATTTATTTTTTAATGTTTGTTTTGTAATAATTGTAATTTGTTTGCAAACTTATTTAAAGGAAAAAGAAATCGGATTTCACTTTCATATATACGTAATATATAATTATATATAATTATGTATATATAAATATTTTAATTATATATATACATACATAAGGTATATATGAAATAACAATAGAATTTTATTTTATTTTTTTTTTTTTTTGTAATCATATGACTGCCGGCCATTAAACATGTTTGCATAATAAACAATTTAGCTGTTGACAGCATAATGGTTGATTTGCTCGTTTTATTTGGCATGTATATGTGTTAGTATATATAAATTTTGATATTTAAATTACATATAAAATATTATTACTATTATAACGATTAATATTATTGGATTGATATAATTTTAAGAATGATGATTACACACGAGCGGCCAGGTATTAAAACAATTTATTTTTGCACTGATTTATATTTTAATCATAACATTTAATTCTCTAACGCAGTCGATGTGAAATGCAAATGATTTCATTATTATGTATAGACAGATATTCCAATCGTCATTATTATGTATTCTGGTTAGTTGATAATCTAACGGTGTTAATAATTTGATTTATTTAATACATGTATAATTAAATAAATGTTAATTTATTTTAGATTTTCTTTTTTGATGTTACAAACAGATTAACACTAACTTAATGAAACATAATAAAGGATGCTGTTGAAGATTACGGTTTTTAGGTAAAACTGATGGGAATTTCTAAATGTTTTGCGTAATAATTACTTTTAAGACCAGTAAGAATATTGCAGTAGGACAAGGCTGACTATTAGATATCCTACTTTACTTCGCCTAATATAGTTATTCACTCGTTTTAGTAATAATGCACAACAAGTTACACACTATTCTCATGGCATATCTTTCATGAAAGTCCAAAGAACAGATCCACTTGGGTCCAAATTCGCTAAGGTAGATTTCTATGCCAATTTACTATTATGAACTAATTTTCGCTGTGAAATATTAAAAATTATACCATTTCACTATATAGAGATTCAGTTTATGTGGATCTGTTACATGAGAAGCGTTTCAAAAATTTTACCCAGAGCGAGTTTTGTCGAGAAAGTTTGAAAATTGCAATTTGTTCTCATATAATGACTTTTTAAAACAGGATATTACATGAGAAGTTGTCGAAAACGTAGACCAGACCATACCGTTTTCTTTAGCATTCGTCCTTGAGTTGAACCGTCAGTGTAGCAAATTTCATCATAATGTCTCAAAAACAACTTGTACATAAACATACATTAGACGGGCACGGGGACGGACAGAGAGTCGATATAATAAAAGGTGGGCTAGTTTTAAGCCTTTCTGCGTGTCACATACGTCCGCACAAACTGGTGTAGGATAGCACAACCACCTGTAGCACAAGTAGTGTACGGTGCAAATATTCTGTTATCGGTATTGAGTTTGGTCTTTAATTTCTTTTTTCACTTTCGAGGTATAAAACTACATGTGGTTTACACCTACGTACAGATAAAAGGAAATGTATTAGAAACTAGTTATTAAGAAATTATTTAGGCCACCAAAGAATTCATTTTAAACATCAAGTCAAGTTCTTTTTTACTGATTTATCACTATTTTGATTGGAGTCTGCGTATTAGTTCAACACTATCGGACAGACATGCGGCATATATTCAGCAAATTTTGGCTTAATTTGATCTAAGAACAACTTGTGAATGGTAAAGTCTTTTTTGGGAGTTTGGTCCGATTGTAACGCACTCCAATTATTGTTCTTCAATTCTCTTTAAATCGTTATGAATGTAAGATAATTAAATATTGAAGAAATTTTTAGTTTTTATATTCTTAGTGTAGCACACGAGATTCAAAAAAATACGCAGTCTGTTCACAGAGACAACCACAATGCAGAAGAACCGTATACAACCTCAGAAAACAACAAATTTGTCTTCCATATTTTGTTCTATAATTTTCGTAGCCATGAAAATCTTCGGAAAAATTTGTGAACCAGATTTATATTAGGGTAACGTTCATTTTCAGTCCAAAACAGTTGCGAACGGTTTGCTAAGACATTCAATAGAATTAAAATCTTCTCGTTAATTGTGGACGTATCAGCCAATAGAATTGAGACAATTTTTGCTCTGATCGTCCAAGTGGTTCTGGCGAATATTCAAGGAATCGAAAGTTATGGACAACAATATGAAAACATTGTCTGTGCTTGCCGAGGTGGTTTAACCATCTTCTGCATAATGGGCGTGCTTATCTACAGATAATGCCCACCTTTTAAAGCTCGTATTCTTTATTGGTCAACAAATATTTCTGCCAAATTTCAGTTTTCTATCTCTATTTCTGTGACTGTAACGATTCACAACATTTACCCGCCAAATCGAGGAGTTTTCTAAGGAAAAGTAGAAAGAAAGAGGTACACATATATGATTTCTGCACTATAATATCATTTAAAATCACGATATAACCTCTAAGGACATCAAGTTCCCTGTGCAGAATTTTTAAAGGCAAAAACCCATCAAATTGACGAGTGCCGTAAATCTAGCGTGAAAAGAAAGTTATGTATGCTTTATCCCAGCCACGACTTAATTCTCCGAATATCAATCGTGAGTTCAATCATTTCTAGATCAAGAGGAGGAGAAGAGTGTGTGGTACTGAAAACAAACAATGTTGAGAAAAAACGGATTTTTTTTTGCTTGCTCTCTTTGGAAAATTGGACACTAGTGGAGTACCTCCGCGTTATTATTAGGTTGTACGTCTTGCCATTGGAATAATAATAACGAAACTTTGGGCGCACGATGTGCAAAGTGCATTCTATCCATTTTCAAATTTGATTTGTGGCCGTTACACCTGAACACTAAAGCTTTATTTTTATTTTAAATCTGCAATGGTATAAATTTGAATCATAGAAGCAGTAAATGGAGGATTTAGCCTAAAATGGACCGAGGTTCTTTTTTGATCATATTTATAGATTATAAGTCGTTTGCCACAGAAATATTGCAACACGTTATACCCGCCATGAAAATTGGATTAAGGGGGAAGCGTGCTCATCATCGACGTAGTAAACTTATTGGAAATGTCCCTTAAAGCGTATTGACCATCATTTTTCTGTTCAAAAAAACCAAGACGTAAAATTTCACTCTTCACGCGCAGATATACTAACGCATTGAGCAATTAAATGGGTTACCTTGGAGATTCGAACATCACCGAAAGCTGTTGTATTTAATTCGAAATGGCTAAGCAGTCTTTTTATGAAAACTTAATATCTTCGCTTCTCCTACGAACCCGTTTGATCGTCGTTAACCGTGATCTTTGCAAACATGCAAACTATCTACGAATCCATGTTCTCCGAAACGTTAAATCAAAATGAAACTAATTATTACATCAGAATGTACAAATTTGGCCCGAATGTGACTGCGAACCTTTCCTTATGCTATAACAAGTGAACTCTACTTTTAGTAAGACGATCACAAGAAACGTTCACATTAATCTTATTTTCATTTAAAATATCGGGTATGGGAATTGCTTTGCGGCCTATCCTCTACTTATAAGGAATCAGAAAGATAATTTCTTTATAATTTAATTAGTGATTGACTAGATTTAGATCGACAAAACTATTTATACTGAGCATAGTTTATAACATTTTTGACGCTTTCTTCTTCGAAATCTTTGACGTAAGAAGGGGGAAAAGAATACATAAGATAGTTGAAAACTTTAATTATTTTTTGCATGAAAGACGGGCAGGTTTTAATTTAATCGGCAGGTCAACAATGGAATATTCGTCGTTAATGAACGAAGACATCCTTTAAAAAAATGTTTGTACTTGACATAAAAATTGGGAGGAAGTTGGTGTTGAATACAG
>NW_023998416.1:8064990-8133467 GCF_014805625.2 Glossina fuscipes
ATAACACCCGCTAAATAGAGAATACGATCTGCTGAGTGAAGTGCCCTCAATTATATGTAAAGTAAAAGTTATTCAGTAGAGAGAGTGAATACACAACTTATTCGTCTATATTTGTCTTTTTTCATCTAATACTTACATCACATAATACTCTAGGGCCGCATCAATTCAATGCTGTTTTAAATTTAACCTTTCGTTGACGTTACCCTTAGTATAAGAATAGCATAAGTATCACAAATTACTTTTCTATTACCAGTTAACTCTAATTTTTGCTTATTCTAAACTAATTTATAAATAAATATATATATACACTCATATATATATTTATATAACTTATTTATATATATATATATACATTTATATATATATTAGTGTAAAATCAAGCATTTGGAGAATTTGTCAAAAAATTCTACCCAAGTCAGAGACGTTTAATAATATATTTCTTTAAACTCTTCAGATTACCGCCAGCAAGTTTCCGTGGTGTAGTGGTTATCACATCCGCCTAACACGCGGAAGGTCCCCGGTTCGAAACCGGGCGGAAACACTGTGCCGGTTTTCTTTTTTAAGTAAATTTTTCAATTATATTTGTACATTTAGATATTTATTTATATGAAAATGTAAATTCGATGAGAATGTCAAAGAAACTCTGTCTAATCCAAATTCTTCTTACTGTTTCAACGTCGACACAGGTTATGTTGAAAATATTTAGACAATTCCCAATAAATTTTTGTTGTGTAGTGGTTATCGTGTTCGCCGAACACGCGCTGACTAACCGGTTCGAAGCCGGCTGGACGCTGCATCAAGTCCGGCTCATTATTAAGGCCTTTTTATTTTTTTGGAATTTACCATAACGGAGCTCAATTGCAAGATAATCAGATGCTATTGCAACAAGACCGACCTCAATCCGTACTCGACTCTCGACAATAAGAAACATTAAAATTCATGACAATACAAGTAAATTAAGAGATGAACTAACAGAAATAGCTAAACGGATTGAGAATCTTCAAGACAGAACTTTGGCAAAGCTGTTATAGCGTAAGTGGCGGCATGGGTTGACTTTTGCGTCTCTTACTTCACTTTAGATTTTCCGAAAAATTAATTTTTTTCTTGATCTAGTAGACGCTTGGAACCTCCTAGAATAAGGTGCAACATGTTCATTAATTGGAAAAAAATTTTTCTTTGAAAGGTCGATGTATTCTCTAAGCATTCCGAAAGCATTGCTTAAGCCATATGAGTCTTTACGAAGAAGTTACAGCTTAATGTTTTCCTGTTTCCCGTAATGTTGATTTCTAAGTCTTTTAAGTAATTGCTTACCGCTAATCGCTATCATTGCAAATTGATGCGCATTTCGAAGCATTTGCAATCAAACGTACGTTAGCGCGGCTTCACGAAAAAACCATTGAATGGTTGCGAGGCTGCGAAGGATTCGAAAGTTGTCGGTGATCGTGCGAACAGGATGAGTGTGTGTGATGAATTTTTCGATATTAATTTTATATTCGATTACGGAATTGTAAATATTCCTGCCATCTTCTCTATCATATTCTAAAACGTGCAAATAGGTTTCTGATAATTCCGACAAAAGGGACGCGGTGCTAAAATTTCCAAAGAAACCGGAAAAGAAACTGTAGAATTATAAATTTTTCTGTCATTTCCTAACAAGCAAAGTGTAAAGCGGAAGGTGTTATCTTTAAGCCACCTTGAAGCAATGCGTCTTTCCAAGAAAAGGAAGTGAGCAAGAATATATATATATATATATTTTTTCATGTGACCAATAGCTCAGGCGTTGTGCCCTACTCGTGATGGTGGTCGCAACGTCGTGAATACGTGCTGAATCAATGAGTGTTATACCTTCATCGACTAAGTACACTCATTATAACTACCAGGACGTGCTTCCAAATTGTGGATAAATATACCTAGAATACCTACAATATACGATGTGTATGACACGATGTACGATGGACATATCACGTGAATATATCGTTGCTCTATGAGGCCTTACAATACCGCATGTCAGGTGGTAGGTGATGTTAATAGATTCTAGGGATAAAACGTTGCCCTTTTTTCGGGGTTTTGTAAAAGGAAGTCATTCTATTAATTGTGAGTACGAATGGACTACCGATTCGCATCATTTTCATTTCCAAAAAAAGAAAGAAAGATCGTATCTTAAAAATGTTTGCGGCGTTTCAAGGTTATTTCAGTGCGCTTATGTGTGCGTCCGTCCGTGATACTAATTTTCAAAACTGGTTTTCAGACTTGAACGTTGTATGCATTATATCACATTATTATTGAAAATATATTTCAATTCGCGGGCAGAGAATTTGTTACTTCGAAATCGTCTGAGAAGCTCAAAATTTTACGGAATATTCGACAGGAGCTATCAAGTTCAATAGAGGAAAATACTTTGGCTTTGGTATTAAAGTAAAGGGACATGCTTTGCTTCGTTTTTTCTATATATGTAAATGTTATATATTTATCTTTTTATCCATTTATTATGTCGTATACAATACATGGAGTTGCGTTCCTCATTAAAGATAACGTCCAATAAATTGAGAGCACATTTAATTGAGTTTTCTCATATATTTTTGAATAATTTCACATATATATATATATAAAATTGATTAATGTCATCTTTCATGCATTTAGATAGCCAGCATATTGTCGCATCCATCTGAATGCAAAACATACCCCAAAGGAATTGGATTATAATCATTATATATTACAATCGATATCATCAATAGAATATAATGTATTTAAAACAAACTAGTTTATGAATGAAAAATTATGTGGGCATAAAATGTAAACGATATAGAAAATTTCAATTTAATTATATATAGGTATTTGCAAAAGTAAATACGTACAACTTATGTAAGAGCACGCAGGCATCGGAATTGTAAATCGAATGAAAAAACATTGAAAAGTGATAACACAAAAACCGATGAATGGTCTAGTCAAGCAGTTAAACTTGATAACATAACCAAAGTACTATGAACAACACGAATCGAGTACCACTTGAATTCGTTGGGGATATTATTAGCTAAACTATTGTATTTGTTGTTATTGCAATTGAAATGAACAAACAAAAACAGGACGATATATTAGCATTTAAAATTCATTTATGTTTACATTTAACAAAAACAATATCGTACGTATGTGTACGTAGCATAGAGATAGTTGCATGCATGCATGCATGCATGCATGCAGACGTGTGTTATGCGTTATAAAGGAAATGAATAGTAAACAATGCCCAAAATTCATGTACAATATATAAACATAAGCAATGAGCAATAAACGCGGGCAGTCAGTCAAGCATTTTTTTATGCATTCAAGTAACGTAACTGATGTTCGGAATTATCGTTTGGCATAAGCAAGCATAAGCTCCACAAAAAATTGGCAACTTTAATGTTAAAATGTTAAAACGTTAACTAACTATCAACATAAGAAGCATCTATTCAACCGAATAACCGACTATAACAGATACAATAACGGATATGCCATAAATGCAGGCATATGTTCCCTCATTACGATGTACGTAAGTACTCAGGCGAGTCAATGACGAGGTGACTGCATTAAAATGTCTGCAAATGATATACTTGTGCATTAAACTTATTGGAAAAGAGAGAAAGGTGAAGTGAAAAACAAAAAAAAAAAAAAGAAGTGTTTAACTTGTTCTTCTCTGTCGTATGTGTGTGTGTGTGTGTGTGCATGTATGTAAGTATAAAGAGTTGGTTGCTAACAACTGTGACCAATGGTTTTTGCAAAACATGATATTGAACATATATGACGCGTCTTTTTCTGTAATAATAATTACAAAAGTCACGAAATGTACGAAATGAATAGAATGACGTTAGATTTTATTATGCAGCAGCAACAACAAAACAACAAAGTCAACAATGTTGTAATTGCTGCAATTTCAAAATACACACATGCATGGCGCGGCATTTTCTCTGTTTTTTTTTCTTTTTTTTGTTGTTTTTTTTTCGTTAATCATAAACTCATCATTATTTCACTGGAAGAATGAAAACATATTGGCGCGAACACGCAATTGTTATATTTCAGTAAAACTCTTTATGCCGAAGAAAAAAACTTGAATTTTAAATCCTTTTTTTTATTTTTATTTTTTTATTATTATTTTTTTTTTTTTTCTTTTAATTATACTCTTTTTGTGAATTTGTAAAGCTAAACTAATTTACAAACATTTTTGCCTTTAACTATATAATTTTTCTGTTCATTTTTAATATTCCATTATATATATATATTTATATATATATATATATATATATATATATGTATATGTGTGGTGTATGTAAATTTTTTATTTTAGAAAAATTTGATTAAAACACGCTTTTGCAACCATTTACCGGTAATGTCGTCGTTGAACTGTTTTCTCCATAACATTACTTGCCATTCGTTACCTGCTATTGCCTCAGTGTTTGCGTCTACTGTATTCGTATTTAACACGAACAATATCAAAACACACTACCACTACTAATGCTACTACTATCGCTGGTGTGTTCGGTTTCCCTTAACCGAGTAAAACAAACACTAAAACACATTTTCCTTGCTTTTTTTTTTTTCTCTTTTATCCTTTGCTTTTGCCTTTTGTTATGTGTAGGACGAATCAAACAACTGTGATTTTTATTTCATATTATCATATATACACAAACATGCACCCACATTTAACATAAGCAATAGTATGAGTTTGTGTGCGCGTATATATATGTATATATCCTTTTGTGTATATATATATGTATATATATGTGTGTGTGTGTGTGTGTTTATGAAAGTATAAGAATTTTTTTTTTTTTTTTTTTGTGATTTTGCAAATACAAATCTTTTGTTCAAATCATGTTGTTACAAGATTTGCTTTTTTTCAGGTTCGCTTTATTTTATTTTTCCGACGCCACGAATGTGGGTGGTAGTTAAATGTTTATTTGATGGTTGTGGTGATTTTGTGGTGGATTTTTCATCGTTTTTTTTTTTTTTTTTGTTTTGCTTTTTATACACGCGTGTTGTAGGAGAAATATTGTTGATAGCACTAATGGGGTAATTGTCTATTTTGAGGTGAATAAGTTATTTACGAAGATTCGCAATTCGTGTTAGTTGGTAAATAAAAAATTTACGTTTCTATTTACCAACAATTAATGTATATGAATATTATAAAGAATGACTATGTTTTTATCCCTTTTGTTGATAAACTTCTACTATTCGTTGCCTTGGCAACGATTACGTTAGGTTATCATTGAACTTTTTTTGTTTTTTTTATTTTTTTGCCAATTTATTGATGATCATCTCATGTCCATGCCCAGGGGTATGATTAACATTGTTTAATATTAACAAAGACGACAGTTTTAAAAATTCTTCTTTTTTTTTTTGTCTTTTTTCCTGATGATTTTTTTGATATTCCTTAGCTTAGTAGGGATTAAACCTATTTATCTGCCTTTCGCTGCTTTATGGTATGTTAGATAAATCTATCTGTTTTATTTTAATCCTTATTGAAAAATTTGGTATTTTATAATAATTATCCGAAGAAGAGGTGGTTTATTAAATTTCCTGCCTACTAATATAAATGTAATAAGGCTGAGCGTAAAAGGTACTGTTTACTATTAGGGAAAATCTTTTATATTCAACATCCTATACATAAAAGTTATATATTATATTATATTTCATTATTATTATTACTGTTATTATTAATTCAACCAGATAATAAATTCATATTTTATTTTATAATATGTATTATTGTTTGGGACCGGATGAGTTTGTCGATCGATATGTTGCTTTTGCACTCACTTTTTGAATGGCTGCAGGAAACTTGCATTCGTTTAGCTTATAAATCGTTTTCCATCTATTGTGGCTGTATTTATATGCTGATGACGACAATTTCTGTATTGAAGTTTTAAATGGTCCTTGTTGGTGTTGATTTGATGTTTTAATTTAGCTCACGCAGCATATTGCGATCACAGCGGATCACACTCATGAGCCCTGTATAACACCATCCAGTTGCACTTCTCCAACAGGGTATTTTTAAACGTAAGCGTATCAAAAGCAAAGACGACAACCAGACGCCCGGACTGACAGACTCATGCTGATTAATAGTTCATATATTTTCTGTAATCTCTGATTTGTTTTTCAAGTATATAGTAACGAAGAAACAAAAATCAGTCTTGTCTCTCGAAGATTAAAAGGTTCTTTATGATTAATAAGATTTGCGAATAAATTTCTGAAGACATTCTTTAGTGAAGTTGACAGTTTAATGTAAGCCGAGCCCTAGCCACTACTTCTACAATATTTTAGGCAGAAAGAAACTTGATATTCTATTGTGGATAGAGTGGAAGCCGTAACTTTTAACAGATAAGAAGTCATTCGTTGAAGTCAATGTGTGGTAAGCAGTGGGCCCAATGACTGAAGAGTGTATCGATGAGAAAATCGTGTTGTAGGTCAGCGCCTCTAATGCTTCTTAGGCAAGCTATGTAGTACGGGGCCAAACGTCGTTCATCAATGTCATCATTTATTGTTCGCAAAGTTCAAAGGTAGTCTCGTTTAGTTGGAGCAACTCGTTTAGTTGGAGCTGTACGCTTATCGCCCATATTTTTCGATCTTATGCACCAATGGTTTTTCGCTTACCGGGTGTAGTGTCGCTGTCTATTTTAGATTGCCCGACACAATTCAATAAAAGCGGTACAATTTGATTTAGGTAAAAAAAAAAACGCGCTCTTGACAAATGACGTTTTGTTGACCTAGAAGGAGAGAAGAAATTTTCTACGTTGCCGCTGTAGTGGTACATCTGTCATTATGCAAAGTGTAAAGGCTGCGCTTTCAGAAAATGAAAATACGATGTGTTTCGGCATCGTGTATTATTAATTACGTTCTGTTTTGAAAGCCTTAGTGACTTTATTTCACTTATCAATTATTTGTATACAGATTTTTTAAAAAGTTTTGTTTATATGTTAGTCCTTATATGAGATGCTTTTTCTGTAAAAATGAAAGGTACTAAGTTATAGCCCATGAGGAAACTTCCTTCTACAAAAAAAGTGTGCATTTTTCATAGACAGGATTTCATCTTACCGCTTCAACAAGAAGTACCAAACCTAAATGAGTCTTGTTCATCTAAATTGAATGCATTCTTGGCATAGAGATGTCGATAATATCAAGCTTTGCGCTCTATTCAGCCACATTTTTCCATATATGTGTTTTTGAAAGGATCACGGTCGCAGATCAAATCTGATCATCATATCGCAAAATTTGGATTTGAACTCTGACTTGATTCAATCAAAATCAATGCAAACTTCAACAGAAAAATATCGGAAAGGACTAAAGGAAGTATTTTCAAGTGTTCTCCGTAAACGTACCCTTCGCAGTATCTGCTCATCCGCTTCGGGCGGCAAGCTATTACGCTCGCAATCAAGTTCTCAGGAATTCCCTTAAGTCGAGTTCTACTTTCCCGCCTTTTTTTTTTTGTAATGTTACTTATAGTTATAGTTTTGTAATGTTATGTTGTGTAGTTATGTAATCGTAATAGCTTAAGGAATTGCGAATTATTTGGTTTTTTTTTTTTTATTAAGGACCTCCTTTCGATTCTTTTGTTTTTCAGTAATCAAATACTATTTCTTGGCACATTTTTGTGGATTATATCATAGATATATAAAGAATAATTAATGAGAAGCATAAAATATCTTTAGCAATGTAAAAGTAAAGTGAATCCGGTAAATAAGTTAATCCGGTGAAAAAACTTCATTTTATTATTAAAAAAGCACACGTACCAGAATGTAATTGGTACGTATATTATAGTAGACGTATACTATAGTAGATTCTAATAATCGTTCGAAAAATTAGACAGAAAATAACAAAAGTAAAATCAAAATACGCCACAAAAAAGTGGAGAACAAAAAAAAAATAAAAAATAAAAAAAAATAGACTTTAACTTATAAACATATATATAAAATTGCGTCAATATATCAAACTCGGTACAGGTGGTTTTCCAAAGAATTTTGTGCACATACAGACACCTAAAAAAGTTACTTATATGTAGAGAAAAACTGTAACAACATAACTTGAAAGCCTATCTATATATTATGGAGACTCTTGGACACCCATCATTTACCACACATATGCATAAAAGTGATTTTAACAATGGTCCAATTAGAGCCATTTCGTGTAGATTATTCACTTGGCATTCAAGTTAAATATCAGATACGCTTCTAAGATATCGCTGTTGTACTGCAACTCACGCACACATATGATTAACTCGTTTATTCTATGGGGAAGTCAAGTTTAGAGCGAATACTGGATACCATATCTTTGAAAGCTTGTCGATGATGGTTATAACTGTATAAATGCATCAAAAGGACAATTATTTTCAGTCTCCAATAGAGAAATTTTAGATAAATACTTAAATTACTTAAATATTTCCAATTATTTAATATTATGTATATTGCCAAAGTCTCAGTCAATCAAAGGCTTGTTTATCAACTGAGATCACGACCAATTTCAGATTTGCTCTGTGACGAGCATCAATTATTGCTCAAACTGCAACGATTGCACTAGAGTAACAACTAAATCTAAAGACTTCTTGCCAGATGTGTCAGATGAAAAGACCAACGAAATATACTTTCATTTTTGATGCGTTTGTATATAGAAAAGGTTCATAGGTAAAAAAATAAAGAAAAAATAAAAAAAGGAAATCCGTATTCAAAAGCGAATAAGTGTAAGCGTTGCGTGCTAATGCAACTTCTACACAAATCATTTTTAAACGTTATTGTAATTTCCGCCATGTCTACCTACAAGCGAACCTATGAACGGTGTAAAAAACTTTTTGAAGAGTTTGCATAGGACACGTGGGTGTTAAGGCATAAAATTTTCTACGATAGTTGCTTACAAGTTATCTATGATCATAGAATGAAGAAGACCCCGGCCAAGGTACATATACTGCGGAATTATTTTTCTATTATCGTTAGAGAGATGAGTGTTGTTTTGATTGTTAGAAATTTGACACTTGGTAATTGCTTTTTTACTACGCTATTAAGGTACGTAGTGAACTTTACTTTTGAACTTTGCATTACTTGTGAATATTATTTATTAAATGAAAATTAGATTTGTTTCCATAGTGCACAGATATGTTATGTCCTTTCGTTGACGATATGCAAAATTTTGTTTTTATTCCTCTCGGCAAGGAGAAGTTTACTTTGAACGAAATGAGCGAAATTAACGACCAGACTAGAACTTTGCAAAAATGTATGTGAAATAAATATTATTATTATCAGTTCTTCTTCTTCGTGATTTTTACAAAATAGTTATATCATTGTTCACTTATTTAATTAAAATAATAGCATAATTATTTTATTGTTATTAATATACGTAACAATGGTTTCTCCTCCGCTCATTTATTATTATTATTATTATTATTTTTTTTTTTTTCTTGTTCAAAATCACTTATGCTTTGCTTTGTTTGTTTCAAGCTTTTATAATTTTTTTTGTTGTTTTTGTATTACTTTTATATATATGCATTTATAAGAAGAAATTAGGTCATAGGACCGGTTTCATCTCACGTAAATATATTATTTTCCATATTTTCATAGCGACTTTGTGAAAACGTTAAACAATTTAAATAATATTAATCTCCCTAGCATAACGATGTTAGTTAATTTTAAATGCATATGTATGTAAATTAAATAAATTAAATGAAATTATGAACTTTGACTTCTTCAAGGTTTAATCATTTTTCTACTACATACATACTGCATTGGAGTCATTAGAGTGAGAATTATCAGCTAAACATTTCCATACACGATCGTCTAGCATGCGGGACTGATTCGATGCAGACGTCAATCTTTATGTAAATACGCCTAAATATTATTTTTTACTTGTAGACAAGTAAACAAAACAAAAATATTTTACAAGAACGTTATTGCATTTTGCATATGAAGCACATTTCTTGTATATAAGTAACGGATGTTTTTAGACAAGAAAAAAAAAAGAAGAAAAACAATATAAGGCAGAAGAAGAATCAGCTTAAGCCGATTTGAATTTTATTAGAAAATACAAAATATATTTTAATTACCTAATTAAACCGGTTCAACGTGTGTTTACATGACAATGAAAATGATTATTATAGCAAGTAAAAACGTTACAATGATACAGTGCCAACTATTAAATGCCTTACACCATTTCTTTTAATTCAGTTATTCATATAACGACTTTTCAAAATAAAGTCTTACACGAGAAGTGGTTCGATCCTTGAGCCAAAACATGTCTGTGAACAAAATTTCATCAAAATATCTCAAAAATTACGAGTTGTACGTCGAACGCAAGAATACAAGGCAGAGAGATGAAAAGACGCCTAGACAAGCTTAGATCGATTCAGAAAGTGATACTGAGTCGATCGATATAATATAAGTTCGGTTAGCATCAAGTCCCTATGGGTGTTGCATATATCCGCACAAACTTAATATACTCTTGTACCACAAGCGATGGAAGGTATAAAAATATATTATCGACAACAAAGATTTTGGAATTAGTTATGATCAAAACGTTAACGTGCTTAGGAGTTTAAATAAAAAAAAAAAAAAAAAAATTCATATTCAAGTATGGGAATTAAACAAAAATTTAAAAAACATAGAACATAAAATAGATATTAAAAGTGAATTAATTTAAAAATAAAATGTAAAAGAAAAAAATAAATAAATTCCAATCAAAATTTTAGGATTGACTTATGAAAAAAGAACGCGCTTCGCAAGTCGCCGCCAAATTTTTTGTTAGGCTTCCACAACTGTCTGATAGAAGGTTGATATCGTCCAGTTTCCTAATAATTGTTGAAAATTTGGTTTTCAACGAATATTCAAAACGAATAAATGTATTGAAGAAAAGGTTTTATATTAAACTCCATTTACAAGATGAAATTGCTTATGCAAAAACAATGAAAATATTATTATTATTATTATTATTATTTTAATTTTAGACTAATGAATTGAATTCTTAGACTAAAAAAAGAGACATTGAGCACTAGCAACACAGCCGATAGCCTGTGTTGCTAGTTTGTAATGAAACAAAGGGACAATCAAAGGGTTTCGTGTGGTACGTAGCGGTGGAAAAAAACGATGTTGAAGGAGATCATAAATTGAATACATTTTCACAGTTTTCTTTGGATCTTCGTTGATATTCGTCACAAAGCATACCTCCCAGAAAAACGAACAGTTAATCAAAAAATACTACCCAGGTCTTCAATGTCGTTTGCGTGGATCTATTTGCAAAAAAAGATTCAAATTTACGGCGACACAATTCCTGGTTCTTGGCTCACGGCAATCTTCGTATTCTGTTTTGACGATTCTTCAAGATTTTAATGAAAATCAAGCTAAGCACGATTTCTAGTCGCAATATTTTCATTTCCATTCTTTTCCCGCTTACGAAAGGTGCTGTTGGGTTAGCGTTTTAAGTCAATAAAAGCTATTAAGAAGAGGTCACTGCTGACTGCTTGAAAGTTTCTATTGGTAAAATCGCTCTAGTGTGAGAACTAAAAAATCGAATAACATGAAATTTTTTCAGATATTAATGACAATTGTAAACCTTTAAGGACTAAGGCCACGGAAAACTTTTCCAAAAATCAATTTGTTTTATTGGATTAAACGATCTCTTATATAATCAAGAACGATTTAAATTGCGGGAGTAGCTAGATTTTAAATAGCAGAAGCAATTAATTTTTGAAAACATCCGTATGGCGTATGGCAAGGTCACATGAAATTTTGAATGGGTTCGTCTATTCAAAACGTCATTCAGCATGATTCAAGCAATTTTCATGTTTTCAACACGAATGTTGCTCGGTATCCTTTAAGTAACTTTCCCTAGAGAATGGCTTCGTGCTATTTTGATAAATTAGTTAGCCAAGCATTTTTTATTAGTATTATGAAAGAACATCATTTTTTCCGGTCAAAAATTTAACCGTTTCATTTAAGCATTTGCGGATCATACAGAAACTAACATTTCTACGTCGTTTTGTTGATTGACTTTTTTTTTTTTTTGATTTTATATGCTACACCACCCGTGGCGCAAAGGCGTGTTAAGCTCATGCGAATGTACGCAACCCCAGTTTTTTAACTGATCGATTTAGAACCAGATTCCAAATCCATTTAAGCTTGTCCGTCCGTATGTTTGTCCGCCCGTCTTGTTTGCTTGTCTTCAACCTCCTGGCCACAATTTTTGAGATATTTTAACGACACCATCTACACGGATGTGTTTTGCGCATCGAACATTTTATTTTGCAGAGTTGCTATATGATTAACTGTAGAGCGGGGTAAGGTATTTAATCATGGGCCACGTACTACTGCAATGGTTTTACCTGTTTTTAATTCAAGTTTGCTGCAGAGACCCTTGCGCTGAGTATGCTTCATGAGAAAGGCTGCAGTGTTGCTATTTCTTAATGTTTTCCAAAATTATTTTTTTATTAACTTGTCGCTTTCCCCAGCTATTTATTAACATTCATTCCATTCAGAAAAAGTGGAAGCCTTAAATGCGTTTTAAAATAAAAATTCCCCCTTTTTTTTGAACAATCTTATATTTTTATCGAGGCCTATTTATGCTTTTTAAAAAAGTTGCACAACCTTTTATTAAGAGAAAAAAGCAAAATTTAGCAAATATTACGAAAGATAAAAAATAAACAAATTAATTAAATAAAATGAACCAAAGATAATAAATTTTCATTATTATTTATTGATTAAAACACAAAATAGAAACGCGGTAGACATGACCTTTTTGTGGGTGCTGCTATTTACAGCCTTCTCCGGCTTGGTGGCCTATGTAAAAGTGAATTACATCTATTGGTACTTACTGGGCATAAGTCAATTTAAGACAAATTTCTTATGGGGTAATTTATGGCACTTGAAATCTTATCATCATACGGAAATTATACAAAAATTATACGATACCTATAAGACAACACAAGTGATTGCCGGCACCTATATTTTCGCGAAACCTGTAGCTGTTGTATTAAATTTGAACGTAATGCAACGCATGTTATTTGAAGACCGTGAAAAATTTCAACATCAAACTAAATGGACCGATATACCGGATCAGTTGTCGAAAATGTTAACTGCTCGCCTACTACAGGAAGCCAAGGGAAGTTCCCATTTAGCAGGAGCAATAGAAGTGAAGCTGAGAGCATCTCGCAATTTTTGCGTAAATGTAAAGGAAATCGTAAACCACTTTACCTTAGATTTACTTGGCCTGGCATTGCTAAGCGTTGATTACAAAAGTTTAACGCAATCTGATAGTGATTTCTATCAGAAATTTATGGAACATATTCAGAAGAAACCGTTCAGTGTTAAATGGCAAATATTTCGAAATGTTTATAGACGACCTTTCACCAATGACTTTAACGATATCATAAATCTCTTAATACCCCGGCTCATTACTATCATTGAACGAAGACAAAATCTAAGTCTGAAGCCTGAAGATTTTTTGAGTATTTTGTTAAATGAAAGGAACGAAGGATTTTCTAGCCAGCCGACGAAAGATATAGCCAAACAAGTAATTCACTTATTGACTTCAAGTTTTCAAGCAAGCGTTTCGATCATTAATTGCGCCTTATACGAGTTGGCTAAAAATAAACAAAAGCAAATTTTGTTAAGTCAAGAGATTAGAAAAGTTATGAGATGTAATAACTATCAATTAAGTCCAGATGTTTTAAAGGAATTAATTTATTTGAAACTAGTCATTAAGGGTAAGATACGAGTGCAATAACAAAATAATCTTTTGATAATTTTTAATCAATCATTCGAATAGAAACTCAACGCTTGTATCCACCTTTAACTTTTCTCCAACTTGAAGCTTTAGCAGATTACGCAATACCTAAAACTATAATAACTCTAGATAAAGGCAACATAATATATATACCTGTCCAGGCCGTATTACATGATCCGGAAATTTACGCTCATTCCGAACAATTTCAACCGGAACGTTTTTTTTCTTGGTTTCAACAGGGAAAGCATTCCCTATCGTTCCTTTGCGATGAAAATGATCCGCATAACGGCATTGTCTCTTCGTCTGTGCAGGCAATAGTTAGCATTGCTCTAATCGATTTACTTACTAAATATGAATTTTCTCTTTGTGATAAATCTCCGAAAAAAATCGAATTTTCAAAATATAATTTTATTAAATTCCCAACTAACGATATTTATTTAAATGTAAAGGCATTGTAGATAATTAAGAAGAGAATTTTGAAACTATTTAATAAATTTTATGTGATTATTTGAAACTAACGCTTTGCATATTTTATTGAATTTGTTGTCATCTGGCGGTTAAAATGCAAATTTTACAAACTTAAGAGCTTTACGTTAAAGGCGGTAATTGCTTAAAGAGTACTCTGCTTAGAAGCTTACGGTATATGCTAAAAGTTTGGAACGCGTTGGAAGCCTCAAGAGAACTTTTGTAAGCTTTCGTATTTTTTTATCGAAAAAAGCTTTTCTAAGGATGATGCAAGAAAAATGCTTTTCAAGGACAACTAATTATAGCAAGAAGCTGAAGTAAACAGTCTACGATTTTCTGAATAAGTGAAAATTATTACGTCCGTCATCGGGAATGGAATTGTATTATTTATATATTAGATTTTTTTTATTCCCTTTATAACACTCAGTTGCCAGTGTTTTTGGATATTATTACGATTGTTGTGTGCTATAGTAAATAAATAAAAGTGTTTTTATATTTAATTTCATAAGCAGCTGTTTTCCTAAGAAAAAATATTAAATTATTTAGGAAAAGAATAATTTTGGAGAGAGTTTTCATATTTGTTTCTCCTTTTATGCTTTCGTTGATTTGTCTCTGGTCTAATGGCATATTCTTTATATGTGAGATGATGAAAGGAGATAGAAACCCCATAGGCATTATTAGTTGATTACCACAAATTTGAAAATGCCGCAATATTTCCACAATCATGTTCACTAGAGAAGAAAACTATAAGTTATAATTTTGTCGATTTGGCGAACATATCTATTTCGACAATATACCCACCTGGTGAAATGGGAATTGCCGATACTGATAGCTGGCAGTGAGCTGGCTCTGAGGCTAAGAGGATGAAAACCAGTTCACATTCGAAGTAGAGGGCATCTAAGAATGTTAAGATGAAAGTAGTGCGGTCCAGTTAACGTCTTCAAGTTGATATTCTCATGTTTTCTCTAAACATACAATCCTTCCTCGTCTTTATAGAACTCATCAAACTGTACTGCTTTATAACGTTATTTGGCATTGACTTCATATTAGCTAATGGACACAAAAGTAGGAAAAGCAAAACAGAAAGAAGAAAAGGAAAAGACATTTATACCTGATGTTGCTTTGATCTTCGACGTAAATGTTTACGAGAACCCCTTTAAAACTTCAGCAAAGTGAAATGGTCATGATTTGCTCACAAAATTCCAGGTAAAAAATTCAAATAGACTTGTAAGACTAATATAACGGATGCTATAACATATAATGACCCAAAATGTGTTGCTACGAGGACGTTCAACTCGCTTGTATTACACACTCGCTTTGAGGAGAATGTAACTAATTTTTATATGTAATTAGGACTGCCAGCTTGCTTATAAGCAAGTATAAAGGATTAAAATTAAAATTAAATAAAATAAGCAATCAACAAAAATTAAAACGAATTTGTAGGGAGTCATGACTAGCTTTTGCTACAACAAGAAACGTCTTAAATGAATTATTATTAATAAGTTGTTAGTGTTCTTGTATTTCACATCGTCTGTGCATGATTCAACAGAAAACGTATATTGCCTACGAAAGTATGAAATCATGAAATATTTGAAATCGTATTTTTGCCCATCATTCCTAAAACAGAAATGCATACACGCTATAACCATCACGAGTACATTCCATCTTGTTAAGGTGTACATGCATGTTTGTAATTGTGAGCGCATTTTTCAACAACTGCAATTGCGATGATTTATGTGATTTTTGATCTTCAGCTTGAGATATTAATAATAAAACATTCAAGATTAAATAAAAGGATTTTATTAAAATATTAAAAGAATTCATTTGTAGCTTTTTTTTTATTTCGCGCTTATATTTACGAAGCGATTCTACTGTTTCTGTTTTATATATAGATGCAATATATATATTATTTTATATAGTATACAATATTTCATATCATTTCATTAATTCGATACTTAGCTACAATTTACTTAACAATAGCTATTGTAGACTAGACTATTATAGTATATACTTATGTATATATATAACAAATTATATACTTATGTATACTTACGAATAGACTATAATGCCAGTTATCAAGTACTACAAACACTATGAATATGTAAGAATATAAACCTAACTTAGCTTACGATAAAGAAAATAAAGAAAGTATTATAGAGAACATTGAAACAAATTCTAACATTAAGAAGCTTGACATAACGTGCAATAATTCACTTAATAATAAAAAATTACTACATAGTTGACCATTGACGAAAATGCTAGGCATGGCGACATTAACGAAGACTATGTAAAAAGGAAGGCTGGATTTTAAACGACATATCCGATAAAGAGAATAAGTGGTATGTATCATTTATTCATGGGGCTAGCAAGCTCGCGATGATATCTACATAAATAAAACTTAACCAGAAGATATTACCTAAAGATCCTTCAAGCAACATTCAAGTTAATGTCAGTCAAAAGCTTTAGGGATTCAATTTCGCCATTCAGTAATTTGGTCGCAATAGTTACGTTTCAGATGCACCCATGTTGCAAATAGTCTACGCCCGAATTGCGATTCGGATCTCAGCCAAGTGCTCGCAAGGCGTATAACACGAACTGTTCTTAGAACGGGCAACATGCTCTTCGCTTATTCTCATTACGTGGCTTAAAGCTCAACCAGCAACCAAAGATGGCACCATGATCTCGAAAAAGATGATACATTATTCAAGCGGTGCTGATGAATGCTGGCTCGTGTGTGTAGAGAGGTCTCCACACTCAAAGTCTTTTTTCGATTTATTCCGTTCAAGCAACATAAAGTTCACATACTAAGTACATTTAAGCTAGATTGCCGGGCGGAGGTACGTTCAAACATGTTAAACAGTGAAAATAAGTTGATGTCATCAGCCTGCGTGAGACCGCTTGAATGTTATATGATTGATGCTGAGTCATTAAGTTGTATAGTAAAAAGGAAAAATCAAAATAGCTCGCTTGAGTAGCTTCCAGACTTGGATGAAACAATTTAAAGTCTTTGCCTTAAATGCGAAGGGAGCCAATTGAGGAAAAAACGACGGGTGGTCGGTCAAATAATTTTTTGCAATTAGCAGATAATATTAAGTTAAATTAAATTAAATTATTCTTTATCTTTTTTTAGGCCGGCTGTCTTAAGGTGAGTCGGAAATGCTTAACATTATTCTACACATACGCTGAATAAGCTCATTGGTTATACTCGCTTTTAAATTTCTGAATCTCATCATCTCAAACGAAGGCGTGGAAATCGCAACACACTTTTTTTTTAGTGTACCGGCGAAAACGCAGCCCATGGGGTTCGTTCTTTTTTCAGCTCACGTTTCATGCAAAATATATGTAATGATTTGTAAGACTTCTCTCAATTTAACTAAATACATTGTCAGTATTAGCTGAAGAATGCAAGCTAATAATACATACGTGCCATAGCTTATCATACCTACTCCGCTTTTGCAAGCGTTAAAGCACCCGTAACAGACAGAGAGATATAGAATATCAGGCGAGCAGTTAGGGATATAGAGAAATGGGCGGACGAAACCATGAATATGTCATTAGATCGACGAAGAGGACTTTCTATTGCGTAACATCGGGCACACAAGCGCATTGCAGAGCTCCATATTAGATAGTAAATATAAAGAAATAAAAAGAAAAAAAACCATTAGAAATTAAAATTCTCGGTGTGAACATAACGCTCTGATGCTTGTATAACGTTCGTCAGCGATTATTGACAAGCGCATATTGAAATGTACAATGCGATTCTTAAGGTTCGTTTCTCCTTTCATCTTCCGCAAGTGTTTTTATGGTAAATTTCTCCCATTAGTTAACGACTAATGCGACTGTGGTATCTTAATTTTTGTTCTTTTTTCTTTTACATTGCAGAGAAAATCCACAAGAGGTAAATAAAAAGTGGGAGAAAGGACGTTGGAACGACTGAAAATATAAATTTCTTAGTGTGGGTTCTTTTTCTCCTATAACTTTTGATGTTACAAACGGAAAGACAAAATTCCTATGGGCACATTTCACGATGGTAGCTGTACCAAGCGTAGCAACAAACAGCAACCACAGTTAATAACTTTTATTTTCTATATGGCCTCCACATACGGCCAGGCCACAAAGACGTTCAGTTAATATGACCACTTAATTATCGCTGGGGCGTATTAAATACACGTACCCAGTGCACCGGCAAACATACACATATTGTCGAACACATAAGCAATCGTTTAAATAAAATCAAAGAAAAAAAAAAGAAGAAAGAAGCAAAGCAGAAAAAGAAAAAGAAAAATTAAAAACGAAAAGCGAAAAGCCAAAAGTGTATTAAAAAAAATGAGAAATTTTCCTATGGAGAAAAATGTAAATTAAAAAAAAAAAAATGTTACAACAGTAAAAAAAAGTAAATGCTTGAGAGTGAAGAAAAAGTTCTGAAAATCCTTGCAAGGTTTTTACAGAGGTTTCCATTTTTTCTGCTTTGCATAAAATCACATTTACTTACATACTTATATATATATATATATATATATATATATACACTTATATCTATACGGACGTGTGCACATATGCTTAAGCCCAAGTTGGAGTTTTTACTAACACACCACTACTAGTTTAAAATGAATGTCCTCTCTTAAGCAAAAACACAAACACACAAAAGCCAACACGTCAGCTGACTTTGGCCTTAAGTATGTAAAGCCGGCAAACACATACTTTAACACTAGGAAAGCCACCCCCACTCTTTCTCACACCCTTGACAGAATTCCCACAGTTGTACTCTATACTTAAATATATGCAAACGGAAGTGGTACTTAGCTAATGTTTTTAACTTACATTTGAGTATCGTTGGGGTTTTTTTTTTTGTTTTTTTTTGCTATTATTGTTGTTGTGTTTGTTAGTACTTTTTCTTTTTCTTTTTAACGTGTTCGTGTTAATGTTATAAAAATAACATATAAAACATTAAATAAAAACCGGGATACAAAAACAAGTGCGCTTTTGATGTATACGCCATCCTGCTGTGAGAGTTATACAAAAAAATACCAGCAACAAAAAATACAACAACAACAACGAAACGCAACAAAGTTTTAAATCCGCATAATGAGTTGTATGAAAGAAAAAACCAAATTTTCAAAGTATATTATTGTAGTGGAAGCTTTGAATAACGGATTTTATTGTACGCATTCAAACTAACGCATTTTCATCCGCGAATTTCTTCACTCATTTTTTTAACAGATTAAGTTATCGTAAAAGTCAATGTTATCTATTAATCTTTGCTAATCTATTAGCTTTCATCTAATCAATCTTGACCTACGTTTTAAAAAGTGAAAAAAGAAAAACAAAATTTAATTAAATTTAGTCAGCATAGATATAATAAATATTTTTATTTAAGTATTTTCTAAACTATGATCTCTTACTTGTATACTAAGTTAGAAACAACTTTTCATCGCTTATCAAATATTTCAAGTGCGTTTTGAAAGCTTCGCCATGCCTATCTTAATTAATTGGTCGAACTAAATGAAATACAATTAAAAAAGTTTCATAAACTTATGCAAAGAACTAAAAGGGAAAGAGAAACCAATGAAAATAATAGAAAATTGAAGCATTTTTTGTAAACAACTGCTTCACCTACAGAGAATGGGCGGACTGTTCGAAAAACGAGCAAAGTGTTAAAATCTCGATTACAATATCGCAGGATAAGCTATATAGAAGGATAAGCTTGGTTTCAAACACTTCCTTAGAGCTGGTCAGCGAAACTATTTGAATTTGGGAGCATCATAGACATATCGAAAACCGCTTTTCCTCACTTTATTTCCTATAAGCGTTGACTGATGCTTTGTAGCTCTTACTTATTAGAATTGCTCAATCGACACCAAAAAAAATATCTGTAACCTGACAACGGTTTTTTCTCTTGATAGCCAAGGGGGAGTATGGGAAGGTGGTTCTCTTTTCTTAAGAAAAGAGGATATTTTCCTCTGCAGTTTGGTTTTCTATCATCGACGCCATCATATTTACTCAGGTTCTCATGGTATTACGACTGATGGTGCTGGGCCGGTCAAGAGTCCCAAGGGAGGATTGTTCCTGCTATGACTATGCACTCCCCATCAGATTACCTGGGTGAATGCTTTCTTGCCTGACTGCTGGGTACGGACCTTCGGGGAATATGCTGGTAGCCTCGAAGTTTTGTGGGCGACTAACGAAGGGGTAGCAGATAAGCTTCGACGAATACGAAAAAACCAGATCCTATTTTGGTAACTCAGGAGTAGTTTCCCCTCTTCAATGGGGATACTCCTACTTCTTTATCGGCGCTTATCAAAATAACTTGCATGCCATGGAGCACTGTGCGATAAGGGTATACATGGCAGGTGCCCAGTTTAAACTTTTCTAGAAACTTCTTTAGAGATTATATTCGAAAGTGGATCACATCGCACCAAAGATCCGTCTACAAATAACGTTATCAAAAAGCTTTATATACAAACATCTTCACTCTGTGTTGCAAACAAATATGGGGCAGTTGGCTGCGATGGTCAATACTGGCAAAAACTTTTCTTATTTTATTTAGGATGATTTTCTTTGGAAAATAATTGCAAATCTTCATAATAAACTGACAAAATTTTTTATTTGATGTAACTACTTTTGCATCTCTTTTGGGATAGGCCTAATCCCACGATCAATGGGTATTAGATGCTTAGGCATTTTTTCACTGCGACCATTTTGAATTGATTAAACTTAATTCATAGCATTGATGCGCATTTTCGAAAGAACAGTCAACATTCATGTAAGATTTTTTCTAATTCATTGTACCCACTGCCGTCAATAGTCGGAAGAAATTGGAAAGTCGAACGTAGTCGGCGGGCTGAGATCTACTATACGTTACAAGTAGTAATGAAAAGGCCACAATGTAACTTGAAGTATGCCGTAAGTATTGATACAATGGTTTACGAAGATCTAGTGCAGAATCGGTGCGGATTAACCAGCGGGCTCTTTTACAATCAATAAAAGGCTTTGTAATCTTTACATCTCACAAAGATAAGTTTGCATTAATTCTAAAATTGGAATCTAGGGAGTATTGTGAAAATCGACTACTAGAGTTCTTTGCAAATAGAGACCAGGACTTCTATGAGAGAGGCATTTTGAAGTTACCTTTAAAATCATACAACAAAACGGTGCATATTTGACCCAAATCGGACAGTCCGAAGCATGTTAAATAAAGTCCTGAAGTTCATATAAGAATAATGGATTTCTTTTTCCCCAAATTAATATTTATATTTATGTTTGTATATTTTTGTTATTTTATTATGTAAGAGGAGGAATCAAAAAATAATTATTTTGCAAAATCACTTTGTTACAACGTAATCCCCTAAAACTGACGAATTATATAAATTTAGTTTAGCATTTTAGGCAGAGATTCAATATTTCGCTTGATCCTCAACGGGTTTTTAAATACTATGAGGAACAGAATGCTTTTTAAAGTATGAAAAAAAAGAATTTTGGCAACAAACGTTAACAGATTGAAATCTTACGATTACCATTAAATTAGAATATTATTGATAAAAGGAAATGGATGAAAAGGTAGCTTTGCTTGTAAAAGTTTAAAAAAACAAAACGCTTGGCAGTAGTGCGAGAAAATATATGAATTAATTGGAAGGAAAATGGTACATGTCCACGTTTTTACTACAGATGGTTTAGTTAGTAGGCCATCTTGTCATAGTAAACAATGCAAGCTTAAAGAGATGCAACCACTTCTTAATGAAATCAAAATATGGGTTCTTTGTAGAAAAGGACTGCTCACTGTCTCAATTAGTTATACGAAAGCTGCATCGTTTGTAAACGAAATAAAGTTGCATTAATTATATCAAAAAGCTTGCAAGATCGAGGAGGAAGTCTTAGAGACCCTCTAAAGTTTGTATATGCTTAGTCAGCACTAAATTCTGAATCCATTTACACACTTCCGCCTGTCCATCTACACAATGTTTTTGGTATATATTGGTTTGGTCATAAAAATTAAGATATCTTCTACAAATTTATCAAAAAGCCATGGAGGTCTTTGCAAATGAGCCAACTCGGTCAAAGGAGACGCTTATAGTACAATTTAAATGGAAGACACATGTGCTTCTCGCTCGTAACTTTGCATTTATATCCTATGGGTTTTCCTAAACTGCACACAAGAAAATGGAATCAGACATCCTGGCAACCCCGATGCCCATATAGGGCTTTCTGTTGAAGAATTTTAGATATATACCCTATAACCATAGGGTAGTGTAATATATCCCATGGTAGAGCGCGGTCCACTATTGTCTTTTATTTTTTTTTGATTTTCGAAGCACAAAGGAAATGTGGGCAATGTAAGGGATCACAACCAAATGTAATTTTATTACTTTCTTTAGTTCTGCTATTAGTAGGTGTTTGATATGTATTTTGATTGTTTTTTCACTTGAGGAAGGCTTTTATTGCGAAAAATTGATACAATATATGTTAATCTAAATATTTTCAATTATTCCGTACAAGGTTTTCCTGTCTTTCTGGCAACATGCCATACTCCATCGGTGTAAGCAAGTGGTAATCAGAAGGTATCTAGTGAGTACTCTGAGTGGGGCAGAATCTCCCTTTCGAGCTGCAACAGTGTGTCCTTGCCATCTCCTGCAACAAGCGGTCACAATGACTTCTGCACTACATTCGTGTGATAGTCATTTATCTGCTTTTGGACTTACTCCACCGGGTGTTCAAGAAAACGCAAATGTTCGTTTAGCGATCTATGGTTTAAGTATTACTGGGGGATTCGAATATATCCCAGCGCTAGCTTACACTTTAAATGAAAGGAAACAATTTAAAAATACGATGACCTTACGCGTCTATCTCTTTTAAGTTCGTTTCACTGAATTATGATTTTTATGGTAGCATAAGTGTTGCTTGTAATTTATTGGGAGTTTTATTTACAAATTATTTGCAGGAAATTAGGTTCACAGCCCTTTTACTAGTTTTGTGCGTTCACAATATCACGATTCAATTCACTGCGCTCGATCAACTTTGTCGTCCGCAATTATTCTGATTTTATAAAGAAACTATTAGCCGAATCTTTGCCCATACAAATAATGAGAATGAAAGAACAAGCAGTCAGATTCTTACTAATTAACAACGTTGCTCCGGTTATTGATAAAAGTGTCCCAGTTTAAATTTTGAACGAAATATTGAATCATTTTGTCATTTAGTTGTCTTCACTTAGATACCCCCTCTTACACGAAAGTTTGCAATTTCCAAGCTCATTACGACATTTTCATGTTAATCCAAGGCAATCATGTAATCGCCAGCAGCATCGTCAGGTGCAGCATCATGAATGTGCTTTTGATTTAAGCATAGTTAGAAGTTGGTTCTTCAGAAAATCGATTAGTTTTCATGCAGACTCCTTTCATCAAATGTGGGATTTCCATAACAATAAATGGGTTCAAATAACTCATGTTTTGTTTTCAACTACAAATAATTTACTTTATTTAATTTTCACGGTTATCCTTAAGAAAATTAATTTTCTGCTCAAAGTTTGAAATTTGAAACTTTTGACATTTAAATTTGAAAGAATTAAAGAGTATTAAAGTAACCTTCTCCGCCAAGTTGTAACGTATCTCAACTTATCCTTCTCCGCGCTTCTTAATTTCATTTGAAATTAAATGTGGCTGCAGACACCATATGCTTATTTTAGGTTTCTCAGCATCATTTTCAACTTTTCCCCAAATCAAAATAATTTACTCTTCATTGTTTTTGCAATTCAATGTTTATTCAATTAGTTCCATCTCATCTCTTCATTTTATTTATTTTAAACTTACATATATTTTTGCGTTTTTGTGTATTTAAAACTAAAAATTATATTAAATTAAGTTTATGAATGCGTTTGCATCTATCATCCATCATTCATCATCAGACGCCATATTAAGCTTGTTCGTGTAAGTCTAAGCCCTTTAAAAAACTGGCCCAAGAGTTTGTGAGTGAGTCTGGGCCTTTTGTTACATCGCCCGTAAAGGACACAAGCAATAAATTATTTACATTTGCCTCAGTAGAAATTTATTGCATTTGTATACATTGCGAACACAAGTTTTCTCTTAGTTTTTTTTTTTTTTTGCAGATTGATTTTTGATCTAAATTTTATCCGCCTAAGTGGATGAGTAGGCAAAGGATATCAACTAATAAGTTAATGGTCACGGCTTCAAATCTCAAATGTGGCCGAGATTTCAATAAAGCCACTGGGTAACCTTAGGTGCCTAGTGCTTTAAGTGTTTCGTCTTACAGTTTATTTCTTTGGTTGAGTTAATTATAGTAATAATAATAATAATAATAATAATAATAACAGTAATAATAATGTAAACTTAATTTTTAAAACATATTTCCATTTAATAGCTGCTCTTTATCTCAGTAGAAATTATCATAAATTTTAATTTTTATAAAGTTCTGCTTTGCATGAATAAATGCATGCTGATGCTGTTTAATATCAATTTACGAACATTTTTATTCACATCTTTAACTTTTTTCTGCAAGAATATATTCTTCAAAGTTTCTGATTTTCCACGTTCCGTTGGATTATTATGTGTGTTCATATGAGATTTCTTGCAATAAATAATTTTTTAATTTTAATGCACTTTTTTATAAACAATTTTGAACTTGTCACAAACAGTTTTAAAAAACGTGCGAAGTACTCAGCAGTTATGATTCGATCGATTTTATCAATAATCTTTTGAACACTTTAAATTTCTACAGAAAAATAAAATTAGGAAAATATATCTCCCATCACGAACTTTTCGTTGTCTATTAATATACTACACATTTAAACTTTTAATTAATATCTGATAAGCAAGGAAAAATAATACTGAAGATTTTGTGGGAGGACTGGATTGATATCAAATTTCTCGTGGAAAACGGGATAACCTCAAAATCAATATCAACAGCAAGCAGTTTTTAGTTCTAGGATAACTTAAGTTAAAAAGTTCTGTGTGAGTATGAATGGAAGGGTTCGTAGGAATGTCTACCCAGTGAGTGATACTTATTTTATTGGTTGGGGGTGCTCAACTGCTTGCTTGCAAATAAATAAAAATTTAAGAAAATTTTCATGAAATAAAAAAAAAGATATTTGTGCACGAAAGGAGTGTAAAAAGTGAAACCAAGAAAGAAAGCTGTACCCTTTGCTAATAAAGCGCATGCCAATCGGATAATCGATATTCATCGAGTCATTTATTCAAATTTTGAATCGATATTTGTTGAAGTGTTGAGCGGAACTTTTGGAAATTTTCTAATTTTTATACTCTACCACTGTATGCCCCACAAAGCCGATAAATAAGTTTGTGTGCGGGTGTGGGCAATACTTTGAATGGCTTGCGGTAGATACACTTTCCTTTATATCAATCGATTCAGAATCATTTTCTTAATCGATTTAGGCCTATCTGATCTTTGTAAATGTATGCATATATATCTATGTAGTTATATGTTCCACCTATAGGTCGCAATTTTTGAGAAGTTTTTCGGAAATTTGCCCATAAACTAGCCCTAATGAAAACGGATTCGGTAAAATTATTTTTATAACCCCAGCGCATAAGCTGTTTTCTTCGAGACTAGTGTAAGTCAATTTTACGCAAAATCTTATTTAAAGATAACAATGAAGACAATCTGCTATGAGCTTTTTATCTATAGACAGCTCTCAAATAAAAATCCTTCAAAATTTTCATCATTTTCTCAAAGTAAAATTATGCAGCTGACGAAGTTACAAATATGATTAACTAGAAAGTGATGTAAGTCCACTTTTCATAAAGACATAATATTACGAAAATCTTTTTATCATCTTGTCCAATCTATCAGATGCGAAAAATCTGATATTTAATGCACCATAAACTTATGATTTTACCATTTTGTTAGCTTTGTGATAAGCCGGGTTGAGGTCCTCAAAAGCAAACACTTTTTTAAACTAACGTTTAATGAAGGAAAAAACCGTGCTGTGGGATACGGCCCATCATTAGATGCCCTTCAACACTTCGCTTGATATAGTTGCTCATCAAATAAGATAAGACGGAGTGTTTGAAGAAGCGGTTTGTTCCGAAATATTTTCAATAGCCTTCGTCCCTGGTCCAACACATGTCATTGGACCAAATTACATCAAAATATATTCAAAATTGTGACCTATTGGTTGAACATGAAAAAACAAAACAGACAGACAGACAGACGCAGAGAAAATGAAAACGATTCGATCCATATAATGAAAAGAAGGTTCATCTCAAGGCGTCGTGGGCATTGCATACTTCCGCACTTACTTAATACATCCGCGTACCATAAGCGGTACAGGGTGTAGACCACCAGTTTAATTTTTAAAAAACAAAAAATGAACGTATTATATATATATATATCAATCCCTTCAATATCTCCACACAGTATAAAATGAAGTTATACCAACAAACGATTCCAAAAAAATTGATCCTATGGCGAAAAGGACAATTTCTAATACTTTATGACGGCAATTGGTCCATAAAAGGAATTGGACCTAAAGCGTAATTACATCAAATTTGCATCAATTTTGGACCGCACCTCTCATGAAAAGTAAGGTATTCTTCAATTTATATGAGTAGTAAGGGCTCCCATGAAAACTGTGACGTTATAAGAAACCAAGGTATAATTATTGATATTTAGGTATTAGGCCACGTGGTGTGGGGTATTAGATACTTTGCCTTAGCCAGCTATAATTTCTGTATTTGTTTGCTCTTGTAGGGGAGAAGGGGTATATTTGGAGTTGGAGTCCAAACCTTTGTCAAATGAATTCGCAAGATGCTCGGACTTTCTTCTCGATTATGACTTGCAGCTGAAATGAGTAACGGTTGCTCAACTAAGTCAGGCGTGAGGTATTTGATCAACCTTCCTGCGGTGACGCACGGAAAGTCAAAGTTACGCATGCCATCGAGATTATGAATTCTTCGGAATAGAATTTTTTTTTTTCTTAAGACTCTTCTTCTTATTCGCCAATTTTTTAACATTAACTTTTTCATTACAATTTATTAAAAAAAAAAAAAAGAAAAAGAAAAGGATGCTCTTTAAAGTTCCACATTTTGAGTTTATTTAATTAAAAAGACATAACAAATAAATTTTTTAATTTATATTTTACTGAAGCATTTACATATCTTTCTTTTGTTTAGCACGGAAACTTATTTACTATGATTTATTATTATTATTTTTTTTTTTTTTTTTGTGTCTCTTTCTTTGACTAATTTTGATCTTTCTTGTTATATTCTTTTTGTTAAATATTTTGTTGTTTTTTTTTTGTGTTTTCGTTACTTTTAAAATTATTTTGCAATTCTTTTGTTTATTCGTTTTTTCAAAATTAATTTTTATAAAATTTTTTTAAAAAAAAAAAAAAAAAAAAATGAAACGAAAAAAAATAAAAACATTTAATCTACTTTAAATGAAATCCTTATAAATTGCTATACTACAGAAGGAAAAGAAACTCTTAATAATATTAACAGAAAATGCTTCAGTGAAACGTTGCTCATAATGAACGTTATTAACGAGCTGGCAGCTAAAGCAGCAGTAATGGTTACATCTACAGCCGTAGTTGTAGCAGCGCCAGCATCATTATGCATGACTTCATTATCCAGAGTCAATGAATTGGCATCATGTTGTAGGGGTGTCTTATGATCAATATTATTATGATAATTAGTGAAATCAGGACCTGAAATGAAAAACGAAAAGAGATTAAAAGAATAAAATCATCCAACAAAGAAGTGCATTAAATATTTCCCGCTAGAAACGTAAACTTAAATCTTTTTTGTTTAATCTCAATTATAAATAAAATTGGGGGGAAAAAAAAACAATAAAGAGAGCAAAAAAGGAAAGATAGAAAATACATAAATTGTATAGAATTTCCTTTTTGCACAATACAATTTTACATTATAACAAAAACTCTGCGAAGCGCGCTGACAAAACATACCCGTACACACTGAGACTTGAGTAGAAAAAACATTCATCTTTCTGTTGATAGTTTTGTTTCTTTTCATTTTCTATTTCTTTCCGTAAGGGTTTCTGTCTATCGGCGAGAGGCATATTAAGTTTCTCTCTCTATATACATATAGCACTTTAGTATAATTACCATATATAGGAGCCTTTGTCCTGAAAGTGACTTAGAAGGGTTATCTTTACAGTTGAAGTAATTCAGGCTTTTTTTCTAAAATCTAATAAAATAAAGCCCGAGTGACCGAGTAGGTGAAGGTTTTTGACTAACAACTCAATGTCCGTTAGCCTTTAGTCCTAGAATTTATTTCTCGGGCTAAACTAATTATAATAATGAGAATGAAAGGCGTAAAGTGGCAGAAAGTGTTCCCAATTTCAATTAAAGGCGAATCGAGGAAACTATACTGTTCTAGAAAAGAGTCTTGAAAACCGTTGACTTTAATCAGTACCTGAAAATTGCACAGTATTTTTTTAGCGATTGGACGGCTTCTCAAAGATCTATCGAGCTACGGCTTAGGCGGAATTGCTTTGCCAACCTTCATTTATTGTTGTAAATGCTTTCGTGGGCAAATCTATTCCAAACATAAGTGGTGAAGTTGAAAAGAGAAACTATAGTAGAAAGCATATGCGGTGCTTCAATTTTTCACTTCCGCTTTTCGAGCTTCAAAATTTCAAAAACGGACAAAAGACAGAAGCGAAGACAGGGAGAGGCGGATGGAAGAAAGCAGGAATAGGAAAATGGCCAGGAGAAAAACCGAAAAGAAAAAGAAATGCATAAAGACACGATGTGGTGGGTGCATGGAAGCTGGACAGGTTATAAATGGACGGCCATGGCAAAGTTTCCTCAGAATTCCACATCAAACAAGTATACATACAAATATGCATAAGTCCTTGATAAGCGTATCAAGCTAAATCGATCTCTGGAACTTATCTTTCTTTTAAAAACTAAGAAGAGTAAAGAGACCTAAGTTTTTTTTGTTTTTAATCACTGATCTATATAAGCCCGCGAGGAGACAAGATCGTCTTCTTAGCTAAAATTTCTATATGTTTTGCAAATATTACGCAAAACAAAAAAAAAAGCAAATATTGTGGAGATTAGTCTTTCTAAAGCCTAGCACAAGCCAAGCCGTGCAACATCGTTTACGATATTTTTTGAAACAAATCAAATATTAAAAACGAAATATTTATCTAAATTATGCATTTTGTTTTTATTCCATATAACGGAGAAATAACTTTTGCAAATTTCTTTTAAGCAAGAAGTACATGTATATAGGGTATCGCTTCGTTCGTTTAAAATCGAATATTATTTCTGTCTATTTGTTTTATTTGTTCGCTTTTTTTCCAATTCCATGCAAAAACACTTTGTTAAGCAGGAAAACGCAAAAAGCATCACCATTAAAATGCCTGCAGTTGTGGTGGTGTACCCGTCGAGCGTGTATACGCGTGTATGCAAAATTTTTTATTGCTTGTAACACTTACTTATTCAACAATGTGTGTAAAGATCTATAAATATATGTTTCATATTTTATTATGTACATTTGTTCAGTCGTTATGTGTGTGTGCGTAAAGTTTTTCCTGTTATTTTATTTTTTTTTCAAACAATTGATATCGAGTGACATTGTGTTGAGCGTATTACTGTATTTGTTTGAAGTTATTTTTATTATTTATTTTTTTAAATTTAACGAATCGCAATGCAGTCACAGAAGCGGTAAGAACGGAACAAAGATATTAAGTTATTTGGAAACAGTTGCTAACGCATGTTTTTTTTTTTTTTTTTTTTTGGGATAAATCTCTGCGGAAGCCTGATGAAAACGAATGCATTAAAGAATGTGCAATTCAATTTTTTACTTTTTTTTTGTTTTTTTTTTAGATGTGCGTCGCAATATTTGTACCCTACTCCTTTTGCGGCCCGAGGTTATATTAAGTTTGTGCGAATGTATGCAGTCTCACCGAGGACTTGAGAGAGAGTCAACTGTTATTGAACCGGTCGATTCAGATTGAATTTTTGAATCGATTTAAGCATGTATGTCCGTCAGTACACCTTGTTATCTTATGTTCAATCTACAGAAAGCAATTTTGAGATATTTTGATGGATTGTTTTACACTGACGTGCTAATGAAAATGATTCGGATCGGACCGTTTTCCGTAATACATCTAACTAACACTTTGAAACGTTTTTCTGATCTTTCAGCATCATAGCATTAACACTATCAAGCCGTCTTTAAGCGCGTGTAAAGGTTAGCAGTCCATAGATAGTTGAAGAAAAAAAATGCTTTTTAATCGGGCGTAAACAACTGCGTTTTAAAAACGAGCCAAACTTGTAAAAAATTTCGCTATACATCACAACATCAAGGCGATAACGCTTCATAAAATTGAGAAAAAATCCCGTGGCATTTATGGTGAAGATGTTTTATCAAAATGCGTAGCATACAAATTGTCTATGCTTCTCCGCTATGAAGTGTTCAATGTGAGAGACGAAATGAGTTTTTGTCGAGCAAACGTTAAAAAACTCACTGAAGTTAACAAAGAATTTAAAAGCGGCGGTATACTTTTTGTTATGATGCCGCGACAAAAGGAAGCCTTGGCAGCTTTAAAGGTGCTCGCAAAACGATGCTCGAGATACGGTTTTCACATGAGTTATTAGTGAAAAATTTAAAAAGCAGGATTTCTAACTAGGAACTACCTCCGAAACGATATGAAATTGAAGGACTTTTGAAGTGATTTTTAACGAGCTATGAAAAGTGGGTCCCATTTTTCAATTATGTGCAAGAAATATCGTAATCCAATGTGGAGGAAATTACACAAGTTCAAACTAATTGTACGTAAAGTAAATATTGTCACGAGCTACTGCAACTTGGCGACACGATTGCCTCTACTTTCTATTGCCAATAACCCGGGTTTTTAAAGCGGGTTTCTGACAAAACGCCAGACTATACGTGTTTTTAATGACTCGGCAAAAATTAGCGAAGCCTATTAGGAAAGCTTTGATTATTCGACCGTATAGAGCACGCCGACCGACCCATGATAGTGATGAAAAGTTAATTTCAAAGCAGGCCTGCGAAAATCGCTTGTTTCACTTTGCCCCGTCAGAAATCTCAGAAATTTTACAATGGTCTTACCACCAAAGCGGGCATGGTACAGAAAAGTTCATTTGAAATGTCAGAAAGGTATTTTTGAATTTCTATGAAAAACGCCTCGAAGTTTTTCTTTTGCTTAGTACATAGCTTGGAAATGCGTGTTTTTTCCACAACCACACACCATCCTTATAATTGAAAAATTAAAGCACATAGCTTCAGACGAATTTCATTGGTTATGAGGAAACGGCAACTAAAATATATGAATTTCAAATTCTCTATAATCAAGGGTAATAACAAGCGATGGCAGCTCGTCTGCTTTGACAATGCGTAGACACGAACATAGTAGACAGATAATTACACGAACAATATCGAATTATGTTATTATTATTACTATCATTATTATTATTAATTTAGCCAGGGAAATAAATTCTGGGACTACAATCTTAAAGACGATCGGCTTTTGCATTATGATAAAAGGTTTCTTTGTTATATGAATGTCGAAAAACGGATTTAGGCGATTATTGCGAGCCTCGAAGAAGTCAAGGTCAAATCTAGTGCTCCAATCCGCAGGTTACCTGGTTTATGTTCTACGAAGAATAGGAACCTGGTAGTATTGGATGAAATAAAATCTCTTCAAAAGTGAATGACCTTGCTAGGGCCGAACACTTTCAAATATGTTCGAGCATTTGCATCAACATGAAGCGTTAAAATCTTATTTGATTGTTATTTTCTAAAGAAAATTACGATCTGAGCGGTAAAAGCTTCTGATGAAAACTTCACACGAAAAACTTCTGTTCTATTTGATAAGAGATCGTTTTCTTTTGCTCTTAAATGCTGAATAAAAAAGTCATTAACAATTGTACAGTAGCTCTGCCAATCGCTTTATATTTCATAAGAAGTTTTCGTTTAATCTAAACAAGCAGCTAAAGTTTATTGTGGGTTTCTACTTGAAGTTATAATTGCTGCATGTCGCAATGTCGTTAAGTCTCCCTTATCTTCTTCAATGTAAAGGGCATCAAATTTCACATCTACAACACTTAATCTGTAGAAGCTTAAAGACAGTGACACAGTTCGTTTCGTTTTAAATTTACAGTGGAAGTGTAGTTGCATTTTCAAAAGATTCGTTTGCACTCACAAGTCTTTGAAGTAAGGAATAGAAAATTGCAAGTTGAGCTATATATTATATTTTATTAGTCTGATAACGTACACTACTTATTACCAAAGCGACTTAAAACGTTGTGCAATTGCATGGCTTATGGAAATATTTATTCCAGCCATGTTTCGTGAATTCAGAATGAGTCACGATTGTTCGGTCAAATCGCTCCATATAAAGTAAATAATTATAGCATTTAAAGTAAAGGGACCTCCCATATCGTTCCTTAAAGATTCTTACTTCGTTAAAAACTGACGGATTAGTTGGATTTATGGTTTAGTTGAGTAATTAGCTCCCTTCATGCTTTTAAAAGGAGGAGCACTAGTGGAACGATAATCGTTTGGACAAACTGTGGTTTTAACAAAATGATATAACGAGCCACACACATGATGTACACCCACATTGGTTTTTTTTTTACGCGATCGCGTGATATCATTGCTATGCTCTAAGAAACCTAAAGCAAATTTCACTACTCAATTTTAAGGCCAACCTTATTTGCTCTTGTGTGCTTAGTGGGTAGAAACTTTTTTATTTAGAAAAATAACTAAAAATTGATATTTTCTGAAAATCAAGACGCGATCATTTCCAGGAAAGTATTTTTAAATAAAAGTACTACCAACCAAAAAAGAAGCTAATTAAAGCGTTGTATTCGGGCAGGGTCGAACTTTTTATAGCTTAAATCTTATATCACTTCGCCAAATGCAACTCTAAATCAAATTTTTTTACACAACACAATAAACATATCATATTTCGTAGTAAAGGATTCGGGTAAAGGCTTTGGTAAGAATCCTTATAAAGATGCGGAGGCAAAATATGGACGGGATACAAATTTAGTTAATTTGAAGTTATTTTTGTAAGAGATCTTCCTCTTCTAAGGACTTCATTCTATTGACAATTTTTATTTAACAGCAAGCCCCATCTTTAAGGTCTAAAATTTGCACAGTACCGGTATTTTGTACCCATTGCTAGCGTGAATTATTAAAAATTAAATCTTTGTTATCACACAGGTGCTTATTATTTAACAGAAGGTTTAACGGAAGGCAAACCCAAAACTTTTCGATCCTATCCAAACTCTTCACATCTGGTTAACCCATGAAATATTCTTTAATAGTATGTTGTATGAGGAATGGTAGCAGTCGTCCCACACGATACATTTTCAATGACGGTCGTAGCCAAGAAAGTTCAAAATTTATCGCAATAGTTCGAGTATGACGATCTTTGAGTTTCAATTCAAAATTATGTAATCAAGCGCCGAAAAGATGAACAGAGGTCTTTTCGGAAAGTAATCTTGAATCGATAGGTATAATAAAGTGTGGGTTCATCTAAAGTCCTTCAAGATGTTGCGTACATCCTCACTAACCTAATACGCCCTTATTAAGAGACGACGTATCAGATAAAAAAAAGATGTAATCCTCTTTTAAAGTCACTGCATGTGAGTTGTGCTAACGTTTCTTTGAAGTTACGCAATTGGTTCGTAATGCTATAAATATATGAAAAAGGAATAATAACATCATGCAGAAGGACGTCGGTAACAGCGGCAAGAAGAGAAAATTGCAAGATTTTGTGTATGTGTTCCTGTATTTGTTTGATGTTTTGGTTTCCACTCGTTTACTTTCCATTGTGGACATAAAAATTTATCCTGGTTAGTGTGGGCGGTTAAAGTTAGCAAACATTACCAGGTCTGGTTTTGGTTTTTCATAGAAATGAAAAGTTCGCTTAATCGCATAGGATAATTAACATAAAACTAAGTCAAAGGTTTTTTTCTCTAAACATCTCACTATGAACTTTTTTTCCTTTCTTGAGATTTACTGTATTTTATATTGATAAGTCTTTACATTCAATCCCGGAAAATGGAGATAAATTAACTTTCTTATGTTCTTGACATAGGATCGATAAGGATGGCCTTAGATCTTACAGGTCTACTTCTTTGCTTTTGCTCGTCAGTTGCCTTGAAAATTCGAAACTCGTTTTACTCAATGCATCAGATGAAGTTGAAAAATCAAAATAATATATCATATAAATAAAAACAAATAAAAACACTCTATCCGATCATTAAATACACTACACCACCCTACAATTATCGGAAAAGTAAACGGGGTCCACCGAACCATTTTCAAGAGTGTTCGTCCTTGGACTAAAGCATGTCAGCTTGCTAAATTTCAAGATTATATGATTTTGAACCGATCGTCATAATAAATCGCAGATGATATCGTCTCTGGGAAGCACAGGTAAAATTGGGGAAAAGAGAATTCGATTTATTGTTTTGAATAACTTTGAAAGATTATATTTAAATTTAGATTTTTTTGATATCGAGTCATATTGGTCTGTTGAGAAATAAGCGAGCAAACCTAGCAGACAAATTCTCATCTTTGCTCCTCTGGAAAAGTTTGACCTTCAAAAAAACATTAACAGAACAACAAACATTAACAGAACTAAATCCAATCATGTTCCACCACCACATTCAATTAAGGGCGAGGCAACCAGAATCCAAACACTCGCAAGAATTCGAAGCCGATTTGCAAGCGGGCCCTTAAGAAGTTTACTCCTTCAGTTGGCAAATGCGGACAAGAAGTTACGATTAAACATATACCTCGCGATTGCTAAAAATTCTCCTAAATTCAAGGCATGGTCTAACTTCATGGACATAACTATGTAGGGTACATTTTTTCAAAAAGAATAACTGATAATCTTGATTGTTTGTGTTTTGCCTTAGTTTCTAGTTTGGATATTTATTTCTTTGGTGTAAATAAATTATAATACCAATGATAATACCAGTAATAAGGTATAACAATATACCGATTTGGATTGATGGGCATTGAATGGAGGAATATTAGGATAAGGACAAACAAAGTCACACGTCAAAGCCTGGAGACAAGTTTTTGATGGGTATTCAAGAATCGTTCCAAAATATCGAACCTTTCGTTGTTATTTGTAACACGCTACACCGCTTGTGGTACAATGGTACATTATAACCACCTTTTATTATACCGACAGATTCGGGGGGCAATTTGTCTCTGCATCTGTCCGTCTATCCGTCTCGTTTTTTTTATGTTCAGCCTATCGGTCGCAGTTGACAAAATCCGATGCAATGACATGTTGTAGCCTAAGGACGAACATTAATAAAAATGCTTCGGATCGGATTAATTTTTCGACCACTTCCCATAAACCGCCACATTTTAAAAGGTCTTCTGAATAGCTGTAGAGTCTTGTAGAGCATTTAATGGTATTTTTACATGTTTTATTTATTTTATTTTTTATAACGACTTTTTAAACAAGTTTTCTATCGTTATGCCAGTTTCAGTGCGTGTGTTTATATGAAGCGTTTCAATTTGTTTTCGCAGTATTGTTATTATTTTTATTTCTTTCGCATTTCTTACGGTATATTTACTTTCGCAGCACGTATTTTCACAACTTTTAAAGCATTAAATTGTGTTTTGCCCAACCAATCGAGAAAAAAACGGATAAACTTTGGCGACCAAGAATAAAATGTGATGCGAAAAAAAGCAAAAAGAATTCACATTCAACACACAAAATCCGACTCCTCTTTTCATTTCGTGACCAACACGTCCATGACGCAAAATTCTCATTCTCGTTCTGCATAAAAAATAACACGCTCACACACACACACAATTCGGGCTGCTACGACGCAACTCTAAAGAAGAATTATTGGAAGATTGTAGAACAACAAATGTTATGTTGTTTTAAGAGCTTAACTAACGGCAACGACAATTTTTGTTATCATGGGGTCATTTTATAAAAAAAAAAAAGGAAAAGGCAAACGAACAAAAGCACAAAAAATGAACAAAATAAGCAAAACCGATATATATGTTATGTGTGCATATATATATATATATATATTGCATTCATAACACTAGGTATGATTAAGAGGCAAAGTGGCGCTTATCATATTAAAGAAAAAAAAAAAATACGTATAACGAATGGAGAGGAATTAAAAAGCATTAAACATGTTTAGTGACCATTAACAAAAAAAGGTAGCTTAGCGGGAAGAGAACGGTTTACATGATAATATTAGAAAAAAACGGTTCGAAAGTCGTGCATCATTTACGTTTGGCGTTATGTTGACGTATTGAACACTAATTGCTTAAAATTTACACTTTTTAACAAAAGCTATTCATGGAAAGTTTTCTTTATGGTTTTCATCCTCGTCGTTCTTCTTCTTTGTTAAATGATTGGCAACATTTAAGAGTAGATATCAATAACTTTATAGGGTTTTGAGTTTACGTCATATATTTTCTTTTAGTTTCTTTTGACTTTTCAATCGGTCAAGGTCTACAATTTAATCATGCAACGTCACATGCCAGAACAAAGTTTTGAAATCATCAACATTTTTTGCAAAAACTTACTTTACATTCCGACAAGATGTATCAATTTTGATATAAAGCTTTAATTTACAAGTCTTAAGAATGCCTCAAAAATCAAACAAGTGATAGTTTTGCCAAAGAACTTAAGTAGACTACGCTGTAGAGTATGTTGATGTATAGTTCTGTTATAAAAGAAAAAATTTGAGTTTGACATTTCAAGGTCTTCCTCAAGCGCTCTGACCAGACCACCTATGTCAAATGAATCCCTATTGAAATGTTAATTTCTTTTTTAATTTTCGATTCCTAGCTTTTCTAATATACTGACAAAATGTATATATGTATGTCCATTTAAAAGCATTATTAAACAAAAATATATTTGTGTGCCTTCATCGAGCCGTTCATTGAACGCAGGTGAGACTGACAATGAATCGTAAGGGTTCATTGGCACTATCAACGAATTGGAAATGTGTTATGAAGGTTTCAATGTTAATTATATAATAAATATGTATGAGGAACAATGACTGACAACCCATAGGTTGTGGGTTCAAGTTTCAAGTGGGACAGATGTTAGTGTTTTAAGACCTTAGTCTTGAAGTTTATTCCCATGGCTAGATTATTAATAATAATAATAATAATTTATTTATATTTATTTATATAGAATTGTACATTGTATTTGGCAGATGTGACAAAAGTGACATCGTCTAGAAAAAATCTCTGCAGAATATTTTAACATGATAGTAAATCTTCGAACTTGCCTTAGAAAATATGTATTTATCACCACGTCACTGTAGTTAGTACTATTCTAGTACGTGTTACAATTCTTTCCGTATTTTAGCCAGCTATGAAGGCGTAAAAAATATCTAACTTTTTTGCCTGTTATTTACGAATTCGTACTAATTACGCTGCATGTCGCATAGTCCGTCGTGTAGAAGGCGCTTCCCGAGAATGGTTGTAGTCTTGCCTTTTTTTATATATTATTAAAATTTTCCTTTTTTACCTAAAATTTTACTTAAAATTATAAGGAACATATTTCTCTAATGTTATAATTTGTTTACCTTTCCGTCCCTTTCAAAAAAAAATGTCAACTCTACGCTTTTGGTTTAGATGGCATATACGGTTTTTCTCGTTTAGAAAAACTGGGATTGCTTTTCTATACACTATCAATGGATAATGGTTACGCGAAATTTCTCCCCAAATCGACTATTGATTTATTAAGATTTTGTTTCGTTTCTCTCTGCAAGGTTCCAACAAAACTTTATTTATTTTGCTTTGCCAAACCATTTTTTATGTAATTTTCGTTTATTCATGTTTAAATTTAAATATCAGATGACCCAAAAAAATAAACCGTTCGATATTCAAATGTGAGAAACCATAGAAATAAATAAACTATACAAAACAGTTGAAATGCATAAAAAAAAAAAGAAAAGGATTTTGGTAAACATACGGTCGTATACAAGAAAACATAAACGAAATCGATGTACATTTCTTTTCCGCATATTGAACGATATGGTTTTTTTTTTTTCTTTTTTGGATATTTCACTCCTAAGGAAAAAATCATTGATCTGAGTTATTGTTTTGTTTGAGCAACAAAATCAAACATATTGAATTTTTCGTGAAATTGAAAATTGGGTAACAAAAAACGAAAAAAATGAAAGCAATCCTGGCACCAACTCAAGTCCCCTTCAGGCAGAGAAAATTAAACTCTTATCCTTGAAGTTTATATGCTTGCTATTCCTTGTTTATGTTATACTAATCAAAATAATAATAACGGAAGGAAAGAGATCGCTTTCGTGACTTAAATTTAATTAGATCGGTAGACCTTGTTTGAGCTCTCTTATTGCTTTCTGATGAAAAAAGTATCCTAGAAGACATCCTTCAGACGGAAAATTAAATTTGTTTTGCTAAATACCACGCCCAAAAGCCCATAATAGCAGGTCAGAGGCGACCATAGAGCCTTTGATTAGTAGTTGTTGTAATATAGCAACCTATGATAAACAAGCGCATTTGTAGTGGTACGGATTACCCCCAAAGCCCGTAATTATGGAGCAATAGGTATATTTTCCCCTAAGTAAGACTAACAAACGGTATTTAATTTGGAAATTGTGGCGATTTCTCTATGAACCAATTTAGTTATTTAGGAGCTTAACTTACTGTTAATGAAAAGCAATTTTGTGGCTCTAGGCAAAGTTGGAAAATGGTCAACATGATTGGTGCTCGAGATATGTTATATATTTTTGTTATTCATTCTTCGGATAATATTTTCTTGGATCGGAAAATTTTCCTACATTCGCTGTAATCTGTGGTAGAACTTAGTTTACGGTTTGCGTGAATAAATCCACAATTAAAAGCCCTCCTACACTATTTAAAGTATTCATGTTTGTGACTGTACCTTACACCAGTTGCGGTACAAGCGTATACTAACTTTGTGTGGATGTATCCAATGGCCGAAGAGAATTGAGGTAGATTCATATATTGATATAAGCTTGTCTGTCCGTCGGTCCGTGTCCAACCTATAGGATGCAATTTTTGAGATATTTTGATGACATTCGTCACCCTAATGTATATTGACCCACCGACACACGACACTAAAAATGTTTCGGATTAGGCAACATTTTCGACTACCTCCCATAAAAAGGTTTGTTTTAAAAAAATCATTCAATGAATAATAGTAGGGTTTTGTAGGGTATTTATCGGTGGGCCCATAAATGAATTTGCTTAACGATTACGCAATGTAAAGGATAAAGAGAACCATCAGATACTTTGATTTACTCTGATATGTAAAACTAATCATCTAATGCTTAGTTATCGTAAGTAAGGTTTTTATGCCATCTACGAAGTTTTACATAAATATATTCATTTTCACATTTAGTACTTTTGTGTTTATATTTTATGTCTTAAACAGACGCGTTAATGCTTCCTAGGAATTTTTCCGTGAATAAGTTTAATTTATTTTAATACCCAAGAGCAGCACAGCGTAAGCATAAGCGTTTTATATCTAATTTCTTTTCCTTATTTATTTGAAACTTTATCAAGTTATCAGACAGTCAGGGTAATCCAGGCAGACAATATAAGCAAATGGAATGAAAAATTAATATACCCTCCGGTAGTTGGTATGAAATTTATTAATGTTTTTTATGTGTTTTGTCAATTTGTTCTCAATTGTTCCATGTTTTGTGCAATCGCAGCAATTCTGTTCGTTTATTCACCCATTCATATGTGTGTTTTATTGTGTTTTTAGCACTTTGTCACTTAGTTGCTCGTGGCTCAATGTTTACAAAGCAATTCAAGTGATTTTTATTTATTTATTTATCTATTTTTTTTTTCCTGTTTTTTTTTTTTTTTTTTTTTTTTTCTACACCATTCGTTCTTTTCTCTTATTTTTATAACGCTGTGTTGTTTTTTACTACTCAATGCTGCATTTGTGTAGTGTAGTGTATTGAATAATGTGTTTATTGCTGTTATCTTTTCCCTCTTCACCCAAAGGTATTTTTTCACCGAACATATTTTATTAATATCTTTAGGGAATAATAAACGGGCTTTTGTCTTTCCGTATGGTTTATGATTTCTTCTGTCTCTTTACGATTTTTATACTTGCTGACTTTTGTTTTCTTTCTTTTTTTTTTTTTTTCTCTTTATTTTCCTGTTTGGGAATTGAACGTAAAACGTTTTGTAATTGACGTTTTGATAAACATACGCTTATCACATTAATGTCGCACTTATATATAAATAATTGGAAATGAGTTTTATAAAAAGTTTGTTCTTTTCTTAAGGAAAAGAAGAAGATTAAGAGATTAACAAAAAAAAAAAAAAAAAAAAAACAAAAAAAAAATGGAAACTTTGCTTCTTACAGCTGAGCTTTAAATGTTTCAAAGGTACCATCGATGACGATATAAATTTTTTCAATTCCGTAAACACAATTTAGGCAACGTGATCTCCATTGAATATTTAGCCTTAATGGTTGGTCTAACTTCCATCGTGTTTCATTTTGTTTTTCGAATATTAGAACGTGTCCCCTATTCATAACCCACCGGGTTTCATTAGCTTTGTTCTTCGATTTACACAGAAAAATTTAAGTTTGTTGGAAAAGCGGTTTTCTTGACACAGTACGCAACCTTTCCAAAGCCCCAAAAAGCTATGTTACGCCCAGTAGCTTTTATTGCTACATAAAGCTTGAAGATAAACACTACGGATGCAATAGTCACAGCTTTGCTTGATAGCCTTCAGTACTTGCTAAGCTTTCTTCTAGAAAAGGTGAATACTTTTCAAGATATAATATGATTAAAAGAAAAGAAAAGGGTGATCAAATCCGAATACTGTACATGGATATATACAGCTGTAAAAAATATTATCATCAGATGTTACGTGCTTATTGTCTCCCAACAGCTTTATCTAGGAATTATTTCATGTAAAGTATCGTCTCTCATTTTCTAAAAACTCATTCTTGAAATACCAATGTGTGTCACTTTTCCTTATAAATTTGCTCTTATTTCATCAACAACACGAATAATCTTGAAAAATACACTCATTGAGAGTTTATGATTTATTGGAGTAAGTCATTGACTGTTGACATTGTTAACATAACCACAAAGAAAAAAATTTCAATGGAGCTTAATCGCATGATCTTGTTGATGGCCAGTTTATATCGGTCTTTTTAAAGATTACCCTTTTCTTTCGAGAAATTGATCGTGTGTGTCATGAGATATATGGCCTACTGTTCCATTTTGTTGAAAACAGATGTTGTTCCGGTCGAAGTTATGTAGTTCGTAATCGTGAAAGTATTCATATTTCGCTTTCAAATACATTCTAGGTTCGGGTCGTAAAGCGCGCCAAACTATTGATCGTTGTGGATGTAGAAAATCTTCTGAAAACAACAAGGGTATTTCCTTTGATTTAAAAGGAAAATTTTTCTTATTTCTTCATCTCACATGCACGGCACGTAGCTCGAATAGATTCACTGTATACGCATATCTTTCCATTGTAGTTTTCCATGGAATGCTAAACACCACAAGTCGTTTATGATGGGAATCTAAAAGAAAATAACGCGAAGCTTCTTTTTTAAGAAGTATGAAGGTTTTAATCGATCATCTTCTAGTGGATTGAAAGCCTGCAATGCTTTTATATTCCTCCATTTTATACTGGTGAGAGTAGGCAGGTATAAGAAAGCCGGAAATGTAGAAAGCATTAAAATTGATATTTCTTGATCGTAATAACTAAATAAATATCTACCTACACGTTATACATTGTACTCGATTGAGAAAGTGCAACGCAGTCAATATTTTATAGGTTGCGTCTATCGGATATCCATTAGTCAGGTCAATTAAATAAAAGTATATGTTGTTTACTTATCGAAACAAAGGCTTTTTCTTGTTCGCAGCTCCCAGCAGAGAGCTTTGTTTTCAATGACTAGATTTCCTCTTTGTCAGCTATATGACAGGTATTGGGTCGAAATCACATGGATAGGGGACGAATCATCAAATTTTTTACCAAACGGATCTGCATAGCCTAGCAACAGACGCAATAATATGCTATATCTTGACAGAATTTGTGGCAAGGGTTTAACGTGGGTTCCTGCCTGTAAGGCTTAACCCCACGGTGGCCCAAACCACTTTTTAAGCATACTACGCCCCCTGGCGAGTTAGACAATCCCCACAGAGTAGGGGCCTAAACAGCACCAGAGTCCAGATCAGTTTATTGTGTATGGAACAATAAACCCCACTCTGGTGAGTGGCGAGGGCCTAGCTGCACTCGATTGTTCCACTTTGGCTTGGAACTGCCAACCACAACCACCACGAGTACTCCCCGAAGGGCCGCACCCAGTAGTCAGGACTCACCAATTGATCAACTGACTGCTTCCGCCATAAGGCTTCACTGTGCTTGTTGATCAATTACCACCTTGACAGTGAATGTAGAAAAAGTTTAAGATCCAAGAACTCTGATTACGTCAATCAAATCAAACGGTAAATTTTCTAGACTGCAACGCACAAGCCGTGTTCTTTTGCTAGGTGAATTTTTCCTTTTAAGGATGCTAGTATTCTTCTAGTAGTGTAAGTAGGAATAAGATGTTCGTATTTGTACAACTACTAAAAATGTCATCGTCAGCCTATCTCATATAATTCCTTGCTAGAAATTGTACGTTTTTTACGTAAAGGCGTAGTTTTCCTGAGAACCCTTACATGAGAAAGGAGCAAAAACCGCTCTCTCCTCTTATTATGTTTTTTTTTTTCGTCAAGAAATAGAATACATTGGCAACATTTTTAATGCTAAGCCTTAAACACTTTGATCAAAACACAACAGTGTATCAAATTTCACACCACAACGACTTGCAACTTATTATTATGCTTACATAACATTTAATGTGGAACATAAGATATAAACTGACAAAAAATCAGAAAGGGAGAGAGGTAGACAGACAGAGAGCCAAGCGATTCAGAAAATGATTTTCATTCTATTGCGCTAATAAAAGCTGGGGCTATCTTAAGTTCTGCTAGGTGTTACATACATCGTACACCGTAAATGATGCAGAGTTTAAAAATAAAATGACTTGTGAATGGTGTCGCCAATAACGAATACATACAGGTTATGTAATAAAAGCGTGCGCAGAGATCAATCGATTTTATTTTCTCGAATTTCTTTAAGAACAAAATTCTCTTCATCTTTTCATCTTTTAATTGCTCCGTTTATTTAAAATTACTCGGAATACATTTCCATTTAAGATGTCAATACGTGCAATCGATATCGATATGCGTATTCTCGATGCCGTATTCGTTTTGAATGTCATTTTGCTACGCTCCACCATTTGTGCTAAATTCCCATCAACAGATATCAGATGCCGCCCAAGTCGTTTGAACATTATTAACTTTTTGCTCTTTTTTTAAGTTAACAGACTGCCACTCTAGGCATTCATTTTGCTTACTTTTTAGTTTAACACATGCGTTTACTTGCACGCTCTTGCAAGCAAAACGCAAATGACATAAATGAAAGTTGACGGAAAATCCACTGTTTAATTCAAAGTTGTCTTCGTGGCGGGCACTGCAGATGCATTCGTCTCTCAACTCAAGTATATCGACAAAACTTCGACCCACTGTATGCATAAATTAGTAATTTTTATAACGTAGCGTAGCTGTCTTTTTGCCGTTAAACAAAAAAAGGAAATGTACATATTTATCTCTTCTTCTTATTTATTCCACATGTATCTCTATAGTGTGTGTATGCCTTAATATAAAAATTAATAAAATTATTTATAGATTTTTATATTATAAACCAAGAGTTTTAAAAGTAAATTTATTTTTTCAAACGTTAGATCTCCTGGATTAAAAACGAGAATAAATTAAACTTATTTTGATATGTACACTATTTCTGGTCCACCACCATTTGCAAACAATATATAATGAATTGTCATTTTGCTCTCATCCAACCTATGAAAACCTGCATACGGGTCTTGTTCATGCAGACGACAAAGATATGCAAAGAAAACAAGGGGATTGATGTCTTCAACTTAATAAATAAGTTGGACTTATGTCCTTCGAATCGCAGGAGCACATCGGAATTCAGCTACATCGTCCAGACAAAGCCTGTAGCTTACCAGCGAAGGCAGATCGATCACAACGTTCTTAAGCAATGTTCCAGGAAAGCCGCCATTTTATAAGGAAAATCTTGAGCTAGTTGTTGTTGTCAATATTTGATTATTTGAAATCTGCCATTAACAGTTTCTGAAGGGAAGTCATCGTTCACCCTTTCACAAGTTTTTAATCCTTGCGTCCGGTAAAACATTTTTCCCTATATTCCTCATTTCAAAAGTCTCCACTTTGCTTGCCAATCAAAACCATTCCATCCTTAATATTATCCTCAAAAGTTAAGTGGATTTTTTTTTTTGCATATTTTCGAGGCTGCTTTCGCGCAACTACAGGCAGAACGGTAAAATTCGTTTCCATTGCAAAAAACAATTGCTATCGAGCACGTGGCCAGACGAAATACCGCAAACGTCATCATTGCTGTTAAAGCTGTGCGTACATGACGAACAGGAGATAACTGTTGGGAATTTCACTGTCTCAGGGCATTTCTTCTTTCATTTTCCTAAACAATAACAGTAACAATAACTGTGACAAAGCTTTCCTGTCTATTTGTATACGAAAAACGTATGAATGTTATCCATATTAAAAGTGAACATCATACGTTTGTATCCGAGAGAATTTCGAAAAATATCTTCTTTTCTTTCATAGAAATTCTTTCTTATATCAGACAGTTATTAGATAATTAGTCACGAAATGAGGCTGCCACCAGATAACATAAAAAATCGTGCTAAATGTAGTTGATAGTAGTGAAAGAAACTTTTCCAATTTCTCGTAAGCAATGCTAATAAGAAACATTTGTTTCACGTTTTTCTCTTGATGCCCGCAAAGAGTAGGTTTTCGGTGTTAGTTAACATAATTGCAAAGAATTTCTTTCTGTTGTGGATCAGACGGTCGCGTATGCAATCAAGCTTATGGATTTGTGATATAACACCAGCAATCATGACGAGATAGCACACTTTCAGCTATCATTCCTGTTAGCTTGGTGTACAGATCACCTAATGTGTAACTGGAAGTCTGAAGAAATATTATAATATAATAAATATGAACGGCAACAACAAAAATTTGCATAAACTTTCCTTCTCCCTATGATAAAAAGAAATCATATCGGGATATATACATGGGTAATCCGTTTTGCTATTCCGAAGGACACTTATGACCGGGGTTTACATCAATACATCATTTGTTGAAGGCAATATATGCAAAGTTGTAAAGGGTATAGAAATTGTTAAAATTTATTATGAAAACAGTGAATCCTCGATTACGTCCCATGCATGTGACATGAAACTCATATTGACTCCGTAAATTAGGATTACTGCTCATTTGGTGTAAAGAAGCCATCCGATGTTCTCCAAAAGACCTGTGCGTGTACGAAACATAACTTTTGGGTATGGTTTTAGAATTGAAAGTGTCATTTTTTAACATGGAAAGGTCATTGAAGTAATCCTAAAGGGTGCTACTGCAACATGATTAGTGATTTTTTGTGACTCGCTGTAAATGATTTTGACTTGCGGTATATGGGTTTTTAATAAAATGTTGTATCATTCCATACATTACGTGCTAGTATGAAATTATCACCAGACAACTTCAGCGATGATGTAATCCCCAGAAATGCCTATGAAAACTCGCCGCAAATATTATGCGACATAACTTCAATAAACCGTGAACTCTCAATGACCTTACCCATGAACATTACTGGTGAGATAAGAGCAGATTTACATGAAAATGTGGTAAAAAGAGGTGTTCCTGGTGTTCGAGAATTGAATTCATTTTTATATAAAAATGACATGAACCAATCTAATCTAAAGAAACAACAAATTCATGTTGATCTCTTTTACCCTTTTGTTCTTGCTACAAACTAATAAATAAAAAAAATGAAAAAATTTATTTAATGACCCTATGTACTCTAACTCAAAGATTTTATGATACCAACAACATTCTGCGACACTTAAACTAGAGAGTCCACATAGCGGGGCCTGGGTAGCGGAATAAACTATGCAATTTTCTACTGCGGAAGGCATCTGTAAGGTGCCCGGTAAACGCCAAAGGGGCCATTGGTAAATATTTCATTCATTAAGCACTAGAGCAAGCCATGTTCTATTATAAATAATTTTTAACTTTTTTCAAAATGTAGAGAACTTGCTTGCGAGAAACATGCTAAGGACTTTGCATAAGGAAACCTAAAACCGAGAAACTAAACTAAACTAATGATTGGCAAAGTACCGATGCACTTCGAACGCCTGTGTAATGCGATCACTGAATATACCGGGCTTACGTTTTTTTTTTTTGTTTTTTTGCTGATAGCAAGTTTTCTCTTCCTATTCATTTTTATGAAAGTCACACGATCTTTATTCTCAAGCGTCCATTGTGTTTCCATGTCAATTGTTGTGTTGTCGTTAAATTTCTCGTTGCTGGTAGACAGAATCCTTTTATTTACATACTTATATCTATTCTTAAAGCTATCTCTTTTTGGACTAAAATGGGGGGTGAATTTCAAGTTTTACCTTAGCTCCTTGCAAAAAATTCTTTTTATACTAAATAACTAAGAAAATTTTATAACTTTAAGCACCAAGACAAATTTCTCAGTAACAAAATCATGATATTTTATATGCAATAAATTCATTTGCTTTGAGAAAAGAAGAAAAGATGAATGAATTTCTATGCAAAATGAGAACAAAATTTGCTCAACCCACTGCAAGCAAGCGAAGTACAATAGAAATAACGGCGAACAGATGGACCGATAAGCAATAGGAAGTGTGATTAGAGAAGAGCGACAAAAAAAAAAAGCACAATCAACAAAGCCATGCAGTACCCGGTGTTACTTCAGGGAAGTGACACTTTAATGCTTCTGAAACGCTTAGATTTATATGCTGCCGTGCTTCGAAAACAAAGTGAATACCGACAATTCACAAAGATTGGTATGGATTTCCTTTAAACTCTTCTTATAAGCAGTAACAGTGAGACGAAAAGAAATCCTTAAAATCTGTAAATTTTATAAACGGAAGAAAGATAGGCAATGCAAAGAATAGCGTTCGGTTTCCATTGAATTTAAAAAAAAAAAAACAAAGAAAAAAAAAAACAAATTTGCAAAAAAAAATTTTTTTTTTATGGAATTTTTCTACGTGATTTTTCTAAAATTTATTACGCATAACGATATAGAACAAGTGAAGGGAAAAATAACTAAATAAAAATTTATTTGCTTGGAATTCTTTAAACCCTTACCGTACAACTTATTACAATTTACAAGACATAAGAAGATAGGTTAGCATCTTGTATATGCGAGTTTGTTTTGCTTTTTCCCTTTGCTTGCTTTTCTTCTTTTTTTTTTTTCTTTTTGCTTTACTAGTAAATGCTTCGAATTTACTACTTGTGTATGATTCAATACATTACGATACATTTCTCATATGAGAGTATGGGTGCGCCTGTGTGCATAGATATTTTACGGTTCTAACAAATAGGATTCATTGTTATGTTTACGTTGTGTTGCTTGCGTCGATGGCGTTATATGTGTTGTTATAGTGTTAGTGATTGTGTTTGCTACTTTACCTCTTTGCTTGTTGTACTTACGTTTACTGCTAAGCTTACCTTGCCGATTGTAATGTTGTTCTCTTAGTACGTAATGATCCTGTTGTTGTTGTGTATTCCATAAGCTCGATGTTGCACCCACGTATACATTATTCATGGCAGTTTGTTGTTGGATTGCTTGATGAAGTTGATGCTGTTGTTGTTGTTGCGGTAATTCCATTCTTGATTTTGTACGTTGCAATTTGTGATTGTAGTTGCTGTTGTTGTTGTTGTTATTATTATTATTATTATTTTGGTTATTTTTATTATTTTGTTGAAAATTGTAACGTTGTTCTGTGTGCATTGAAAAATTTATGGAATTAGTTTTTGTCATTACAGTAAATTTACATAATTTGAAAAATTCCACAACAATAACGACATATGTACATAGATGCTTATACGTATATATATATATATGTAAAATATATGTGAACAGAGACGTTCAAAGAGAAAAAACATATGTACATATCTGAGAATATATATATGCATCGATATGCTTATAAGATATAGACTAATGTGTGCATACCTTTATGGTACTTTTGCTGAGACATAGGTGCTGTTGTTGTTGATACTGTGGGTGCCAAAGTGGTGACAGTTGTCGTTTGTGGTATATCTGAAATTTAAAAGAAAAAAAAAAAAACAAAAAAAAGTTTTTGTTTTAAAAACTTACAAAACAATTCGAAACCAAATTGAGCAAATATTTAATTCCTATTAAGTAGGAAAAGAATTAAAAAGAAATCAGAAGCATAATTAGAAATAAATAAGTAAACAGATGCAACAACAAATTATAATATAAAAAAAAAATTAATACGATATATCTTCAAAGCATGGATTGCTCTCTACCATAAAACTAAGCAACATAAAACGAAGGACACATATGCGTTCATAGTCCCTTCAGTCACTTTAAACACGCGTACAGATGGATTCTGCCCACTGGCTTATTAAACATTCCTGGTCAACGAAGAGAGAGAGAGAGAGAGAGAAAGAAATTTGTTTAACTTATGCAAGGTAAACTTTACATCATATCTCCCTTTTTCATGATAGACGATTGATAATTAATGCAAAGGCATACGGCGGTTGGACAAAAGTGCAGATTGCTCAAAGTGATGAAGACGGCTTTTTAATGCGTGACGAACGCGCAATTCTCTTATAATCCGGCAGTTCCCTGAGTCGAGCAGAAAGCCCAATCGCATAAAACGCCAACTGTATCACGTGCAAACAACTTCGTAGTGCAACATCGTGACCGTAATATGTTACAATCCCGACATATCACTGATATGTATTTTCAATTAATTTTTTCCGCTCTTTGCATTTCTAGATAATGAATTTGAAAGAAAGCATCGATTTCGGTTAACGGTCGTCGTATAGAAATTACTTGTACATGTACTTGTTTGTTTCAGTAGTGTGAGTAAAATTGTAAAATTTTTAAACGTTAATTTTTAAACGATTTTGGTTAAATGCTCTCTGTTTAATGCTAACTTTTGGTGAAATCAGAATGTTCCGTTGATAAGCATAAAAGATAGAGCTAAGGAATTTCCACGACTTGGACCTAGTATATAAACATATATAAATTAAATGCAATACTAGGTGTACCTGGCCACCTGTTACTACGACCCGGTGTATGGAACTCGTAAAACGAGGAACGAAAGTCCATATATATTTAAGTATCGGTAGACTCTGCTGCCCTTTTCATATAATAAATAATTATCGACATGTTTTTTGTATATATGTTGCATTGTCGCATGCGGATAAAGCTCAAAAAGGCGGGCTGTACTTAAAAAGGTGACCCTTTGAAGATGGAATATTGGTTTAAAACTTCAAACTAAAGAACTTTCATGGATTTCAGATTTTGGGCATAGGAACATTTACATATTTATTATTATTTAGATGATACGCATAGTATAGGTGAATATGAAGACATGAAAATAATAAAAAGTAGAGGAAGTTTTCAAAATAATTTCTGATTTTGTTAGTTGACGATGGGCCATTATACTATATTTTTGCTCCCCTCTAAGACAGACTTTGCATGTATTCATGTGAAATTTTAGAGCACAGTTTCCTTTTCCTGCTTTGGGTGCATCTGTAAGGTGATTAAAAGCGTTTTGAAATCTTGATGGTAGCCATCGATTGTATGATTGACATTTCAGTTTTTGAGAGCGTCGCATGACTTCAAATGCAATTAGTGGTGGACGAGTTAAGAGAAAGACGGCCATGTCAAAATCTATTCAATGCTTTCTAATGCAGCAAGTGTTATAGCAAACAAGTCCTTACTCTTCAGAGATAGTTGTAATAATCCATTGTTTAAAAAAATTCTCGTTTGCAAGTAAACTTTTTCCACCTCATCGAACTGTGTTCTACAAGATCTTTGTACTAAAGTCTCCCCCAAAACAACAATACACTTTGGCATTCGTATCCTTTTTTTATATATATATCGCAAACTGCTTATATCCGCAGATGGCTTTTTAGCTGCAAAAAAATGAAAAAATAAAAATCGATATCACTTTAGCTTTTTTTTCAATTTTATATATTCCAATTCATTCATTTTAAAGACAATCCGACTCTATGGTTAGCCACGGTCCACCATTAAATACCCTACACGATTCTAAGAGATTCATATAAGAAATTCTCGAAATAAGGTCTTATCTGGGAAGTCATCAAAATGGTGACTCGATCCAAAGCATATCCAATAGCGTGCGACCTTGGGCCAAAGTACGTCACTGCATCAAATTTCATATCCAAAATATTGCGGCAGTTGAATACAAGAAAATGAGAAGGTCAGAAGGACATGCAGACTCAAATCGACTTAGAATAAATTTCTGAGAATGATGATCACTGCATATAACCGCCCAAATTTAAAGTATGCACCACAACTGGGATAGGATGTTAAGGATGCTTTGAATATCAAGAAACAATCAACAGAAAACCAAACAGAAAAGTTCAAATTGATGTAAGCATATCAAGCAAATTTATCGGTAACGCGCGAACCGGATGTCGCTGCATATAGTCTGCAGGATATTTTAGAAGTAAATTTGCGAGAACTGACAAACCGAGGGCGCTTGAATACCAGATAGACGATGACAAAGTCAAATCGTTTGGTGTTCCAAGACATAGTGTATAGTGTATTTCCTTCTTCTAAAATAGTTGACATTCTCCAAGGGAGTGAAGGAAAAAGCGTACGACAACTCATCAATTCATCACATATGCTAGTTATTGGTTTTCCAATGCAAACTCAATCAATAATGCATGTAGATGTATGTGGCAACTTTAATATTATATCAAAAATTAATTTCATGCAAATTGCTAAAGGAAAGATATAATTTCGAAACAAGTTCGTTAAGATAAGAATCCAACAAACAACATATGGCATGAAATTATTAACCTCTGCTCCTCTGACCATTTATTTATATCTATTTACTTCGACCTTTGGAGACATGCCATACGACAGGTTTAAATTAATCTTTCTCTTTTTCCTCCATTTTGTGTTGTGTTACGAAGAAATCTATATTAATTCACTCTGAGCAAAGTGTAAACAAAATTTCAGTTAGTGTTAGTAATTTTCCATACATAACAAATGACAAAATTAACACATATAAGGGCACTCTTAATATATGTTTATGAAAGCATTGTATTCTCGTTCAATAAAACAGCAACAACAATAGGAACAGCTATGCAACAATAGTAACACTTACAACCACAATATTTCATCTTGGTTGGTGTTTTTTTTTTTTTGCTTTTTGTTGTATATGTGGGTGGTTACAGATTGGTATACATACTTTAGCTTTAATTGATTCAATGTTTTTTCAGCACAACAACAACAACAACAACAACAGCAATAACAACAATAACGACAACAAGTACACAACAAGTATGTATATATATGTATACATGGTATATATAATAAATATATATATATATATACAATATATATATAAAATATATATAAAATATATAATTTTTTACATATTTATTATTATGCTCATGTAAACACAATAGTCTGACGTTTAAACTTCTACTTGAGTAAAACGTGTTTGTGTTCATGTGTGCGTATAAGTTTCTGCGTTTATATCAGTGTTTTCTTTCAGAAATATTAAGCTTGTGTGTCATGTTGCGTACGAATGAATGAATGGTTGGACTTTTATTTTGTGCATGTCTCAGGATATACACTACAATGAAATTATAATGAATAATTAAATATTGTGTCAGGATGTTACAAACATGAGATGCTTTTATAGGCAGGAAATTAAATCAATCACTGACGATGCCAACAAAAGATTTCAAAGCGTATACATGAAGATGAAGAAGAGCGGCACCATGAGAGAGCCGGCAGCACGAAATCAAGTTATTATAAATGCAACGATATTAACTTTAGCTATAAAAAGTCAAGAATGAAATTTAATTATGTGTTCAAAGCAGACACGAAGGAATTCTTCTGCATCACGCTTTACTTTTATTGATATTAATGATTTGAATAATGTATTTTAATATAAGTGTAAGTGTAAAAGCAATGTCTTGATCCTTGTTATTTTATGCGGTCAGCCTCTTCTCGACTATAGATTGTTAATAACAATCTTTTTCGCTTTTATCTGATAAGTTATTTGTTTTTTTTTTTTTTTTTTTTTTTAATTAAATTAAATTTCATTGATTGATTTTAACGCTTTGTGGCTTCTGCATTGTTTTATCCGACTTTATCTTATTACCAACTTCCTCTCTTCCTCTGTTATTTAATCTTTGTTCTGTCTCTGTGACTTTGTGTCCATAAATCCATTCCTTTCGCAAACAGACATGTGGACATATGCATCAGTGCCAATTATCTCCTCATGTCAATTTATATTGTTATACATTTCTTTCTTACCCTTCCATATATGTATGTTTTTAATTAACTATACGCACACAAACTGATAAATGTTTATCATTGACAATAACAACAATAACATATATATACGTCTATATAAAGTGTACAGAGAGTCAACTTTACTTACGATATAATTTAATTGTACCATCGGTATCGCCGAGAGAATTCTTTGCCACACAACGATATGAACCGAAATCATGTACTTCCACCTCGTTTATGGTCAAACGCATTGTTATTTTATATCCATTCTCATACGTTTCCGGTATGAAGCGTTCACCTATGTTTACAAATAAAAATGAGAGTGAAAACAAAGAAGAAACAAAAAAGAAAAACAAAAAAAAAAAAGAGTAAATTAATACTGATGAATACTAGAAGTTTCGGAAAATCTATTATAAAGTATTTAATTTCCATTAATTTTGACTTTCATATCATTTTATTTTGATTTAAATTGGTCCATTACGCTCGTTGAGAATACATTTGTAAAATATTTGAATATCGAAACAAATAAGTAAACCATATTCGCCTTACAACTTCTCTAGCATATTCACCGGCTGAACAATCGTAAAGCATTTTCATTGACTGCAGCCATATGAAGCAGACGCAGCAGTGAGCATTTATGTTTCAAGTCTTTTAAAAATATTATTAAAAAATTTCCCACAGACATTTTATAAGTTGTGTTTTCAAATTTTCATTGTTTGTTAGTTTTGTTTGTTATTTCCATAAGCCGATAGTCTTAGATGCAAATAATTTAAGACTTTAGTCTTAGAATTCATTTCTCTGCCCAAATTAATAATAACAAGTAAGTAATTTATAATTGCCGGTGGCCGAATCTCGCACACCCAACACTATGCCATTCGCATTGCACTCTCCACATTGTACTCCTCTTATTTGGCACTCAGATCGCTGATGATATTAAATAAAAATATAATCCATCAGGTCGCGGTGTCCATCATATGCATTCATCAGAATTAACCAATTTTTACGCAGATAATACAGCTTCGTAAGAGGAATGTACCGAATAGTTTCATTGCGTTGTACCTTATGACAAATAAGCATAAAACCTCAAAAAAGTGAAAAAAATAAAATTTATTCACTTATAATCTTGTGTGGGCATGGCCGATTTTTTCCATTTTTTTCACGTAATAAGTAAAGTATTTCGCAAAGTAAATGTGAAAAGTTCCAGCTCTCTAACTTTTACAACCTCCGAGCCTAAGCATGCCACAAGTCCCACGCATTGTTTTTGTGAAACGATTTCTGTGTCTTAATAACCTTGGCTTATAACAAAGCTTGGAGAATTTTGTTGCGACTATTGCAAATTTGGTGCAAAATCGAAAATAAAACCAATAAACAATAAAAAAAACTACAATTTTCAAACATCAAAGATATTAAGCGGTTTTTATGAAACCGCTAGCGACGATACATTATTCGTTGCAAATGTATACTGTAGCTTTATAAAGCCCTTTCTTAAACTTGGACACTATTAATTCGACTTTTTCTGTTTTTGAACCCATCTCGTATTTCGGAATATTCTATTCTATTCAATGATTATTTACTACTAAGTCCAAGTCAACTTTCTTTTTTTTTTTGAACCCACCTCGTATGTCGAAATATTAGATTTCTGTTTTAACGCGATGACTATTCACTATTAAGTCCTAGTCAACCTTTTCTTCCTTTTGAACCCGTCTCGTACATCGGAACATTAGATATCTATTTCAGTTCAATGACTATTTACTACTTGGTCTATGTCAACTTTTTGTTTTTTTTGAACCCACCTCGTGTATCGCAATATTAGATTTCTGTTTTAACGCGATAACTATTTACTACTAAGTCCAAGTCAACTTTCTTTTTTTTTTTGAACCCACCTCGTATGTCGGAATATTAGATTTCTGTTTTAATGCGATGACTATTTGTTTTAAATCTCAATAAATTTTTGCAAAATATATTAAAATTCAACTCATGTTAACTAAAACAGATGAAATTGCCTGAATTACAAAGAAAACAATATCTCTCACCCATCTGCTCCGTTGTAATGTGATAAACGGAAAACTAAAAATAAAAAAAATTAAATTAAACTCAAGGTTTCTTTAACTAGGAAATAAAAGATGATGAAACGTGCTTCTTTACAAATCGGTTAAAATGCAGAAATTGTTCTTTAATTTTTTGTATTTTTTTTTTTTTTTTTAATCAAACACTTTACTTTACTTCTACGAAATGAGCACTACATCGATAAATGGCGTCCCGGAAGAGTGAAGAGTTTAACATGTGCGGTAATCGCAACCCCTCGTCTTTATCTCATATTTTCCGTTTAATTTGATAGACTGCACAAAACTTATCTCTCACTTAACAGCGATCCTAATGCAAGTCTAAAGTTAATTTAATATCGTATACATATTGATTTAATAACTTTCTCTAGTGTTTCTTGTTTACGAAATTTGTTTAAACTTCTATACATTAGAGGTTTTCGCATAGAAAACTTCTCCTCCACCCGTTTGTCCTGCCCTGCCCTGTTGCTTAATTTAATATTTTCGTAGGTTCATGAGAGAGAGGTTAGGCGCAAACAGTCGAATGTGTATTTGAATTTAAGATCTCCGAAGAGTTTGTGCAGAAGTTTTTCCATTACTTTGCCAACATTTTCTGGTTTCTAAAGACAAGCATTATAGATGTACTCTGATATCTTTCTTATTTATTTATATATTTTATTAAAGGAGTTAGTTGCTTACTTGCTTGCTTGCTTGCTTGCTTGCTTGGTAGCAACTGCTTGGTCACCAAAGTGTTAGTTTTGATCCATTATATTTCAAATTATGTTTACATTGAAAACTAGGTTAACTAATTGTAAAGTATTTGTTATTGTTGGGTTTTCGTTATTGCTGTTTCTATGATTGTTGGTGATTATCTAGTAAATTAAGTTTTGTGGTCGAAATGCAAACCGAAATAAATAGATTTACGCACATCATTGATATCGACCAAGTTTAAGTTTATGGATGCATATGTGTGTAAACAATTTGAAGAAAATAACATGAAGTGTATACGGATATATACGGTACAAATATTTACATATATATATACATATATATATATATGTATATATATAGTAAGCAATTTTGTATAAATGTGTGTCAAGTTAGATTAAAACAGAAATTTCCTGCACTACGCACTCTATGCACTATTATGTGTTAAGAGAAACGTTATATATATATTTACAAATGCGCATATCTACTTCAAAAACTAGGCACCAGAAATGAAATCATTTAAGAAAATAACATTTAAAACCTGTTATTGTTCTTGTTCTTATTTATGAATTTTGTTGTTGTAAAGAAAGTTAAAATATATATATATATATATGATAGAGTAAACAAATATTGGAGATAGTAAGAGAGAAACCTGCATGATTTTCATATATAAATCCTGTATACTAAGTAAATAATAAAAACTATCTATAAATGTATATCTTTGGGCGTATATGTGTGTTAGTAAATTTTGTACTATTTGTATTGTTTAATACGACTGCTTTCAGAAGTGTGTGTCTCTCATGCATGTTTTTGACTTTGATAAAATTTGAACAAATAAAAGGTTTCACTCGCAATACCAAGCGAAGTGATCTGTGCTTTGACTCAGACAATGAATTACAAACTTAGTTACTCCTCGTATATTTTGTATATATTATATATAAATGCGTATGTTCTTCAAGTGTAAATGTATACATTTTTGAGTTTGTGGGTTTTAGACAATTTGTGATAATATTTGTATTTAATTTATACTTAAAGCATTGTCAAGTTCTATTGAAATATTGTGAAGATTTTCCAAGGTTCGCCGCAAAGTAATTTCGGTTTTTTTTTTGACGAAAAGCAACAAACTTCAAAAGGTGATACATTTTCGATTAAATGAGATGATTTACGGTTTCTTTTTTTTTCACAATTGCATAATTTTGCATTCATAGATGTTTTGCATCCTATCAAACAAAGAGTGAGGAAAATGCAAATTGGGATGTGTGTGAGCTGTGTTAGACTAGTGAAAATTTCTATCATTCACATAATGTTTTAGTTTTTGGATTACGTGAAAACCACAAATTCTCAGTAGGATAGCTTTGTTTTGCATCGTAAACAAAAGATTGTTTCGCCGCCTTTGTTGTGCAAATTATGATACTGAGTATACCCTCTACAGTGGGCGATCAAATACAGACAATTTCTTTATAAAAAAAAAAAAAACAAAAAAAAATATTATTATTATTATTGTTACTATCTATTTTAATCATTGTATTATTACTATTATTTTCTTTGTTGTATACTCCCTTTTTAATCAATTTATTATCTCTTCCTTACACAGAATTATATAATCCAAAGTATATATATTGTTATTACCATGATTATTACTCTTATTATTATTTTGTATTTTTACGATGCTCAGCTTAAAACTATGAATTCCGAGCCGTTCTCGGGTGTACTACACAAGGTAGTTGGACTCAGTTCCACCTTACTCAGCTCAAAGGTGGAAATTCACTCATTGCACATCGGGTGTTTACCAAGGACTTGGGCTCAGTACTTTCCATTAGCAATTGCATTTATTTGTGGCAAGCTCGTTGAGGAGAGCAGCACCTCAGCCTTCAGCAGTAAACTATATATTTCTAAGTACGTTAGGCCTTTAATTGCAGTCTTTGCCACTACTCGCGCACATGATATAACGATGGGAGTTTTAATAATTCTTTCCACATCTCCTTCAAGTCCTACATATATTTATACATGTCCTTTATATGTTTTATCAGCTCCATGTGTTATATGTTATTTTATATTACATTATAATTTTTCATTATTATTATAATTGCGTTGTTTTCTTTATTATCATCGTTGTCATTATTTTTATTAATTTTGTTAATTTTTATTAATTTTGTTGTTATTAGTTTTGTTAATGTACAGATAATAATTTAGGAAAAGTTAAAGGGGGAAGCTCACAGCCAATTATTATGACGTAAATGACCCAAACATCCATCATCGAAGAGCATTAAGTTTTTGAACAAACCAGCATCTAATACTTTTTAGCAAACCAAACAAAGTGTGCGTAAAGTTCTACATTATTGCTGTCCTGCATAATTTTTTTAAAATATATTAATTTTATTATCTTTCCTTCGTTTTCTTCCGTGAAGGAATTAAACAAACATAGTATAAATGCGAAAAAAAAAAATGATAAAACTTCTTCTCTCGTTGTTCAATATTCCTTGCCATCACCAAAATCACTTGCTTTAAGAAGATCCATCTTATCGCATAAATGTTCACCAAAAGCCCATTTAAAAAAGTTGTGATTCTATTGAATAAATTTTTTAATTTTTTAATTCGTATTTAACGAGCCCAATATGTGTGCGGTAGATTTGGTGATTACAATAATTCTTTGTCTTTTCGAAACTTGTAAGAATCTATTTAATTATGGTTGTTGATTTGATCATTACCAATTCCATTTTCTTGAACAAAAATCCTTTAGATTGAAAATTTTGAAAAATACAGTCACTTGTGCAGTCTGCTACATTGTTAACTTCACAAGTTTCATTTATCCTTTCTATAAGTTCTAACAAATGTCTTTCTATGAAGACAATTCCGAAGTACAATAGACTACAGTAGACTACTGTTCACTTTTAGATAACCTATATCACCCTGCAATTATTCGATTTTTTCAAAAAAAAGATTTATATGGGAGGTGATCGAAAGAGTGGTCCGATCCAACCCATTTTCAATACTGCCCGTCCTCCGGCCAAAACGCTTCAGTTTACCAGATTTAATTAGAATACCTTACCGGCCTATAGGTTGAACACAAGAAAACAAGACAGACAGGAGGACAGACAAGCTTAAATCAAGTCAGAATGTAATTCTGAATCGGCCGGCTATGTCTCGGTGTCGCACATATACGCACAAACTTAAGAGAAAATAATGCTTAGGTTACTTAGCCAGCGCATGGCCAAGACATTATTGCATTATACGATTATAAAAAATTAATGAGAATCTTAACGAAAACTCTTTAAACCAACTCTTGCAACCTGAAATAATATAAAATACTTTCTTGCCAACCTAATTTTAAAGAGTTACATAAAACAAAGTTAACACAATGTGTATCTTTGTCTTTATTTCTGTAAAGTATTGATATTTGAACATTGATTAAATCATAAATTTCTTTTCAAAGATATTAAGGTAAAATATTATAAGAATTATGTATTTATTGCACGTACACCTTTAAAAATCAAATACGCATAACAAGCAATTGTTTCTTTTGCTTTCATTTATTTCTAAAATTCATTGCATACAAGAGCTTCTGGCATGGAATTGTACAAAGCTACACTTATTTCCACGTTTCTCGTATTAAAAGTTTAATTAAAAATGCACAGTACTAATTCTCAAAAAAAAAAAAAAAAAATACGAAGAACTTTATAAAATAATCGATTACCTAAACGGTAAAATTAATATGTATGTATGTATGTATTATTGGAAAAGAGAAAGTGCTGCCATTTTGCCAGCAATGCCCTTACGCCGTTTTGCTTCTTGGAACTAATTTAATATTCCGCAAGCACCTAAAAGTAACAGCAATCTGGCAATGGCCAGCTCTGCTAATGTGAAAGAGAGCCTTCGAGAGCTTCCAGGTAAGCTATCACAATTTTCAACAAATTGATCAAGATATTTGCAGTGTGTCAGTGTCGGCATTTCTTCTTGCCATAATACCGTAAGCCACTTGTCTTGCAGGAATATATGAAGATAAATGTATAGAACAACCAGAAGGACTTCAGAGTTAACGATCGGTTCAAAATGACTGTCTTAATTGATCTACCCATGCCTGTCAGTCCGGCGTTCCTGTGTTTAAGATGAAAACATTTTTTAAAGTAAAAAACATAAACCCTTAATAAATATTTTATACCTGGTATGTTAAGTTCTTTGGCGTGTATAGACACGCTGAGAAGAACTTGAGATAGACGCATCTTTTATTATAACGATTTATTCAGAATCCCTTTCTGAGTAGATCTGTCTGTCTTTTCGTCCGTTGGACAACTGTCCTAGTATTCTTGTATTCAAGCTATGGACTGCAATTTTTAAAATAATTTCATCAAGTTAGGTGCACCGATGTGTTTTGGCCCAAAGAAGCCTTATTTTGAAAAGTAGATATATAAATAACTGTATTAAATGATCTGGTCTTGAGCCCTGGCCTAGTGGTTTTTTGTTTATGTTGTATTGGGTTTTTTTTTTTTAATATATTATTTATTTTACATCATACTTTTCTTCTAAATTGCTCCAATTTCTAGCAGTAGAGTGTGAAATAAACTTTGACTCTTGGTGTAAAAGCCCAAAGCGGATCACAACAGCTTTGGAAAATTACCTAAAATGCTTTGTGTACGTGTGCTAATAAATTCTATAAAAAATGCTTCGCAACTTATGGCAGATAACATTTTTAAAGAGAAGGCGAATAATCAAAAGTCAAAAGAGAAAGAAGTAAGAAAATTATATTCGCCAGCACATGGCTGCATGCATCTTTTATACCCACATTACGTTAAATAAATGTATGCAAATGTTCTTGCGGGTAAAGAGTAGAATGCACTAAAATTTTTCTTTCTGAAAATAAAAGTATTCTCACTTATTATTGTATTGTGGACGTTTTCTTTGAAGGATTTGGACCATTTTCAATGTCAACCTGCGTGCAATAACTTGCAATGCTTTTGCTGAGTTCGAAGCCGATATATTCATTTTCGCCACCAAGAGGATATACATCGAAGATATTATACAATTGACAGACGGACCTGCTTAGGCTTCTGGGCGTTGCAAATGCTTTGAGAAATTAAATATATCACCAGCCTACGATGGTGGGCATAAAGAACATTTTGAGTATTAAAAGAAGTAAAAGCATTCCTTAACAGTTTAAGTATTAATTGTTGATAAAATTTTTATTTTTACCATTGCGAGTTTTATTTACTGATTGCAACCATTTTAAGAGTCGATATACAAGAGTCGATAAAAAACGAAGAAAACATAATGGTTAACATGAGAGGAGGTGAATAAAGCAAAAAAAAAACAAAAAATATTATATTCAGTTGTGAGCGAATCTTTTATAAAATATAAATGGAGATCAGATGTATCAGTTTCAGCTTACAAGTGATGAGCAAAAGACAAAGAAAACAACGCCGTTCGCAGCTTTTATTGCATTGTAGTCCTATCTTTCGACCAGTTCGCAATTTCTTTTGCAAATTTGTAAGCGACATCTTCATTTTTGCCACAGATAGTATCTGATTGGGCAGAAAGACAGAGGGACGGACGAGTAGACGGACGCGCTTAAGAGTATTCCGAATGTGACACTTGTCAAGAATGCATGTATACAGGATATATACAGGATTTTAGAAGCTTGCTTCCACGCGTTACAAAAGTTTTGCAGGGTAGGTGTGGCCAATTTCTTCCATTTTTGTACAGTTCCTAAGATCGCCGATAGAAAAGACGTTCAAATTGTTTGTGGGTATGGCTGCTGTACTCTCTGAGCAATGAGCAAGAAACTATTTTTTTTCATTTTAAAAAGCGGGTATGTTCGCCATTTACGTAGTACGGCTCCTTCGACAGGGTTGTCCTATTTCCAAAACCAATTTGCCTGCAGGAATTTCAAAGGTTTCTGCCCAACAGCTTCATTTTTGTAACGGGTAGAGTATTTACAACAGACATTACATAGATAAACAGACGGACATGTTTGAATTGATCCATAATTTGCTGCTGATCAAACATATATATATACTCTATGGGGTCTTTGAAGTTTTCTTCTGCTGCAAAGATTTTAACAAAACGCATAAACCCTTCGTCTCTCGATGATGAGTACAAAAAGATGTAAATTACTTACGGCGAAATGAAAGATGAAAACAAGAAAATAAAAAATGGAAAAACTGCACCATATGTGTAAATAAAATGCAAAAATTGTTAAAACAAAAAAGCTATCATTATTGCAAAAACAGTTTTGCGTAACCTACATACAAAAAGTGCACTTGGTTGAAAACTGATGAAGAAAAGAGAGGAAAAAAATGCTTTAAGATCAAGTAACGAATTGTTTGGTGTGGAAGAAAAACTCAATAACATTCGACATTCCAATCATCGTCAGTACAGCTGACAGCAACAAGACGATAATGTCGTCCACTAGTTGCGAATATATCCAGAGTTTGCATTAATTTCTTATATGCATCGTTTTATTACACCCATCAAAGTTAATATACATTAGGTTTGATAGAAGTTTGCAATGCATAGCAACACGTGTCACAGACTCCACAAGCATTTTTAATTAGTGCTAATAGCAGAACGGCTTAGCTATGTCTGCTTGTCTTTTCCTCTTTTCAAATTGCTGTTATCGCAATTATATGTTTGCTGCCAAGTTGCTTCTCGATTTTGGAAATCAACGAAAACTATCCAAGATCTCCCTCGCATTCATAAAAAAAAAAAAAATAAATAAATGACAAATTATTCCTTTCTCTTTCCTTTTTATGCATCATTTGATGCAGGAGGTATATTAAATATTTGCTGACATATTGCATGTAATACTTGCAAGGGTTTGACCGATTCAGAATTGTTTCCCGAATCTATTTAATCTTTGCTGCCCGTCTGTCTTCGCATATTATCGCATTTAATCTATAGAAAGCAATTTTTGAGGTATTTAAACAAATTTGTTATAGCGTAAGCTTTCTACCACTACTCACTAACCTACGAAGAGAAGCAAATCATCCATGATTTGAAATGTATGCGATATGAATGATATGATAAAACCTCGATCAAGTGCATTAACGACGGATGAATATTAATGGATGTGATTGCTCTGATGCATTAGCCATATACATAAGAGTTCTTCTATACATTACTTTGTTTTATTTTTTTGGGTTCCTGTGAAATTTTACCTACATGTACATTGTGCGGAACTATGGGAGAGAGTTGCTCTTTTTATACCCATCGCCGGCTTATTTTCTCAAAACGTTTACAATACCCGGAAGGAAGTGTCGGAGATCCCATAAAGTGTATGTATTCCTGATCAGCATCAAATTACAAATCTTTCCGTCTGTCCGTGTGATGTCTGCGATAAAAATTCTTCTTAGCGCAAAAATGCAGAAAACGGCTACGAATTTGCTACAAAACGTTGCAAGTTCTTGCAAGCAGGTCAGTATTTAAATTTTGACCATTTTGACCCGACTACAGTACAACATAAACCGAGATCATCCCGCTTTTCAAAAATAAACTATGGTTTTTTCTGGTTACAAAAGAACAACAACGAATACAATGATAAAAATTTACATTTATGCTATTTATTATATGCATATTTCTATGCGTATATATGTGAACGGTCCTGCAGCATCTGTGCAAAAATGTAAGAAATCACCACGCCTACTCAATATTATAGAATGTTGAACCGCTGCAGCACTTAAAAAGGAGCTTCAAAGACCATAATAAAGCTTAGACGATATTGATCGGTATTAAGCGGGAAAAGACTCGTTGGCGGCGGAATGTAATATATTTTTTGTATAATTAAAATGGGGATATAGTGAAAGCGTAGAATAGATAACAAGCCGTGGAATCCACTGAATCAAATGTTTACATGTTTGTGTTTCTTTCGGCATCTTCAATTTGTTGGAATAACTGATGGACACCGATGCTATACATGGATGAGATGAGTTTTTTACTTTCTCTTCGGCAGATAAAATGCTTTACGGATCTGTAGATAAATTTTTTCTTGCTAAACCTGAATGTACGTCGAACAACCGGCGTAAATGCCGGCTTATTATTTGCAGGGGATTTTTATTAAAACATCTTTGCCACAGTTAAGAAAAAGTTTATTTTCAAGCAGTGGATATTTAATACGCTTACTAAACTTTTTCTCAATTATTTTTATTTCTTAAGCTTAAATATTTATGAATAGATGTGATGATGAGAGGCATATCCATGTATGTAAATGTCACAATGTTTTCTTACATACTCACCAGGTACTATAATTGTGTCATTTTTCATCCAATAGTTTATCGATTTAGGAAACGCTTCCGATTGACATTCTAATGTAATATTTTGCCCAATTGCTGCTCCAACTAATTGATTTTGTATCCAAATCATTGGGGGAACTATATACACAGCGTATAAGCGATTTGGAGAAGAAAAAAGCAAAAAAGATTAGCACGTGTTCAATGAATGGATTACAACATGCGGACGAGTTAAAAGCAAAAGAAAGTTGACATAAATAATTTACAGAGGCCAGGATGTGTTTTTTTAGTTTCGAAACTAAAAATTATTAGTGAAATTTTACTTTATAATAATTGTTTTTTTTTTTTTTTCTTTTTTGAAAATTTCTAATAATTTCCGGTTTCGAAATATGATTATTCCTAACGATAATTTAAATTGAAAACACATTATAAAAGGTGAAAGATGAAAGTTATATTCAAGTATCCGCTTTATACTTCCTTTAGCATACGCTATACAACATAAGTAATATATTTTAAACTTTGCCGCTGTCTACGGTTTACATGTTAAACTGCGGCTCCCGAAAACATTTCCTACATATTATTTACCTTTTCGTATTACAAAAAAAAAAATTGTTCATAGGGCTGAAGTACTAAGCTTTTGTACAACGGAAACTATATGTTGTGGCTCCCAACAGGAATGCATAAGATGTGTATGCGGCTTCGGTTAACAAACTCGTGCTTCCCCACTCCCCCGCTCACTACCACTTCAACAATATTTACATATATTCGTATGTAGATAGGATTTCGCTTTTTGGCGAAGAGTTTCTTTAATAATGAATGTGTTTTCATAATATTTAAACAATTTAAATTAAAGTTACTGTTAATTACATTACGCGCCGTCTTTAACAAGACTTTTATTCATTACTCGAAAAATAGCTCTCTTATGATTATTATAGTTAGTTGGTTGTTTTTGTTCTTTCACAACCTCTTCAATTAGCCTCTACTAGTATTTATTCTGTTTAAGATCTCTTTGTCAATTTAAAACTTGTTGATTACTATACAATGCAAACTGTTGTCGATCTTGCATATAAACGTGTTGTGCACATACCCCTGTGATCAGTAAGTAAAATGGCTCACAGATGTGTTTTATTTTTAATTCACTTCATGCTCGCCTCACTAGTATTTCCGTTTGCAGTTTACTCTTAAGTGCTTATTTAGTTTTTAATTCTTTACTTAAAATAAGTTAAGTAACATGAACGCAATACTTCCATGAGTAATTAATGTCAATAAGAAGTTAGTGATCTTAGGTAGAATACTTTTGAGCCGACTTAATACTAATAATGTTATATATTGAAATTCGTCATTAGGCATTATACCGTTGGCGTTTTTGGAGAAAAGAAGAAAAGTGAAAAAACTCACTTAGTCCCCTTACTGCTAATTTTTATACCGTACATGACTTGTTGCACATAGCACATTAACCTTTGGCGAATGTATGCAACATTCAAGCGGACTTGAGATAGATCCACCTTTTATGCACTACGCTTATATGTAGACTTGTAGGTTTATCCGTCCGTCGGTCTGTCTGATTTCTGTCTATGTACTTTTGTGTCTATTCTGCAGGTCACGAATTTTGACCTAAGAACGAATGCTACTGAAAAAGGTCTTCTCGGTTCCACGATTTAGGAAACCCGGGACTCCTTCCCTTCTCTTATTTAACAGATGATTTAATGTCTTCCAAACCGAGAGTTAGCTTCAATTTTGGGCATCCCTGTCCATATCCTACGCTACGATCAATCCATATCCGCCAATTCCTTAACCTCATCCTCTTCACCCCAATCCCTTAACTAGTAAGCAATTTAGTTAGAATGCCATGTTCGACCCATGCTGCAGTGGTCGGAGATATGTTAATTTTGTCTCAGTAAGAGCATCTGGGTCGATTCTAACGTTATCAAACTAGAAACCGATTAAAGACCAATGAAAAAGTAATATGGAGGAATTAATGCTATTTTCGTTTAATATATATTTTTTTTTTTTTTATTTGAATTTTACGAATAAGCAAATGTTACTTTCGTATTATTATAATATTTATTATCATTTTCGCTTTACAAAAACCACCTGAGCTTTGCAATGCTTAGCCATTTATGTCTACATTACCTTTGCATATAAATGTGAATGAATGTTTCGGTCTAACGCCTACGTAATTAGTTACTTTATGAATGCATGAACTATACTTACAATGCACAATCAACATGACGCGTTTGCTGACCGTTGGTGGTATACCATTCGAAGCTATGCACAGATAGGCGCCCATATTTAACCGATTCACTTTGGCGATAGTTAAAAATGAACCATTATAACTCATTACTGAGTAAAAGAGACAACAAATTTTACATTAATAGTAAATTACAATTTTTTCTTGTGCACTTTAAAGAGCAATTTAAAAAAAAACAAAACAAACAGAAAAAGACAGGTAGACAAGCAATACAGCTTTTAAATACAAAATTTAATATCTAAAAAGTAAGTGTTAACCACGCATCTTCACTTCAAGACGTCACGACATGACAAATTCCATATAGAAATGATTGTAGGAGTAGTAGAATGTAAAAAATCCTATAAAATTATTCTAGTATTTGCCTGTTAACTGCATTCATTTATGTGTGTTATGTGCATTTATACATACCTTCGGTGCCGTTTGGTATTGGTATCGGTTCACCACCCTCGCGCCGCCACGTTATCGTTGGTGTGGGTGAGCCCGTCGCAGCACATTTCAATGTAACATTTGAACCCTCACGTATTACCATATCAGTGCTGGTCGGATAATCTAAAATGTCTGGGGGCACTAAAATGGAAACACAAATGAATACACGTTAAAGGAACAAAGCCAATATCGTTCTCGACTGTATTATAATATATGCGACTTCATCTGACGCGTAATGCAAGCAATTTAATTGTTTTCACTATACGGAATACAAAAATCATAAATGCTTTCATTGTATTTGTATGTTATGCTATGTCTGCTCATGGCAACAGTTGATCGTAATGGCTTATATATATATATGTACATAACACTACAATTGTAGCAACAGCAATAATAATCGTATATATAATTGAGAAAAAAAGAAAAAAAAATAAATGAAACAAAGAAAAAAAGGATAAAAAATATTGAATGGCAAAAAGGGTTAAATAAAATTTTATGCATGCAATAAAAAAATGTATGTATGAGAGTGAGATTTTATAGCGTGTAAAGTGCAAGTCAAAGATAGATTAAATATAATAATAAAGAAGATATGTTTTAATTTTTTAATGACTAATACAGATTACAAAAGAAAATTGCAAATTGAAGAAAAATATTTGCCAAAAATATATCGAAAAGTAGAGAAGTAAGTAAGAGAACAACTAAGTTAACTAATAAGAGAGAATATTTTAGCCAAATTGAAACGAATTTTGAGAATCCGTCGACTTATAGAATTTTTTCTTCATTGTTAGATTATCTGAGCATAAATAGTAAGACAAGCGTGATCGTTTTCATTTTAAACCCTCTTAAGACGATTAATAATGAAAAGTTAGTTTGACATTTTCTATGGAACGCAGATAACGCATGCGCTCTGTACTAAGGCATAAACGACTACGTGCCGCACACTGCTTTTGTCCATCCGCCTTGAGCTTATTTGAGACATTGTTTGATACAAAATCACACTAAGGCGGCATCCTCAATCTAAGGTGAAGACGAACGTATCGTTTCGAGGTAATGCGATTCGGCATGGCTTTGACCCTTATGTAAAGCCACTAGTCGGCAGCATGCAGTCAGTCATATGTCAAGTTTTTTCAAATTTTCATGCTTTATATCACTTGTGGTACGATAATAAAAGTTTATGCGGGCGTATGTAACAACCAGAAGGACGTGAGATATTCCCACGTTTTATTATACCGATCGATTTAAGATGACTTTCTAAATCCAGCTAAGGGTCTCTATCTGTCTGTCTGCCCGTACGTTATGTTTCTTTACGTTCAACCTAGAGGTAGCAATTTTTTAAATATTTTCATGAAACTTAGTGCACTCACATATTTTGGACCGAACACCATTGAGAATGAATCGGATTGGACCACTTTTTCGAGCACTCAGCCTACTACATTAAACTAAGTAACGTAAGATATTTAATGGTAGGCCGCGTACGATTATAGCTTTTCCCCTTATTTTATCTATTTTGATAGAGTAGTACATAGCAACAACTTATGCAACTTGTGCCGACCATTAAAAGAAAAACTACTCCAGGATTTGGTTCGATTTTTCGACATTAGGACATTTTCCCTCTTATGAACCGGTTTAGGAAGCTTTAGTAGAAAATTGTTGCTTCCCATAAGCGCCAATGATCCTCATCCATGACTTATTGTCTCTCCGAGTAGATCATCCATTTTTATGACGATAGCATAAGACTGGGGCCATATGCCCCAGTTCCACTGAAGAGATCGGAAGTGCGTGTACTGTTTACAATTCTTCTAAAATTTTTTTATTAAAAAAAAGAGTTTCTCTTCTTAATAAAGAACAGAAACTAATAAAGACTTCCTGTGCGTGCACAGGAAGTCGCTTCAATTATGGTTTTATTTTTTGTTGTGTTCATATATATTTTTCTAATTTGTAATAATTTTTATTTATTCAAAAATTGATTAAAAACCACTCTCTGAAACGTATCCTGTTTGAGTTTTACTAATTTATTTGGATATATTTTCAAATAAAACCAAATTTCAAATGGCAATTGATGCCATGATATAGCAAATTATTGATGTAATAAAATTGCATTTTCAATGTATTGAGAGAAAACAAAAACATTTTAGTTCGGCTAGCAAGATTGTTAAATATCCTATACCTCTTCGTC
>NW_023998416.1:8133567-8168869 GCF_014805625.2 Glossina fuscipes
TTTCATGAGAATCTCTATTTATGGCAATCTACAAACGGTGAACCTATTTGGTTCAAATATGGAATAATTAATTTCTTTATGTCAAGTGTTATGATTACATCAAGGAACTTTCATCAAAGAATATTAAAAATTAGGTCTCTGTGCCATATAAAGCGCTGCTTGTTGTAAGGGCAGTTATAAAAGAAACGAGTCAACAACTTTGCTTATCCTAGTCAAGCTATTTAAATCTATGTCGAACTATAACGACCCAATGGTTTTTGTCGAAAAATTTTGTAAATTGCAAGTTTTTTTTCATAAGAATTTTTTTTTTTTTTATTGTTTAAATAAGGCATAATATGCTATATATGTTGTACAATCACATACATTGTAAAATTTTAATTTTTTATTTTTTTTTTATTTTTAATGATATAGGATTATGCAAATATGCAGTATTTTGAATAAATAAATAAATATGTGTAAATGTGTTCATATTAATCAACTCTTTTCTATAATAAAGCTAAATTTAAAAATTTTAAAGTTTTAAGGGAAGTGATTGTAAAAGTGGGCACATTCAAGCCATTTTCAATAAATTGTGCCCTTGAAGAGTAACACGTCAATGTACTGAATTTCGAGAGAATATCTTAAAGGACTCCAACTGACGGGTGAACACAAAAAGCAAAGACAGGCGGACGGACAGACAGACTGGGGTACGAACACACAAACAGGAATGATTAAATTGGTTCAGAGAATCATTCTAAGTCGATCAGTACAATAAAAGGTCTCCCTTAAGCCTTTCTGAGCACCATTATACATACTCACAATTTTAATATGCCCTTGACTTCATTGGTAGGTAGGGTACAGAAATGCATTACATTGAAAGGTCCTCTGCTACTCGAAATATACAGAAAACAAGCCAAGTAAGTGACGATAGTGAGGCGATTGAGTTTAATTGTTACTCTCATTTTTGAGTATTGTGCTAACAAGTTGTTAAAGCAATTTATGGCATCATATACATGACCATGTATTCCACTAGGAATAGGGTAAACTATAAATAATTCAATCTTCGTGATTGACGATGACGATGATGACGAAACGAAAATTGTTTATGTTCCTTGTAAAATACAATTATGGCAAAGATCGAGTGAAGAGTGAGAATGAAAGGCAAAATGTTACACTTGTTAAGACATGTGTTAAACAATTTTATAAATTTTCAATTTTAAAGGTCTTTTTGAATTAATTGTTTAGAAATGTTGAATTCAAACATAAACACTAGTTATTGTTTAAATTAATTTGTAATGTCTATAGGCATAGAATCGGGCATTGAAAAGTAAATAAAATATATAAAAAACCGTGAATAGCGAAATCGTTTTAATGACGTTTGTATGTCTACTTGTTTCTGCTTTTGGCAAAATTACGGCCGTATGCATACAACTTCAGGTTTGGCCATTGTATTGTCGTCGCATTAGCGTATAAAAATCGCTGCTATTAACGTGATGAGATACGAACCCTGTGGAAAACAATTCGAATCGAACTATTTTTACGAGCATTCTCCATAAAGGGTCATATTTTGCCATGTGTAATATTTGCAATTCTCTCAATTACGCGAAAGTTGAATCGGTTTTAAACCTCCTCCCATATAATCGCACTTGTGCAGGAAAACATTTTGTAAAAACAACAAGCGAGAATTAGTGCATGATAACAGTCCGAGATAAAAGTCTGAGATAAAAGTCCACTGTACCAAATGTGGTACACGGACCTATCGTTTGGTATTTGTCAAGATCCCTCGGGGGAAAGCTTGCCTTTGTGTATACCATGTAAGAAACTCGTGTAACCCTTACATACAATCACAATTTGAACGCAACAGGTTCAACCGATGCGCGCGGCCTGACCGCCAAGGACCACTTGAATGCGGCCCTTCCGCGAATACTCGTGATGGTGGTGGTAGAGGTGCTTGCCCTGCCCAGAGAGGAGACTCTATGGACCATACCAAAACTTTTCTTTCTGGTACTTCAGCCTTGGGATACGTCTTCTATTACGCCAAGCGTAGACGTTAACAATTGATATAATCCGTGCGAAATGTAGATAACGTAGGTATTTTATATACTTCATCCCGGGTAGATGTGCTGGCGAAAAATACTCGTTGTGCGACAAGAATGTGTTTTGTTGAATACTTTAGGATGAAAATTGCTTCCTAATAGTAATTTGACATATCAATTAACTGTACCATATTAAGACGAGGTAGATACACTTTTCTGGTATAAGAGCATTCATTGAAAGCAACAAACTCCGATTTTTAATACGATGAAATCGATGAAGAACAACAAGGACTCATTTTATATTCTGAACCTTCTACCGTATAAGAGCTTTCATAAGAAGTACACTCTTCGATGGAAACAAGGCATAATTGTTGATATTTCATCTCGAAGATCAACGAAGAATAAACGTAGTGGTGTAGGTTATCTTGTAGTGGGCTTGACCTGACTATTATTTTCTTACTCATTTTTATTCTCCGCCATGTTTAGTATCATCCAAATAAAATTGCATCAAAGTTACGCCTTTGAACCCGCGAACGCTGTCTTGGTAGAGGCGATCATTACCGACTTGGCTACTCACGTGGGTTGTCGCATAAATTTGCGTTAAATGCTTTTACGCTAATCTCTGAAACTACCTGTATCATGGTTCCGTTTCAAAATCCACGACTATGTTTTAGATATTTTTTTAAGGTTGGTTATCAAATACCATAACTTAAGGGTATTTTTTAGCCAAATTGAGCCTTTTTTTCGCTTTGAATGCTATAGCGCAATATATAAAGTAATAGTAACATACGGAAAAGTTTTTTCATTTCACTGATCTCTATGAGTAAAATTATTCATCTCATGTCGAACATAACGCCTTTCTTACGCGTTTTTATAGATACGTCTGCATAACAAATCCATTATTACATATATTTTTTAAAAATAAATTTCGTTATTGTTCATGTTAACAGCAACACAATCACGTGCTAACTAAAGACATGAACTTGCATACTCCAATCTGCTTGGTGTATTAGTCTGCTCCTTGACTTTGCAAATTCTTTTCATCGCTATCGTAAGAAATGACGTAAAGGTATTATTTCATAGCTAACATTCAAAGTAGAACTCAACTTAACTCAACTTAAGGTAAACCGTTCATAGTCTTTGAAGATAATACTCTTGTTTACTTGCGTCACCATTCTATGATTGTATGTCAATTTGCTTCCCCACCGAAGGAATTACGTTAGATGCTTCAAGCTTTTCTCAAAGTAGGTAAGTTTACCTAGCACAATCAGGCTGCAGTCTCTATAAAATCCAAGCTGTTCTAGTCATGCAATAAATTCAACTTATGTGTAAAAGTGAGTCATAACATCTCGTTAAAGATCGTTTAAGTTTTATTCCTAAACTTTTTGCACATTCGGTTCAACCCTTTCGAACTCTGTGTACAGTATATATGTCATATATTATATATATCATTTTTTCTCATTAAGTGATCGAAAAAAAAAAAATAAAAAAAATACATATGCAATGCATTAATGAAATAAAAATTTTTAATGGTCCTCGTTATGTGCATAGATGCATTTAATGTTAATGTTAACATGAATATTTTAAGAAAAGAAAGAAAGAAAAAAAAATAAATAAATAAATAAAGCGAAAGCACATATTTATTAATAATCATAAATCATTTTCACTTCATTGACTTCCACTTACCGACCACATCCAAATAGCCCACTTGACTTTTCATTGGATCCGTATTGATTTGACACATATACCAGCCTTTGTCCGTTTCCTTAACGTCGCGTATCCGCAATATCCAAGCACGTTTCTCAGCATGCGTTATGCTCATGCGATGATTTTTTGTTATGACGTGATTTTGTATTGTTAAAATCGTTTGTGTATCGACACGTAGCCACGCTATCTGCCGCATGAAAATAAAGCAATACAGAAGGCGAGAGAGAGAGAAAGAGAGAGAAAAAAGAAAGTACAGAAAATCCGCACAACCATTATAAATTTGTACAATTTGTAAATTTATTGTTTGTAGATGATTGCGGATGTTGTTTTTGCACTATTCAAGCAATTACGAGCAGGTGTTTATACTCCGGTTTTATTATTATCAACTCGTGCTCTCTATCCTTGTTTCTTATATATTAGGATTAATGTTAGGTGTGTATGTATGTATTTCATTCATGTTCGGATGATACAAAATTAATGCGATGCTGGATAATTTTTCAATGATAAATTTTTGTTATACAATAGAGACATAAACAAGAAGTAAATGTACGAAGTGCTAAGAGATATTAATGATTGTAGGACTAGAGAGCTAAAGTGACAAAAAAAAAACTTTCCGCAAAAGTTGGCAAACGGAATTAAAAGTTGAAGAGAAAGAAAAACTTGTATACGATTTCGAACAGAAATTTTTACTAACAATCACAAGCTAACACATATTCATGCATACGTCTTTCCGCACTTATATCATGTTTGACTAGCACATGGAGTGAAAATCCGATTAACACACGATAGGTTGTCAGCGGAACCAGTTGGAGGAGGTCATCGTTCGATTTTTTCACAAATTGCAGGTAAAGCTAAGATATTCGATCATTTCCAGGCGTTGTGATCGGTCACTTGTGACTACGAGAAAACAATGTCACTGTAGATTTGGTATCCTGCGTTAGTGGTGAAAATAAAACTGCCCGGCATCAATTTCGTTCCAGAACAGGGTTGCTAAGCCACGAAGACCATAAAGAAAAAAATGCTTTGCGACGTGAGTGATCTCTGTGCTTTAGCTCAGGATATGACCGATTAGGTTTCGCCTTCGCGTATATGGTTTGACTTATATATTTGTGTACATATATGCATAACATGTGCATAGGGGCATAATATGCCTATACTTTCGGACCCACTTGTCTCTTTGCCTTCTAGATTGCTTTTGTTACACATGCAGTTACTTGAGAAAGGCAGCTTTATCTTCGGTGCTTCCTTCTTTATTAAATCAAGATCGACATTACTTCGTGAGATAAATATCAATGTCCCGAAACGTTTCTCTAAGAACCCTATTTTCATAAAGCTTAGTCAATATAGATACAATTACGAGCTTTCCAATCCTCTTGGAGTCCTTTGCATACCTCCAGTTTAATCTTAATATCGGGTTCTCTAAGTTCTATCAATTCAACTCTTCGCGCCGTTTGCCTATGCTGTATCTTAATTAGTTTTGATATCTTCGTAGGATTCGAACTATTTTAACTACATGTTTTTTGCCATTATCTGTTGCTAAATATTTTCATGCTTGCAACAGCTTGAGGCTTCGCCGAAAAGTCGGATTTTTAATGGGTGTTAGTGAACTTTTGTGCTACACGTGTACTTGCTTTTCTTCTTTATTTTTTCTCTCTATTTATTCATACATCAATTTTTTCTTTCTTCTGCAGAGCAAAATTTTGCGAATGCAATCGTGCATCACAACGGTGAAGGCACTTAAATTAAAATATCTGCAAGCGTATTAGTTTTTAGATGCTACAACATCAACGGTAAGTAAAGCGCATAAAACCTGCTATTGCTCTAAAACATTTCGAATGCGTTCAATGGTCAAATAAATTGGAATTGAGTTTCGCAGTGTTTGCTCTTGCTAGGTCAAGAAGAGAAATTTAAAGATCTTGATGAACAAATTTATGATAAAACTAATCATACACGCGCTGCTTTTTGCTTCTCTTACGCTCGTTATGTTGACCGGTTCTCAAGGCGAGGCAACTTAACACATAATCAAGGTGATAAGAATTGAAAGGTGGCTGGAGTTGGACTTTTGAAAATTCAGGCCATCGCTACACCATTGTAGTAACGAATAATTCTGATATACATAGTGGCAATCCCGGCTTCAAGACTGCCTTCCGAAGACCTATTGAGAGTGATGGTAAAATGTTGGAAATCTCATTATAGTGTGCAAGTCTTAATTCTTATTTGCAGACAGCAATGCCAAGTTGCAATACCGCACTGCTCTGGCCAATGTTGCTGGTTGTGATTGTTTTAAGTTTTAAAATTCCCATCACTTTGTCTAATCAATAAAAGTTGAACTTCTAGTTTGTGAAAAGTAGTTAGTTATCTTTTTTAAAGATCTTACCAGAATTTACGTAGGTATATGAAAAGCTTTCATTTCATTGTAAAAAATCGATTTTTATATTTTTGGGCTTAAAATTTTATCGACACTTTGAGGTAAGTAATGATTGCTTGTTTGTTGTTGCATTTTGAATGATTATTTTCGTTCATATTTATGGGCGATCGCTTTATAATTTTTATGAATTACGGTAAGGTACAAAAGTAAAACCTATCATGAAATTGCTACTGTTGCGAATAACAGAAGGGGACAATACATTTGAAGTTTGTGGATATAATCGGTTTGTCAAACTTTCGTCAAAATCGAGAATAAAGTTTCGAAGATTATATATATAAATACTACATCTACCTATAGAATCTCTAAAGTGTGCTAGTCTTGATAAGTATCAGGTTTGACTGTGACTCTGTCCGTCCATCTTTCCCTTTGTAGGTATTTCTGTCACAAACTTGTTTCCGATCCCAAAAACCTATGGAATTAGCAAAGAAATTAGAAAGGTTGAAATACCTCTGCTCTGTAAATTTTTAGCTAAGCGCTCATTACACTAAAACAGACATAAAGGGAAATATTATGCTATATATTCTATGCCTGTGCAAGTGGGAAGTGCTTAAGCGAGATTAAATTAAAGTCACAGACCTGTGAAAAGCATGAAGAAGATATATTGAAGTATGAGAAAGTAAGTTGTATTCAATATGCCTGAGTGGCCGAAGGCGAGGAATCTCGACTAGCAACTCAATGGTTTTTAATAAAAGCCGATAGCCTTAGATGCTAGTGCTTTATGAGTTTAGTTTTAGAATTTATTTCTCTGGCGAAATTAATAATAACAATAATAATAAGAATTAGTTGAATTCCATTCCCAAGGTATTTTGATTTTATTTATTTATTCGAAAGACTCAATTAAAATTGATTTTAGATACGAAGTAATCCTATATTATACTTGCTTTGAACTAATTTAAGAAAGAACAAGTACACTACACGGCCCGCCGTCAAGTTACCCATACGACCCTACAGTGGTTCATATAAAACGATTTTTTAAGTAAGGATCGGACAACTTTTTCAATCATTCCTCACATGACCTCTTATATACAAAAGTCGTTCGATGAAAAATTCCAATATTCAGAAGGTCGCCTAGTCAGATGGGGCGATTGGTTGAGTCTCCTGCCATATAATCATTCCTATCAAAGTTTAATCTTTATATAGTGGATTATAGGTTTTAAAATCACTTTCTAATCTTGTATGTCACTCTGTCCGTCTTGAATTTTTGCGTTCAATCTAACAGGTATTGCGATAAAATTTCGTATACTGAAGCGTTTTAGCATCCTATTGCAAAAGGCTCGGATCGGGTCACTTTTACAACCATTTCCCATATAATGCCTTATTTTGCAAAGTTTCTAAATGAATAACTGTATCGAACGGGCTGATGTAGGATATTTAATGGTAGACACCTTTTTTGGTGTTGTTGTTGTTTTAAATATTTATTTATTTTATTCGTTACTTATGTAATGTGAAAGCAGATTACGTACATATTACGGATAAATAGAGAAAAATGTTTAAATCTGATCGCGTATCAATATGCTTTATGGTGTTCTTAATGAGATATTATTGAAATTCACGAACAAAATGAGAAAATTAATATACCCTTTTGGAGCGATTATAAGACAGGTACCCAAAATTCATTCACAATTTCCATAAAATTCTATTAAAAACACATAGAGAAGAGAAATTTGCGTAAACTAAAATTACTTTCTGGTTAAAAATACAACCAGTTTTTATTTTATACTTTCGTTGGCGAAAGTTTTCAACATTTTCTTTCTTCAATTCCCAAGTGGTCCTTTCCGCAAACTACGCTGCATGTCTTCATTTAATTGTCTTGAAAAGTAAATTTTGCCGCCTTTTTAAAATAACAAAAAGCACATAAAAGATAAATTAACTTTTTTCCTTTAGAAAATTTGCCTACAAGTTGGAAGAGCGGAAAAAAAGGAGAACAAAAGAAAAACAATTACCTTCAAATAATAAGGCGAATACACAGTAGAGTACACTGGTAGCCCAGTTAATACATTTAATTGTTATTTCTTAACCGTTCGCTTTTTATTCTTATATTCTCAATAGTCTGTCTCACTCTTTGTCGTAATGTCTGGCAATGGCGGCGATCAATTGAATGCAAAAATAAAGCGAGGGGATAAGTACCGAGTCCTAATTGTTAAAATAAACGAAATGAGTAAGAGTAAGAGAAAGTGAAGGAATATATAACAAAACGGAAAAAACAAAAAGAAAAAAAAAAAAGAAAAGAAAAAACAAAAACAAAAACTGAAAGAATATTAAAAACAGCATCCCTCTGCAGGTGTTTATGAAGTGCTTCTACTTTCTTTTTTTTCTTTTGTTTCGACTTTTTCCTTTTAATAGCACGTCAATGGTAATGGTAGTGGCGGTGTTGATGGCACAAGATCAAAGTTTGCACTAATTGAGTGTTAAATGACGAGATGAATGAATATTAAAATTTACTTAAAATTATTCATATTTAAACAGCTGCAAAGCCCTGCACCAAAAATGTTGACATCATTTTTATATTATGCTTTTCTCTCTATTGTTTTCACATTATTGTACCTTATAAGTTTGTAAATTATCCACCACACACTGGAGTACTGCCTCACGGCCTACTGGCACAGTAACATTCTGCAATGGTTCACCGAATTTGGGAAGATCTGTGAAAGTGAATAAATATTTATTTATATAAGTATTTACACAAGATGAATGAACAGCTGTTAGGCAGGCACTTAAGACAAAAGAATTTAAAAAAAAAAATCTTTTAACATATTCTCTCTCTATATATATGATATGTATGTAGGAAATAGGGAAAAACAAAAGCATATTATTTTTATTTATTTTTTTTTTGCTCAATTTCTTACCCTTGTCTGGTATGATGTTAACGCCTGTGGTATCATCTCTTATATCCTCTAGTAATTCTTCATGAGTTTGCATTTCTATATGTTGTTAATATTGTTGTTGTTGTTGTAGTTGCAGTTTATTTTTATTTTTTTTTTTTGTTTTTGCAGAAACATTCAGGTATGCATGTACGTATTTAGTAAATGTTTACATGCGTATGTAATTTTATATGATTTTATTTAGTTTATTTAAGGTTCTCAACGGATTGTGTCAAGTGTGTTGGTTTATGTTTTACGGAGACAGACGGGATACCGTGCGCACAGGTGCAAATATCAAAAACGTCATGTGTTCCAGTGTGCACAAAGTAGAGATTACAACACACAATTAAAATCACAGTAAGGCATATGCAAACATATAAACGTACCGACATGTGTACGTAACATGTGTGCGCACATAACAGTGGAATTAGTAGCCAGACAGAGGTTTGTTTTTGTCAGTTTTTATCCATGGATTTTGATTACATTTTATATATGAATGAATGAGAGACCGACAAGACAATTGCATGTTATTACAAAGAGGTAACGACACAGAGAGAAAAGTTAAGAGTTGAGAAAAATAGAGAAAAAAATATTATTATTATTATTTTTTTAATTAAAAAATAAATTTCATTTGCTCTTTGCTTTTATTATTTAGATATCTTTTGCTGACTTTGCAGGTAAAATGAATTTATTTTCTTTTTTGCTTCTTTTTTTTCTTTGCGTTTTTTAATATTACAAATATTGTTTACAAATGATAAAAAGATTTTTTAAATAATATTAAATCTCTCTAATAGAGTAAAAATAAAATATGTTTCTGTATGGATTACAATTTAGATAAAAATTGACATTGGCACCCAGATGATAAGTGCCAACAAAATGTAATTTGCATGCAGTTAACTAAATAATTGAAAAATTGATATATGAGGCTAATAAATAAATAAAAAAATTAAAATAAAAAATTAAAAAACAGAAAAAATAAAAACAAAAAGATTGAATGTCTGCAATTTAAATTGAATCTTTTGATACCATGTAATCCTAACATAAATCAGCCTCCGGAATATACACATACGTATATGCATTCAGTGAGTCTAATTAATATTCGGTTTTTATGCTCGAAAAAAAAATAGACGCTTTTTAAACGTAGCCCACTGTCCTAACATAGAAATATTTATTGGTCTTCTAGTCTTAGCTTCCTATTCCCGTTCTTGGACCAATGGCGTACGGCGACCGTGACAATGGTCATGTTATAGTTTGGGTATGAATTGGAGACAACGGAGGCGGCAAACTGGTGCTTATGGATGACATTCTAAACAAGGAGTATTATTTAAAGATATTGTAGGGAAACTTTAAGGAAAGTTCGCACAAACTGGGCATTTTTTCTATCAAGACAATGACCTCAAGCATAAGTCCCGCTTAATTCAAGAATGGCTCTTATATAACTGCCTCAAAATGCTTCACTCTCTTCCCCAATCACAAAGCACGAACCCCATCAAAAATATGTGGACCGCCGTATCCGAAAACGTTTAATCACTTCCATCCAAGATCTGACAAATAGACCGCAAGAAGAATGGAGTAAGACCCCGGTTTCCTATGCAAGAAAATTCATAAAAAAAAATATGTCAAAAACGTTTACATTACGTTATTAAGCAACAAAGGAAACTCAGCCAAATATTAATTTTTAATAACATGCTGTGTTTCCTCCTCTTGTCCTCCCTTATATGAAAAATACTCAATATTAACGGAGCTATGTTTTTTGAATTGTTTTGTCTTTTTCTTTCTTTTCTATTTTAATATGTATTCCCCAACAGTAATAAAATAGCTTTTTATGTTTAAACAAGCGTTTATTTGTTTTCGAGCGAGAAAACCCAATATTAATGAAACTCACTGTATATAACAAATCATATTTTTTCTTCATTGCTTATGGAAAATACAATCTATTTCATAACCTCGATGACACAATCACAATAATGAAATATGAAGAAAATTAAACCGGTATGCTTAGGTGCCCACTATAAAGCAGTAATCTTATGTACTACTTATGTGTTCGACATATGTACTAAACTGTTACGAGCACAAACGAATGAAGATAAAGTAAATTTCACGCTAAAACAAATTAGTCGATATAGAGAACCTCCGAGAATTGAACGCACTTATGATTCCTTTCAGAAACTCTATTGAACAATATTGAAAGGATAACATAATGATGAAAAAAACTAAGCAAAAATAGAATAGGCATACGTAAGGAAAAGAAGAAACCATACTTGATGTTATAAAAAATTAAAAAAAAATGTATTATTGCCACGTGTCATATAGGGTACTATTGGAGAGAGGCTACGTATTAAAAAAAATGCCAACTATTCAAGGGCGGATTATTGACATGTTTCAAAAGACGCTAATACTTATCAGAAAAACCTAACTTCACTACTGTCCAGGGTATAGGCCGGCCCTTCCCGTATACATAAGACAATTAAATATAAAATATGTTAACAAATTTGTTCAAGTGAAGATTTTTAATCTTACGCTACAATCCATCAGAAAGACTTAATTTCGTTACTCTGGTCAGTGTCTATCACCGCCAAGAAATCGCCCCAAACCTACTCTCCCCCATACACATAACACACAAAATTAATTATAATACGCGTAGGTGTTTCTCCTGTTTTTCCGCGCATCTCTTCGGCGAATAACTTTCTTCGAACTGATTGTATTTAAGTTTATGTTTATAGCTGCATGGTGTATTATTGCTATTGTTATCTTTACAGTTATACACGCAAACATTAGCTCTCGACTCTTAAATTGGCCAAGTACGTTATATTTCAAAGCTTTAAGCACGTTCCTCTTGAAACAAACGTCCACGTCAAACGACGCAAAAAAACTCTTTCAATTTTCATTCTTTTAGTTCGAATTATTTTCAATATCTTTTTAAAATCAAATTCTCTTGTGCAATGCATAGAGGATTCTCGGTAAGTTAATTTGAACATTTTTTGTTAACAAGAGATTGCTTTTTTTTGTTCAAAGGTTGAAATTTTTCATTCAAGCATTCGTCCATGATACAAACATCAGAATTTTTAATACGTAAATTAAATATGCCTCGACGTCGATGGCGCCGATGTTGCAAATTTTTTGCTATATTTCAAAATCAGTTGCTTTCTTTTCGAATATTTAAATATATGCTCAATAACTTTCTCGAATATTATGATTCTATTAACTCTTCTTCCATCCCTAATAACCTGCCAAAAATATTTTTCGTTTTCAAACTGTTCTAGTGGCTTCTCTCCCCTTATATGATTTTGCTTTAGTAGAAATAATAGGTCAAGGTGGAATTCACTTTGTATACATTGAATCGAATGTCTTTATAGAGAGTTAATTTTCGTTTTGAAATGAAAAAGTGATAAGTACATCACATGTGCTTTGCCCCTGAATAGTTAACGACTGCAAATAAAAATTTATCCTTCTTTTGGTTTGACACCGAGTGATTAATAGAATTTAGAAGCTAGAAATAAAATCTGTGTTAGACCACTAATAACTACTTGTTGAAAATTTTAGATATTATCACACATCGCATTAGAAGGAAAGTTAAGTCACTTATTCAAATTTTTTTTAAAATAAGTTAAAACCCTATAGTGGGCCATGGCCAGCTATTAAATGTCTCATACTCCCTCTGCGGTTATTCATATAATAACTTTTCAAAATAAGACATTATGTAAGAAGTTGCCAAAAAAGTGATCCAATTGAAACCATTTTCAGTATCAGTCGTTTTAAGTAAAAACCCGTCAGTGCACCAAATATCCTCAACGTGTTTCATAAATTGCGTCTTGTCGATTAAACACCAGATAACAAAGCGGACGACAGAACCGAGTTTTGGATTGTTTAGTGAGCATTTAATGCAATGAAAATTAAACCCGAAAAAACAATCGCAGGATGGTATTATCTCTTAAGGCGAAGCTTACAGCCTCTAACATGAAATATTAATCGACTTGAAATAATTAAATTAGAGAGAGCACTTAAACCCTTTGAAAGTCGTCTCTGCAGATTTGATTCACCAAACTGAAGCATAAGTTTCTCACTGCCTAAAATTGTAGATAACATCCAAAACGGATGGTACAACTCTCATTAGACTATTAGAAATTTCTTCTTGCTAGATACCCCTATTAAACTAATAAACGCGATATTTAGTAGAAGATACAAATGCATAACATCCTCAGACTCACTTCCTTCGACAGAGGCAGTAAAAAAACTTGAATCGGCAACTGTTCACCTTTAGAATTTGAAGCATCAGGTATGGTGGGCACAGCTACAGCTAGGTTATGCGGCTAAAGAAGTGGCTTTAGTGTGTCTTACGGTAAGCAGTTAATTGTAGGGCGCGAATGAGCGGAAGCACTGAGAGAGTAGCATTGATTAAAGAAGTCGCATTATGGATGGAAGCATTACGAAAGACTCATCGGTTAAAGAAGTGGCAGTAGTGTGTCGCAGGGTGTGCAGACGATTGTAGGATGAATGGGTGAAGGCACAATGAAAGCCCTATTGGTTACAGAAGTCGCGTTAGTATGTCGCATGATATGCAGGTTTTTTCTAAGACCAGTGGACGGGAACGGGAAGAAAGTCGCATAGTCAAGCATTAGCGGAGTTAATCGGGTGGAAAAAATCTCTTTTACGTCTGCAGAATACTTGCCCGATTTGCATCAACACGTAACCACTATAAAAGCCCAACTTGCTGCACAGAATGTATCGTAAAGTCGAACTAGGCTTGTCGATCGCTCGATCACTCTGAATTCTTAGTGGTTATCGATTCAGACTTGAAATTAGATTTCATTATCTCCGCACTTGTCATATTTCTCACTTGATTAAATTCATTTATTCGTACGAAGATGGGACTTAAATTATTAAATTTAATTGTTAAGCTATTAGTTAACCAACATTTGTTAACTTTGCAAACTTTCACAAACTACATAAACGTGGGAAAATTTACTGAACAGTAAACGATAGAAAGTTCGATTTCTGACATTTTATTAATCTAGAATGAGTGACGTGAAGCTGAAGTGAATTATTAGCGAATATAATAATAATCGCTTGTATAAAGTTCATCGACAAGTTTATTAAGGGAAAATTGATATCAAATTGTACTTTAATTACAACGAAATATATTATATTTCCATTACTAATTTTTATAAACTTAAGCAATCACTGATCCCTAAATAATAATTAAGCGAATTACTGACGTGCAGCCGCAATTAGTTGCAAATCTTTCTTTAAAGCAATTTTCCCCATCCAAGCACGAAACATAAATATAATTCCTTACACAACAACAAGATAAACGACCAAAGCGAGCAACACTTTATGTTAAACAGCTAGCAATAACAATGAAAAATGTTGGTGATAAACAATAATAAAGTAAAGAGGAAAGCGAAAGAAAAGCTATAAAGAAACAAAAAGAAAAAAAAAAGAAAGCAAGCAAAAAGAAGAAATGAAAACAGGAGCACGAAATAGCAACGTAAGTTGCATTTAAAACGAACGGGGAACAAATAAGGGAAAGAAAGCAAAAAGAAAAAAAAAAAAAAAAAAAAAAAAAAAAGTTAAATGGCTTTGCACGGCAATAGAAAAACTTTTAAAGTATTAAAAGTTTATCATAAGAATGACTATGCGGCTGAAAGTTGAAGAGGAGGATAGAATGTCAAAGAAAATAAAAAACAAAATAAGCAAAAAAGAAAAAAGAACAACAAAAAACTTTTGATGACGTAATGTTAATCTCTCATAGTCTTTAACTTACCCAAATGATGTGCTATATGGTCATGTTCTGGCAATTCGTGAGGCAATAAACCACCCAAACCGCCATCAAAATCGTTTATATCATCGCCGTTGTAGGTGTGACCGTTACTAATGCCGCCATTTCTCATATTGTAAACCATTTGTTCCAAATGATGATTGAACATCATTTCATCGACCTCGTGTTGCTCATGTTGATGCTGATATTGTTGTTCATGTTGTTCCTGGTCTTGGTGCTGTTGTTGCTGCAAATCACTATGATGATTAAAATGACTGTTCAACATTTCGTTTTCGTGCGGGTTAAGGTGAATCTCACGCCGACTCCTGCTATCCTCTGCGCACATTGCATTGGCTATACAACTGTTAAACCAAATTGCCATAATTAGCAAAGAAATATCCGGTATTTTATGTTTCCGTTTCATTTTTATTGTCTATTGTAGAACAGCAGCTGCTTTACGCTACTGTTGCTGTTGTTGTTATTGCTGCGGCGGCTGCGGTTGCTGCTTGCTTGCTTGTTAGCTTGCAGCTTTTACTTTTAATACTATAGACTGTGTCTGCGTTTTGAATGTATATAAGCAATAGATGAGAGATGAATTCTCTCTACCTGCTCTTCTCCTCTATTGCTGGCTAACAAGCATTATGTCTGCTTTAGTAAATTTTCGACATTACAAACATATTATTGCCATTTTGGTTAATATGTCTCATTGTCTCATTTCCAATTTATCCGTATAAGCACATATACGCACTCATATAGTTACCATGATGGCGGTCGTAATCGCGGTATCGCAATAATTGCAGATAAATTTTAAACATTTTGAACAACTGAAAGTTTTTGATTTCGTTAAAATTTTTGCGGTCACTTGATGAGATTTCATTATTTGTTTATTGGATTTTTAAATCTACATATAAATATGCCACACGGTATGCCAAACTGTACGCTCTAAAGTTTATACGTAATGGAAACATTTGTTTAATAAAAACTATACTCTAAACTATATCAATAGCTGCATATTATATTACAAATAAACATATATATATATATATATATAGTGAATATTGGTTTTTTTATTTATTTATTTATCTATTTTTTGCCGAAAACGTAATTTCAGGATTTTTGTGGTTTTTGGCCGAAACCGCTTTTTTGTTTTTTTTAAAGCACATATATAAAAATATATGTACATATATTTATACTTTTATATATTTATGCCTTACTACCAAAATCCCATTCTCGCGCTCTTTATTATCATAACCTTTGTTTTCATAATAATATATGGTTTAATTTTTTCTACGTTTATTTTAATTTTTGTTGTTTTGGTTTCTTGCCGCACTGTTTTTGTTATTTTATTGTTTATTGTGTTTTAATTATGGCTACACATTGTTTATTATTTGGTAATTAATTTTATATGGTTTTTACGCACAAAAACACACACATACGACCTACCCAATTTTTTATAGAAAATAATAATAATAAAAAAAAAAAAAAAAAAAAAGAAGAAAATGAAGGGCAGATATAATGAGAAACATTTTTGCTTACATTATAAATAATTAATTATGTCAATATTATCAGATTAATTAAGTATCAACACAAACGTTTACCAACAATATATATATATATATATATATATATGTATATATATCATATATATCAATAATGCAAAAAAAAACATAGCTAGTCAAAAAACGTAGTAAAATTAATTTTTCAACTGTTCCGTTAATCATCTGTTAACGAAAAAACATCCTAACATTTTAAGCAATGTCTGTGAAACCGAATAGCTCAAGAGCTTACACTACATTCAGAAGTTTTTCACCAAAATTTTGAGTATTCAACCTAAGTTATTCCTTCAACAGTTAACTGTTTTTGACGAATATACTCGTATTATAACACGTATACCCGGCCGGAGTAGTAGGCGGTGAGTAGTAAACAGTGAAAATCTGTAGTGTAAAATGTAATTTTCAAGGTGATTAGAATATTATGAGGCCAAGCCGGACTGCAATGTTGCTACCTATTACTACTGCCGGCAGGATAGTACCGGGAGTGAGCTTAATTGCTCAAAGCACACATCCGCTGCGATGTTTAAACTAAATACAACTCCATTTTCTAAAACAAAAATTTGTGGGTATTTTTTCACTACCTACAAATCATAAAAGACAGAAGGCGGACATTTTCGAAATTTACTTTACGTATAACTCTACTATATATGCCCAAAATCGGTCTTGCCTACACAAAGTTATAAGTGATTAAATTTTCGCTTTTTCCTCTTTTTGAGGTTTTATGCTTCGTTTCGTGACAATTCCTATAAATGTAGCGGCCGAAAAACTAGATCTATGTGATCCAAATGAAATTAAAAACAGGAACATATTCTGCCTCAGGTCAATATCTAGTATTGCGATCATGTAATTTAGCGAGGATTTGAGTTCTCATATCATTATAATGCCGCCTGTAAAAGCAAAATTCTTGGAACAAATTTTTCGATACTGAATCTCTACTTTAGACGTAATAATAATTAATTATGGAAAAGTGCAATGAAAACTTGTTTCAGCGCATACCTAATGTTTTCATTTCGAAAAAGCCTAACAAAGTTTTCAACGCATAATATTAATTTTTGTCATTTTATCTCTTAGAAAGTTTCAGTTAGTCTGTCTCCTCAAGTATTCGCAGACGAAGTATGTTCAATATAACTTTTACTATAAAATAATAAATTGCGCGTTGTTCGGTGGGTACTTTGACATTTTGCACTTGATAAGTATTTTGAGACACCCGTTCTCCGCGGTATGAAAATGTAATCATATAAAAGGGCCTCATGGCGAATATCTTTCGAAAAAATACATAAATATGATAAGTATTATGGAAGTAAAGTTTGAAGCCATCGTTTGAGTTAGCAAACTATTCGCTTTGACGTCTATTGGAATAGAGTTTGGTCACGTGTTCAATTAGCGTTTATTACCGTTGGCTTATTTCGAGGTAAATCAAGTCATTTTCAAATCTTGCCTTCTACGGGTTAATGTATAAAAAGAATTGTTCTTACAAGCTTAGCTACTTTATATCGGAGATGTAGATGTAGATGTGGGCGGTGAAGAAAAGATCTTAAAGTTTTTCAGATCATGACGCATATATGAAATTATTCTGTTAAAAATCATTGCAGTATATTTTTATTATTTGTGTTAATTATATGCATGAGTGATATTAACTGTTGAAAAATGTTAATTTATTTCACATTTAGTGACAAGTAAATGATAGAATGATAATAATAAACAGCATTCCTCGCACTGTCAACTGCGGTTATTTACAACAAGAACTGTAATAAAAGAAAAAATATATTTTCTTTTACATATTTTTAGGCGTCACTTGTCTTTTTTTATTATGTTCTTAAACTATTTTATATTTCGCCTTATGTGAGAATAAAACAATATAAATAATTTATAAACAATTCATGTATATATATATATATATATATATATATATATACATACATCTCTACATATATACATATATACATGGATATGTCGTAATGAATTTTGGTTATTATATCCATAAGACATAAGTTGCTTTATTGCTGTCCTTGGCGTTTTTAATGTGTGGATGTCATGATAAATGAAAATTGTAGCAAAAGTCAAAGTAGATCGTAAATAGGTCGGTCGGTCGCGCTTAAATCCATTTTATTTAATTTATAATGTTTAATGAGTCTGCGACATGCTATTGCGAACAGAAAAGGAAAAGCAAATGTTAACGTTAAGAAAGTAAAAGTGAAAGGCGCATAAAACATATTAAAGGTGCTACTGTCGTCATCAAAGTATATTAAAGGCTTTGCAGAAACATGAATAAATGAATAAAAAACAAATAAAAAGTTAAGTGTTTTCACTTAGACTGCTATAAGATGTTATAAATGTGATAAAAAAGGAGAAACGAAATAAAAACAAATAAATTTATAAAATGGAACAAACATCATAAGTAAAACAAGAAAAAGAAAAATAGTGTGCAAAATGCAAGACTTACAACTTTAAAAAAAAATGTTCGTTGACTATACACTTATTCATCAATATTTGATCAGTAAGCCAGTGTAGTAAAAATTCAAGCGAAATATCAGATTTCAGAATTTTCGACATGGTATTCCAATCATATGATAGTAAGATTGTACTAATTTAAATCAGATGTGCTTATGGAAAACTGCATTGTTTTTCTCCTGACTTTGGTGGGCTACCAGGTATCTCTTGCAAGAACTTTTCCACTTATACAACAAATCGAAAAAAAGGTACCTATTTCTTTAGATAGAAGCAAAAAGGCCCATCTCACTAATTACGTAATGGCATGGAATTTTACATTTGAATCTAAAAAAAAAAAAAAACACTGTAACATCAGAGGGTAGGGCTTAGTAGTATTTATCCTGGCATAGCTAAGATAGCATTCACAAACAAAATAAAAGCACAGTCTATAAATGTTATGCTATATCACTGAGTAAGCTCCCGATCTGACACACATATGTAGCGATACTGTTGACAGACTCGTATGCTTTTTAGATAGTACGTTTGCGAGACGTGTCAAACCTTTATAATACTTCGGCCATTAGTTTACAAGTTTGGATTCATTTAGGCGACTCTCGCCGTTGGTTGGTGTTCATTTGGCTGACTGTCGATTTAACTCTGGTGTTTAGGGACGACCCATGTTTTAACTATTGGCAAAAGAGAGCGACAGCGGCAACCACTTGGAACAGACCTCTTTCGAGGACAAGTTTTCAGGCAAAAAATTGTAAATGTAGCTCCTCTTGGTATCTTTAAAGTGTTAGTTATCTCACGCAACTTCACTTTACGTCCTTCCAAAACGCTTTTGTACATATTTTGATCGTGTTGTCTAAAGCAAATGCGCTACCAGACATTTTGATATCATTGACGTTCGTATGACTTTGTTTAGCAGACCACAAGCACAAGTTTATCTTTTCGACGGAAAAGAGTCGTCAAGCCAACGTTGATTTGGAGCCGTTTTTTTTCCGATCAAAAAAGGACGTTTTACCAACACACGAAATGGAGCACTTTTCCCGTGGTTTTCAAAATTACCAAAGTAGCGTCACTGAAACAATTGTAACTTGTACATTCATAATCAGAATGTCTTGAAATCTTTGCACGTAGTGTTTGAAGCTTGGTACTATCCAGAAATCATAGCGGTGTGTCAACAGTGGTGATACATACATGTGTATCTGTTAGAGTGGAGACTTATTGACCGATGTGTTATGTTTGTTGCATGTGCAGAGTATTCCGCCATTAAATTATCAGTGTTCGTTTACTAGTGATCCTCTTTGCCATGTCAGTCCACCATCATGTATCCATGTCCGTCCATTAAGCATCCAGTCTGTCCTGTGGCTTTGTTTATGTCAGAGAAATTATTTTAGTCATATTTTTGTTCAGTTGAAGGCTTATTGTGTTTTAATATTAGTACTAAATAGAAGGTGTAAAGAGAGTTTGCTATTGCCACTCATTTAATGCCTTCGAAGGGAATTTTCTCGTATTTCTCGCTTTGATGTTAAATGGTTAACGGGGCATATGTTCTCGGGATAATTTGTACAATTGACATTTATTGATGAATTTGTGCTGTAAGTTGAGCTGCGGCGTTTTGACTGTTGTTATCTTCTTGCTGAAGCTAATGTATCTGATGTTAAAGGTTTCGAAATCCTTTGTTCAAATAAAGCACTGCTACCACAAGCACGCTTTACAGTTAGGTCTTGTGTCAAATTTTTTTATTTCTCGCAGAAAGCTCGAGCTCCACGAGTCTGCCACGAATTTTCATTAGTGTCAATAGTCGAAGTATTGGTTGCTTTTATCAATATCTCGCCATCACTTTACTACTTTTTCTGTTAACAGTTGAACTGAAACTTTTCTTTATTTTTGCTCGCAATACCTTGATTGCAGTTCCCATGTGCTGTGATATGTATATAAAAATTTTAATAAATTATATTTATGTTATTAATAAATACATTGCATTACATTGAAATTAAATCTCGTAAACAATCTTCATCAAATGTAATTAAAAAAGAATACCAATTAAGTTTTTTCAGTTCATACTAAGCAGATGTTACTAAATATTTATTGGTTCTTCTCCTTTTCTCGATTTGCATTGCCTGAGATAATCATAGTTAGAGTGTTTGCTATTAAGCCATATGTTTGTCTTCGTTTAAATATTATGTAATATCTTTTCTTAAGTTGTAGTTAAAGATGTGCGCCCTTTGACCTAAATCTAAGCTTCTCGTTACATTCCCTCGATGCCGAGCTGATAAGTTCGAATCGTTTTCTTTGCATATCGGATATAGCAGTGTTACATTCACATAGGCGGGATCTGCCCGCGCTTTTTTGGCAGTTTTTTATTGTCATCGAACAACATTAAGAGCCTAATGACCGATAGAGAAAATATTCTTTTATGTAACCTTGTCAGTAGTTTTATGAAAACTGATATATAAAACTCGCTCTATCTCTCTTTTCTCATATAAAAATGAATGCATTTCCATTGAAAAATTTTAGTTTCAGTTCAAAGCTACGTACATACATCTCCATCGTCATGTTGAACATGTTATTGAACTCAATTTTATTGATCTTGCTAGCCTATGGCGATATAAATGAAGCAAGAGAAAACTTCGGGTATGTGAACCGAACACGAAACGACCTAATACTTTTTGTTTCCAATATCGTGCATGATATTGACCAAAGCCTCGTTTGCACTGTTAACGTCCCTTGCCTATCTTGGTGCGCGATATGAATTTACGATACAGAAGTTATCGAGAGTATTCAAAGTCGTCTGGACTGGATAATTGGACTATTTAAAAATTCTTATAGCTAGCATTTCAACTTTGGTAGAAGCTCTCTAAGTGACGCAGGATTTCTTTGCAAACTCCGGGTCACAAATTATCATATATGATTCATAATATCATGTACTCTCTGGAAAACTTAAAAATCCCCAAGGATGGCAATACGAAAAGCGAAAGAACATCGATGAAATTATTATTTCATTTAATCAGTTAACTGCGCAATTTAACTTTAAAAAACTCTGACACGGTGCGTAATCAAACTCATGGTATACCCGTACATAAGGTCATTGTCGTGGGAAGAAGTTTCCTAAGGGTGATTAAAACTAATTATTTAATTTAGTTATTGCTTTCACGAGTAGTAGTGTACTGCAGTTACTGGTGATATAAAGGAAAGGCTTTCACTAAATGGCCGTCTTAATGAATTTTTGCATTTTCATATCAATGATTTCACACGACGCGTATACACGTCGAGCGCGCCAAAATGAAAATTCAGATTGAGTTGAAGAAATACAATACCGTGAGAACCAAAGCCGGGCGTCGCTTTAGTCCTAAACTGTAGGTTAAGTGCATTTCTACGTATAGGGCAATTTTATGAAATACTTTAAGATGCAACCCTGACGAATGTGATAGATATGTTTGATATCATTCGAAGGTCGAATAGATCACGTCAACTGGATTTGGGATATTGGCTGGCAACGCTGTTAAATCCACAGGAAAGTAATGTTCCTCTTCTACCTTTAGCCTTCAATACGAGCAGACCTGTACTCGTAATCAAGTTTATTCGATAGTGCGTTGATGTTATTATACTGTTACAACGGTGTGAGGAATTAATAAAGGAAAAGAAATGTGGAATATTTAATAGTGTTGTAATATATATTACAGGTAAAAAGATATATCGTGAACAAGCACCTTGAATAGACTCAAAAGCAATTGTAGTAGAGATCAGAGTGCATTATGTAATGTATGTGGTAAGACAGTATATAAGGAGAAAAATATTTGTCTAAGTCCTTTAGTACTTACTCTCGTACTCTCTATCTCGTGCTACAGATCGAATGATACCCCGGGATATAACGATTTACTCAGGCAAATATAACACCTGGTGTACTCGGCGAAAACTATGCTGCACGGATGGTTACACAATAATTACATCCTTTCAATGCAATATCAATAATGCATCATTGAAGCGATTTTGTTGAGGAAGATAAAGCTGAATAAAGATGGAGAAATGAAAAATAGACAAGCCTTGGATTGGCGTACTGCAGCCCTATGGGACGAACGTACATGATTGTTAATGTGTGGGTACGCTACCCAAGGGCAGCTGCCATGGTTGGGCGAACCCTCAGCGTACAACGAACCATACATAGATTGCTCAGTTTTGCTTGGTTTCCCCCATATTTTTTTTCATATTTATTTTTTATTTTTTTGTTGTAATGTCAGCTGAGCTAGGATGGCGTCAACACTGGTAATTACTATCCCTTGCGATGAAGGCGTATAAAAATAAATTTAAACGATTAACTCTACTTTGAAAATAATATAACAATTTAAAGTAGTGACAGAAATGACATAAGAGCAAAAAAAAAAAGGCAATCAAAACAATTATTAAAAAAAAAAAGCGTTAAATCAATAATTATATGTAAATAATATATATATATATATATATATAAGGTAAACAATAATTATTGCATATTTTTGTAAAACTTCAAAGGGAATTTAAGAAAAAAACACTAGCTTTTAAAACATAGCTTGTGATGGCTTATTTTGAGTTTAAATTTTTAATGTTTTCTCACACATTTTTTTTTTTACGCACTTTAATGCAGGAAAGTGGGGACCATTTTCACATTTCATACAAAATATTTTACAATTCATTTTTAATCATTTTTCCGCGCGATGAAAGCGAATGAAAAGTTCTACTTAGATGTTGTACAAAGAAGATGGCAATGTTTGAAAAGGACGTAACAATAAGTTACTTAGCTTAGTAATCATCTGTTTTATTAAATTTCTCTCAACTCAAATGCTCATCAAATATGAAACATTTCAGTTCGTTAATATTTTATTATTATTATGCGTTGCGCAGAGTACTTGAGTGCAAATTGATGTTCATATTTTTTGAGAATTTATTATAATTTCATGAAATTGTTGCACGACATTAATTTGCTTCCAGACTATGCAGTCACTTAATGACATTGCGGTTAATGATGATAACAGGTCTCGTCCGGTTATCATTATTAATGCTTTGTCTTTCTATTGATTTTTATGGCTATTGTAACATCTTATATGCATACTGCATAATTTAAAGATGTTCGGACATTAAATTCTAAAGAAGTTTAAGAATTTTACGTAAAATTGAGAATAAATTTTCTTATCCATAAAGTCGTACTAACTCCATTATTTGAGCAGGGACCTGATATAGTAAACATTTATGATTTTGTCAACTTTCTTTTCAGATAAGTGAAATAAGACAATTTTGCCTCTCACACGTCAAGAATATGGTTCGACAAAAGATTGAATGTGAAATATATTTTCGCCCATCCAAAGCAGCTAGTTTCGTTATTAAATCTGTTTTCACTGATGATCGTCGGGCAAATTTTACAATTCATATGTAAAGTGACGGCTAGTAGTGTACATACCCTATTTATCAATAAAAAGCTGTTGTAAGATGATATCTCGGTCTTCTTTAAAAATAAACAACATAGCTAATGTAAAGTAAGGCATCAGTCAACTGTCTTCGACCAGGCGATATGCGTTTATTAAAACCGCATATTCAGAACAAGTAATTTTTTAATTATTTCGATTTATTTCCCAACTAGTGCGCGTACTGGTCGCAAACGTGGCCACGTTTCAAATTCAAATAAATGGAAAAATTTATATTCACAATTCAGAACACTTTCACATTCGTCCTTAAAACTCTATTCACTTCGTGCATTTTTGCGAGCGGTGTCAGGTGTCTACTTGATGATGTAATTGACTTATGAGTCCATGCAATTTTTATTTTCAGATATCTTTTGAATTTTCAGCGAACGTAGTAGATATGGGAATACACAATAATATAAGTAAAGGAAGATAGTGGATAGTGAAAGTGGGTTTATTAGAAGAAGGCACGTGATGATTCTAGTAAAACTAAAGTCGTTAAGAGCATTTTGTAGATACAAAATTTTGAAGACCCCCATCAACGGAAAATTAAATGTAGTGATAAGCGGAGACAATGTTGATCGTGCCCTTATGACCAGTAACGCTATTGTCACAGTGCTAATGCTCTTATAAGCCGAGATACTAGTACAATTTCGCCTACGCTCTTATGAGCAGAGACGCTATTGTGCACACGCTCATGCTCTTATAAGCAGAGACACTAATGCAACTTTGGCGACGCTGTTATAAACAGCGACACTATTATAACTACTGCACACACATGCTATTCGATAAAAATACTTTGAGATTGTGTTCGATTTCTCATGCCTATTGTTATGCTTTATAAATATTTTCCATGGTTCATAAACCTTTTGCGGTGAACATGAAAATGTTTTAATATGTAAATCAAATTTATAAAGCATGGGAACTAATACCAATGAAATTGAAATGAAATTAGTAGAGACACAGATGTTGGAACATTTTTTTGCAAGAGCGTTTGTGTGTGTAACTTTTAAATATTTTATTAAAACATTTTATGCTCAAATTTGAAAATCAAACTCTTGTCATTTTAATTTAAGCGCAACTCATGCTGTTTCCACGAGCATATCAATAGAATTTTTAATTACATTCATATATACATTACATTACATTGCCCGAAGTCGTACAAACTGTTGCTTAATCATTATTGTGATTACAAATTTGCAAAAAAAAAAAAAAAACATTATAACAAAGCTTTTATTTCATACCAATGCGTTAACTAGAAATCATATTCTACACAGTGGTAGGGTGTATACGCTTATGTATACTTTTATATAATTATGCACTTATAAATATATAAATGTATACAAATGTATATATAAACGTATACAATACATATACATATGTATATATATATATATATATTGTACATTTATATATATTTGTATACATATTTACAAATATATACAATCATATATATATAAGCAATGTATTATATACATTTTCATTTACAAGCTACTCGTTAATTGCATCAGGTAATAATACACGTATTACAATTGCAAATTTCATGGAAATTTATACAACTTTCTCCTTGTTTTAGTGAAAGCACTTTGGGTAAACAGTACTGGCGTAGTGTTTGTGCTAATTTTTTTGTATTCATAAATATTAAATACAATTTTTATTAAAACGTGTCTGCAAGAGTATACGTTTTAGAATTAATATTACAGAGAGAAAAGTGAACGTGTTTAAGGGAAATAGGGTGAGCGTGCTCGCATATGTCTAACAGGTCGACACTAAAGAATTAAATTAAAATAAATGAAATTGAATAAAGTGCAAGCAGCAAAGCCAAATAAAACAAAATGACCTAATAAACACTATTTTATTCTCCCACCATCTGAGAATCATTTTTCAATTAATTTTTAGTCAGCTTAACGAAAAGACTCATTTCTGCGTAGCGCTGTTGTTGTTATTGAATTGAAATTGTTCCATTTTCAATTGAATTTATTATGAGCATGATGGCCTGTTGTTCTCTTATTTGGAATTGTGTATATCAAATTTCATTTTTCCCATTCCATATATTCAAATATTCTTATCGCGAAAAAACCATGTCAGAGAGCAAGACGAGTGAATAGGTGCAAATTAACCAGGAATCCTTTGTAAACATAATCTAAACGGTATATGACGCCTTTTTCTGAATTTCGCAAGACAAAACGAAGTATGCCCTTTCGGTTGATGCGTAGCACATAATAAAAAAAAAAAAAAGTGGAGCTCACATATTTCAATTGTTTTTTTCTTTAGGTTAGTTACAGTACTAGTACCATATATTTGAGTGATACTGTAACCTCTCCTTGTGCGCAGCAGATGTTATCCCCCTCAAAAGTAAACAAAATCAACTAAGTTCCGTATCCAAACCGCAAAGCTTAAGTGCTACGAAGCAATAATTGAATTGAACTTTTTCGACAAAAAAATATGAATCCCACACTATAATGTATACGTTGAGTATATTTTAGAATGCGTTGTTACGAAAATGCTATAAATGATGATTTGAGTTTTCATGGAAATTAGTCAATTTCCCAAGAAACCAAAAACTAACTGGTGACGGACGAAAAGAAAAACAACAACTGGTGGAAAATTTAGCCGGAATTTCATTGACGATAACTTGCTTGGAAGAAGTCATCTAAGGAGAATATTTGTGGAAGGCAAACTTAGTCGAGTGAGTCGAAAGTGAATGGCTCTCCAAGTCAAGTGAACAGACCAAACCGAAAGCTACAGCATTGTAAATTATAAGTTCCTGTAAGTGATTTGTAATTAGATCTCCTACGAATTGTAAATGAAATCTATACTATCCTAAAAATCACAATTCAGCGATACGAACTTAATTTCAAAAAAGAAATTGAATAAAAACGAAAAATCGCGAAACGATAAGTTTACCTTACATTACCTTCAAAGGAGTAGTAGTATCGGCAGCGATTTGCAAAAAATTGCACAAATATAGTATAAGGCCTATGTACATATGTTGATTTCAGTCGGTCTTCAAATTTGAGGCAAGTATTAAGAAAAAATTCAAGCTGTCAAATCTTACCCTCTAATTAAAAGCTTTTTAAATCGACAGGCCATCGTTTAGAAAATTTTTTTTTAGTTGACTTTTTTTTTTATACCGACCATCGAAGCTAATATTGTTTTGCCAAAAGCTTTGAAGCATCGAGAAAAGATCTTCTAAGACCCCATTAAGTACGCAACTATTGATCAGTATGAAAATCCGAATCGGTTAAGGCCGCTCTGTCTAGCTCTGTTACTGTTTATGGTATAGAATGTAAACTGAGCCCTTATTGGGCTTTTTTCTTATTACTTATAAATTGTAACAGGTGCACCGATATCTTCAATGGCTGGCTCTACCTCGTCCAAAATCTTCTAAAGTGTCAAGTTTTAATTTTTGTTTCCTTTCTCTTCAACTGTTTTTAAGATAAAGATCGTGGGTAACTATCTTTTTCTCCTTTTAAGAGAAGTCACTTGAAGAATGATGTTTTCAATACAATCAGTCAATCGGTGGATGCACCTCTATGCGGGCGAATATGTGGATCAACTTTGCTCACTTATATACGATTTTGAAAGCGCTCCTTTCAAGAAAACGTTTTTTAAGTGACGATCGTGATTTCAACAGGCGACTAGATATGTCTAAATTGATTCCGTTACTGTATATATTTTTCCATATTATGTAAAATAGTTTGTATATGTCAAAACGTATCCACTAAAGCCATAAATTAAAGGGAAATTAGTAAACCGCTTACTCAGTCAATATTTGAATCAATCATTTGCCTGGGTGTCTTTATTTTAAAAATGATATAAATAAATTTAAAAAAAGGTTGGTTTGAAGAGAGCTTAAAATATCATCATATCATGAAAGCAGCTTCGAATAATGCATCGATGAATAAGTCCCAGGATTAAGTGAACAAACAAAGTCGTCTGCATTCGTTACTATAGTAGTCATTAATATAATTATAGTGAAAGACTAACATGAACATGCCTACGTTTACAGTAAAGGACGCATTAAGTTTGCATATTATCAGTCTAATGTCTGTCCATGTACTTTTTTTATGTTTAATATTAAAATAATATTTTTTGTGAAATATTTTAATATGAAATGGAATCCCGTTGAAAATGGATTGCATCGAAGCTAACCGTATATCGCTCTATTTAAAAAACGAAATTATGTTACAAAGACAAAGTAAAACCTTATAATTATCTTCTAATACCGTCTTTATTGAATATCAAGAACTAAGTCTTCTATCCGAAAAAAATGGTCGTTTTCCCTGAGAATTCTTATAGGGGGGGTAGTCCGAAAAATAGGCTTAACTAGTCCAAATTGCGCCAAATTAAGTTCACAGATATTTTGCATCAATCTTCACCTTAAGTTGTTGAAGATTGGGGCGTTTTTCTCACCTCGTCACCTGAAAAAGTTTCTTCAAAAGCGAAGCCTTCATTTAACAACAACTTCTGACCTTTAGTATTTTATGATCGAAATTAGTTCAGGTTATTCATATGTCATCTAAATATTTATCATGGGACATATAAATCCGCCTGAGCACACGATTAGGTAAGAACCGCGACTACCATGCCAGTGTTCGCGGATTCAAATCTCAAGTTCGGTAAAGTTTCCTTTGGTCGTAGCTATAGTGAGTGCTTAGACGGCAAAGGCATAACACTTAGCGCTGGGTTACAAACTCACTAGACTGCGGCCATCATCTTCTTATTTCTTTATCTTTGCTCTCTTCTCTAATCCTTCGGTCACCCTGTTGCACGAATAAAGAACAACCTCTGGGTGATTGGTCATATCGAAAAAAAAAAAAAAGATTTTTTGTAAATTTGAACCGCCTTAGCCCATTTTAGTATTGCCCTTTATCGAATCCTCTTTTTTATGGCAAAGATTTTTAATACTTTTACTGAACTCTTAACTATGAGTCAGGTGATGTAGAGAACTTGTGCCGACTACGACTATTTGATTGTTTGAATATATAGAGACTTGAGGATTATTGACGACACAAAAGGTTTGTAAACTTTCAAAAACAAAAACTTAAAGCACCTGCAGCCAGCTTCTCTCAAAAATTCCAATCTGGAAGGATTCAAAGTTACGTTAAATTAAAAAATATAGATATAGCTTCAGCGCATGCATGCCAAGGGTGGCTTTCATCTTACCTTTTAGGCAAATTATTCCATTAGTATATTAATTCGTTAGCAGGTAAAATAATGTACTTAGTCAAGTAAGCAATTACGGGTCTTGAAAAAATGCTATTAAGAAAATGAAATCTTGAACATGACTAACGACAACGGCGATATATATTTTAGCCAATTGCTATCATAACTTATGGAACAAATTTGTAGATACGAATCTATGCCAGATGTAATTTTAGAAAAGTTTACGCAACATCTCGCATATCTAATGAAAATAAGTTTGACAATGAGTATGCGCGCCTAATGAGAAGCCATTTATTGTAGGGGACATCCATACTGAAACAAACGTGTATTTGCGAATTACAATAGTTTCGCACACATTTTTGTATATTTGGCAATCAATCAATACATTGAGTAGCACTCAATTAATTAAGTCAAACCAATCGAAATGCTAACACAATCCAACGCATACAACGACGGACAATATAAATACATATTATTGATATAATTGATGTTGTAATAAAATGAACGAAAAATTTTATATTGAATTGTATTAAAATTATGATCGAATTATATTACCCTTAACCTAAGGATCAATAATTAACCAAGAACAAGCGTACACTGCATATTGTCGATGGCCCATTGCATGTGAATTTGAAAAATCTATTTAGTACATATCCGAAATGTCGGTCATTAAGTTTACCAATGTTAGTTAGCTTCATTTACTATTATTTTGAGTATGCATTCAATTCCCCATTGAATCCGATGATTATAATTTATGCATATGCAAGCAATACATGTACATGTAAGAATGTAGCCCTAGGAATTGTTATAGCAAACAATGATAGACGCTGCTTCAATTTTATAACGAGGATGCGGCCTCACAAATTTTCATACGTTTTACATATGCGGGTATACTATCAATCCATCAGCAAACGCAATTGGATGTCAAAGAAAAAAGAAAAAAAAAACAAAAAAAACAAAAAAAAGAGAAAAAATTCCAAATTTTTAAACAAATATTTAAACGAAATATTTATTGGAATCTCAAAGAGAGGCAAGATAGGCAAACATTTCCAATCCTTACGAACTTTAAAATATTGATCAACTTTTTAAAAAAAAAAAAAAATTATGGCAAAATTCTTTGCTAAGCTATAAAGCCTAGTTATACATAAGTGAAAGAAAATTAAGATGATGCGTGAATGTGTGTATGCATCTCTTAAGAGGTAACGCCACTGTAAATTTTTCAGAAAATCTTTTTTTCTTTCTTTTATTGACTTTATAGAAGCTTTGAATTTTTTTAGAATTTTTGGAAAAAAAAATGCATTACTTGAAAAAATGTTTTCCTTGAAATTTCGAGCTTTTTTCCAAGCGCTCGTGAAATGAATGCATGTTGAGAGGCTACAGGCTAATGCCTTACTTGTAGGTTACTAACTCTTTTCATGCACTAACAGAAGAAAAAATATTTTTATTCATTTACGATCGACTAAAAAGAAAAATAATTTCGCTTCATGGCTACCAACTGTTGAGTGGATATGAGGCTCAGAGTGATTCGAAAGCTTTCAATGCCTTTCCCAGGAAATTAACAGTTTGGAATGAGTTGATGATTTCGGAGTTGATTATGAGTCCAAATATAAAATTATTGCGGTTAACCTTATGGATCACAAATTTTGAGATAATTTGATAAAATTTAGAGCACATATCCCATAGAACGAATGGTACTGAAAATTGTTAGGATTGGTTTACTTTCTCGATCACTTCTCATATAACAGCTTATTTTGAAGAGATGTTATATGGGTAACTGTATTCAGCGATGCAGGTGCAGAGTATCTAATCCTGGGCCGCGGCCCACTAATAGGCTTTTGCTTATTTTTTTTCTAAATCACAATTTGGCCCAGACACAATTCCTGCCTGTCGCAGTGTCTTTGGCTTTTTAACCGATTTAACTAGTTAACTGTTTTGATCTCGTTAACGCGTCAAAGACAGAGTACGTATAATACGAAAAGAAGTTGTAATGAAACGACGACTAAATAACAAAATCTTGATGATAGAATTTTGTGAGAAAATATGACAAGGACGAATAGACGGATGATCGCGTGTATATATCACACACACATTTAACTGCTTAGTAGCCGAAAACGATTAAATATTTTTATATTCCCCGCGACTTGCGGTACATGTGTTTACTAAATTTATGCGGATGTACGCAACACGCAGAAGGACCTGAGACAAATCCACCTTTTTTTATTATATCGATTGATTCAATCAATTGATTCAATTACTTTCTGATTCGATTTAAGTTTGTCTGTCCGTTTGTCTGTGTTGTTTTCTCGCATTCATCCTATAGGCTACAATTTGTAAGTATTCTGATGAAATTTGGTGCACTGACATGTCTTAACCCAAGTACTGAAAATGGTTCGGATCAAAACGATTTTTCGACCGCTTTCCATATAAAACTTTATTTCAAAAGATCGTTATATAAACAATTATATTAAATGAAATGGTATAGGGTATTTAATGGTGAGCCGTGAGCCTTTTATAGTGTTTTTACTTTTTTAAAGGAATGTTTTGAAAAAATCAGCGGTATACACAGATTATGAAGAATATTTGAAAAAATTTGTTGTTTACTTCTGTAAGTACGATTATGACTTGTAGGTTCTCTGAAGAAAAAGGGCGAGATTTACTCTGCTGCCAGGTGTGTTTCTTTGTTTTTTTAATTAACAATTTACTAAAAACATTCTTTAAGTACATCAACAAACTGTGAAGTATGTCTAACGAACTAACTAAAGAATTTGGTCGAAGACATTGATTACAATTATTTAAATAAATTCAAAAGTTATGATCGATAATTTCACACCGACAAGGTGGCTTTGCTCCGCCCTATTTTATAGAGATTTTTTTTATTATTTCATGCGCTTCCCGTCGTGTAAATGAAATTTATTTCTTGAATTTAACGTTTTCTCGTTACTATGCATTCTCGTTATTATCCAATAGCGAAATTTGGCGGTAAACTGGATTTGTTGTTCCGTTTGAAAAAAGCCGGATATGGAAATGCGGATGCAAGAGATACATACATGTATCTAAAATTTGATTGCACAAATTTGCTCGAAATGAACAGAAATCTTTAACTGCAAAATAACATTTCTCAAAGTCTTTCAATTAATTAAAATGATTTAAAAATTAATTATGTGTTACAGAAACAGAAAAGAAAAAGAAAAACTGACAAAGGAAAAAATTCGTTGCATATTTTGAAATTTTCTTTTCTATTTTAATCTCTTCTTGTTTCTTTTGATATTGCTTTTATTTTTGCTTTCTTCTCAAATTTCAACAACACTGATAAGATGAAGTTCTAAAAAAACTTCCTCTCAGTCTTAAATTGCACCTGGAAGACACAAATTATATTTATACGTTATTACAAAGCTATAGACGAACGCAAATACATGTGCACAACGATAATATCAATATTCTGGTTGGGGAAAATAAACTTTTATCGCCATCAAGTTATTCTAAATGGTACAAGCGCTTCGCAACATCTACATTAGAGACCTTCTAAAGTAAAGGGATTTTTTAGAAATTTTATTTAATCGCCGTTTACGCTCTGAACCTCGTAGCAAGGAAAGATATTAAAGGATAATAAAAAACCTATGAAAAATTGCGCTTTACTTTATGCGACTCAAAAGCTGCGGTTTGATTATCGTAAGTCATTTGCAGCCTCACTTGATACTAATCTTATTCAATTTCTTTGTTATAAAGCAAATACAAGGGTTGGGTAGGAAGAAGAAGGAAAGAACGAAATGATAGAACCATAATTTCTCTTCCAAATATTCTTTATTCGATGATTTAAAAGATATCGACCTAAATAGGCGAGAACGTTACACATCTCATCGTTAGAATACTAAACTACTCCTGGTATAACATGTCTACAACATAGGAGAATTATACTATAAGTGATTTACAAAGCTAAGCTTAGAGTTAGGAATAAAGTTAGATTTGCAATTAGAGGTTCAAGCCTAGTTAGACCTAGATTTATAACTCGAGTTAGATTTATTTTTTGAGTTAGACTTGGAGCTTGAACTACGATTAAGAGTGGATGAATATGAACAGAATTAATAGAGTTTTGATCTTCAAACAATACAATCTTTTATAAACAACTCGCTGCTAAAATCGGAGCATTACTTAAGATCCTAAATAGCTTTAGGCGAAAAGGCATTGAAAGATTAGGCTTTTAGTGAAATTATTGCCGAGTTCTCAAAATGTTGAGTACTTTTTTGAGCGAATTAAAGCTAAATTTAAAACTTGATTGAGATCCGAATAAGTAAGTTATCTATATATTGGCTTGGTTGCGGAAACCCTCTTCATCGCATGTTCAGTGTAATGTGTAACAACCACTGAACGTGTTGAATTAATAAAAATTTTCGACGTAAATGCTGATTCTGTAGTAGATAGGTTTTTGGCATTACGAGCAGATTGTGTTCGACATAATCGCCCAACTGAGCGCACTATAGACAAGACTGGAAAGAAATTGGAAAAAACTAGATCTGTAAGCGATTTGTTAGAACACACCCTCAAGCTAAGATATTGGTGCTGTTAGTAAAAGTATCGAAAAAGATCCAAATGTATCGGTTACCTTACCCGCTGGATAATCCTGTATATTTATTTTTAGCTTTTTCTCAGCAACAACAGACGAGTCAATATATAGACAGAGGGACGGATGAACACATGGAAATGACTGAATTGGTTTCTCGGGTTGAGCTTCGAATGTCACCAACGAAACGACAGCGTTAGAATGTTTCCATCTTACGATAGTGGATACACGTAAAAAAAATAAAAAAAAAAAAAATTGAGAAAGTTTTTCTCTCTATTGTAAGCAACAATATAATAAAAGTTTTTGAATAGAGCCCGCCAGCAAAGTTTAGTTTATGATGATGTATAGTAAATGAAGAAAACGAAGTATGCCATCCATATATTCATACATGTAAACACATTTATATTCATATCTACGTATATGTCTTTAGTTTCTAAAGAATTTTGTTTTTAAACACTGAGCGCAAAAAGAAAAAGAAAATTCATTTTAAGTAATCACTAAAACATGACAAAGCCACTTATACCCACCCACCCATATACTTTTATTTAACTAGTTACAGGTATCTTAAGAGAGCTTGAAACCCTTAGCACACGTAAGTAAAGAAAACTTTCAACATCAAACGTAGTAAAGCAAAGGAGGTGTTTTCCTGTTATTTTCCTCCGTTTTGTTTTTTTTTTTTTCTCAACTTTATGCATTCTTTCAGCTAGTTATACGAAAAAAAAAAGATAAACATAAAACAGTTGCGTTCGGGTACCGGGAGAAGGGAGAGAAGGGAAAAATTAAAATAAAAGTAAATTAAAAGAAGAAAAACGGTTTACTTGCAGAATATTTCGATCTAGTTGATATAATAAATTTTAGCTTATAAAACGATAAGATGTCAGAAAATGTTACTGGCAATAACTAAAGTGCAACACAAAGCCAATTTTATATAGTGAACGCAATGGTTGCTGTAGTAGCAATGCAAACGTTATGCATGAAATTGTTTTGTGTGTGTGTGTGTGTGTTAAGCCAGAGAATGACTACGATGATTATGACTTTCATTTATGGTATGTATAGATGTGTATATGTATATGTATATGTACATATATTAGTAACTTAATTTAAGGAAAATTTAGTTATGTGTGCAAAAACCGGGATGTAAAACAGCGCAACCAAGTAATGCAACAAATCAACAACAACAAAAGCGGATAATAAAGTTCACTTGAATGCTCTGTGTGTGTCACTTGTAAAGAAAGCAAAAAGAAAATAAAAAACAAAAACAAAAAAATAAACGAGGAAGACACTATTACTGTTGCTGTTGTTGCAATTGCTGTTGCTGTTGCTGTTGCCGTTGTTGTCATCGTCATCATTGCTGTGCTCTGCGTTATTGTGGTTGTTGTTACTATTTT